>NC_087254.1:23685768-24039102 GCF_037042905.1 Lytechinus pictus
CTGTTATTCTTTTTTGATCTAATTTCGAGTGTTTGACTTTTTATCTGTTCAATTAATACTATTTTCAGCGTGGAGTACCCCCTTTGATATACATGTACATATGTAATGCACAACTCTGTGATATGCAAGTGAGAGGATCGATGATGTCCCTCACTATTTCTTTTGTCTTATATTGTTTGAATTATACTATATTTCATTAAAGGAGAATGAAACCCTTGAAACCAGCTGAATCCATATCAAAGAGAAAAATCAAAGAAACATTGTTGAAAGTTTGAGGAAGATTGAATGAATAATAAGAAAGTTATGAGCATTTGAATATTGAGATCACTAATGCCATGTAGTTCCTCCCATTGGCAATGCGACCAAGATCTGTGATGTCACACACGTACAACTCCCTCATTACTTTAGTACTTATTTCACTTATATTCTCACTTTTATAGAGTCTATCACAAGGTGAGGTGTTCTCTTTATGAGAGGACAAGTACAGAGGTTTCACAACATTATATCATTGATGAATCGTTTGTCATATGATAAGAATGAGCAAAAAGAGATGTTTTGGGGTATATTTTCAGTGTCCAAAAGGGGAGAGTTGTTCATCTGTTACATCATATATTTTGGTCGCATTGCCAATGGGAGGATCTCCATAGCATTAGTGATCTCGACATTCAAATGCTCATAACTCTTCTATCGCTAGTCCTATTTTACTCAAACTTTTGTTGGTCTTATTCTTTGATTTTTCTGCTTTCACAAAAGCTAACTTGCTCCAAGAGTTTCATTCTCCTTTAATGACCAACTTGACAGAACCACAAAATGTTCAGACAATGGTAATTCACATGTTCAGGGAGAAGAAAACTTTTTCACATGACAATGAGAAAAAAAATCGAAATATTTCATATATGGTAATTCACATGTTCAGGGAGAATAAAACTTTTTCACATGACAATGAGGAAAAAAAATCAAAATATTTCATATATGGTAATTCACATGTTCAGGTAGAATAAAACTTTTTCACATGACAATGAGGAAAACAATTGAAATATTTCATATAACAAAATACAAAAATAGTGAGTAGGTGATGTCGTCAGTCCCCTAATTTGCATACCGACCAGTACTTGCATATCATTGTTTTGTGAAAAATAAGCGAAACTTTATTTTACAACCGATTTTGATGAAATTTTAAGTGTTACGCTTGTTTGGTTTTTCTCTATTGATTCAAATCAACATTTTTTCTGGGATGGATTTGACCTTTAACTAAACAATGGCTATCGGAATACCACCCTTGGACTGAAGTTCCCTTCGTAAGCTAGCATTTTACAGTTATTGACATTAAAAAAAAAATTATTGTTGGAAGATTAGGGGGGGTGGATAAGATTTTTATTTTGAAGAGAATGGAAGGCATGTTGTTTATGTTCTTTTTCAGGGTCTGGGTGACTAGATGATCAAGGAAAATACTCAACGCTGAAAATCTTCTGTCATGCACTCTCACACTTGAATATTCATTATTAATTTTGAATTCACTTTCATTCACAATAAGTAAAAGCTCTTCACAATATCACACAATACATGCTTTATTGCAAGAAAATACAAGAAACTTAAATGTATAAGTACATCAGTATTCATCTTTGGCTTTAATTTTTCAGTATCACCAAATAAACAATATATACAGAGTTGTGCACATGATATTGATTGGTAATAACAAACAGAAATATAACATCTTGACTGAGGAATTAATTTGATATAAATTTATAATCGTACATTGATTCATGTATATAAAACAATCTGATTTTAAAACAAGAGGGCAACAACACAACAGAAAATCATTATCTAACAAAAAAAAAACTATTCTGGGTATATCACTGCAAGGACTGCATATTTAACATTGCAAGGCAATATGGAAATCATTGACCAGCCCTCAAAATTTTTGCTACAATGTACAATTTCAAATTAAAAATGCATGAAGTGACTTGCAGTATATATATATATATTTTTCAAACAATTTGCACTAGTGAGAAAACTAACACAATTTCAAATACTTGTTTGAATACATGTTCTGGACACAAATATCTTAATTTGAGAGGACATTCCTTTGCAAAAAAAAAAAAAATACATACATGTACATCAAGTTAGTTATTGTCATATTAAAGGAGACCTGAAAATAAAATAATATTAAAATGAATAAGTGAATGAATAGAAGAAAGAATGGTTTGATGGATGAATGAATGAGTGAACCAAACAATATCAAAATTAATGAAAAAAAAGTAATGAGAGAATGAGCAAGAGAATGAATTATAGTAATAGGTGGAGGAATGAATGAATGAGCAAGCGAATGACTTTGGATGGATGGATGGATGAATGAAGGAATGGATGAGCACATGGGTGAACTGAATGGATGAGTGAATGTATGATTTGAAAATAGAAGCTACAACTAATTTGATATCCAAGTAATGATACCATCTTTGGTCAAAAAGAAAGAAACATAGTCTCAAGGTGAATTTAGATATCAAGGTTAAACACAAACAGCCTTTGATTTTTGGGGAAATGATGATAATTCAGCAAGTCGAAACAAACTGCTAGTTAAAGATAAATTCCAGTTTTGGTAACGATCTAAAAATGACTTTTTACAGAATCTAATATAATGACCACCTAAGTGTCTGTTTGTATGAATAAAAAATATGTGCCAAAGGATTCTGGAAGAAATTGTGTAATTGCTGAGAAATAAGCAAAATAAGCGCGGATTCGGTCACTTCCGTCGGGTCTTTATTTTAGCAATAATAATACACTGTCCCACGTGTGCCTATCTGTGTTGGTGATCTTCAGTGTGAACATTTTTCAGCGTAGATTTCAAGATTTCACAAAGTTCAGTTTATGTAACTGTACCAGATCTAGATCCTCGATGATATACTGACAATTAAGCCTTGTTTTACAGACTTTCTCATGAAATCAGTGTTTACTGCAAATACTGGAATTTCTCTTTAAGTACAGCACTTGGCTTATATTTCTCTGATGAAATATCAATAACACAAACAACAAGTTTTCAAATATGAATTTTGGGGTTCACAGTGTACAGCTTTCAAGTTTTTAAAGGAAAAAAAATGAATACATGCAATTTATGACAGTGCTAAATTCTTCACCGATGTACCTGAGATAGAACTGAAGCTGGAATCATTTTCAATATCGTTCATTTCTCTGAATATGATTTCTTGTTGATTATGTACACAAAAAATAATAATAAACATACTAAATTCAAGGCTATCTAACTTTACCCTTAAAGGGATTCTCCAGATGAAAAAAAAAATGAACCAATAAAAAAAAAGATAGTTCATCAAAATCAGATAATAAATTAAGATCTACAATTCGAAAAAAGTTGATTTAATGAAATTCTAATTACTTTAGTTTCAACCTACAGTACCCCTTCAAAATTTACTTAAATCAAGGCTGGAACGACATGGAGCATACAGCTGCAGTAATATGGGAATTATGTGTAGGAATGTCCAGTTTCATTCTATTTCCATTGAAATCACAAACTTAGAAGAAAACATCCATGTGCAACACAGTATACAGGGATCTGGTACCCAACGCACACAATGAATGCCAAAACAAACGTTTCTGCTAAAAAAGCCATAATAAATATGTGACTACTTTCAGTCACAGCTTTTAACATCAACATGGTCTATAGAGAGGTAATAAGTTCTTTCCCATTAAGTTTCCTCCATTTGTGTTGATGCTACATAACAACAAGAAAGCGTGGTAAACACTGTACAGTAGGCGAATACATCCAAACATGTAAAATACAAATTTAGTTTCAGTACATATGTCTGATCAGTGTTTCAAGGCATTTATCACACTCTACAAAAACAAATTGAATTCCCTAAGATACAAGGCACTCTTACAAATCTGCAGTTCAGTGAAAAGTGACTACCAATTCTATTCATTTGACTCAAGATCACATATCATATCAGTCAAAACTTTCTGAGTGGCTAGTGTTATCAACTACCTAGTTATTGACCACCAAGTATTCCCATTGAGGCATATTATGTGTATGATACTGTCAAAAGCAAACACCCACATATAAATAAAGGCAACATTTTTGTGTTACTTCTCATAGGTTGTCACTTGAGGCGTAAGTGTAAAGATATATATTGTATAATATGCAAAATATACAGATAATCAGATATACATTAGATTAGACATAATTTTAAAACTTGAATGATACAGTTTACAACAGTCATGTTGGAAATTCTACACTTGGCAATAACAATTTTAAAGTAAAAACTAAAACCCCACAGAGAAAAAAAAAAACAAAAAAAATAAGATTAAAGTGTTGAATCAGATCTCCACCCCCCCCCCAAAAAAAGTGAACTTTTAAAGGATTAATGCTCCTATTAAAGTTCTATTACTCAAGATGCAAACGATTATCTGGATTTCTCCATCCATTTTGTTCCCCTCTTGCTATCATTAAATATTGCACAGTCATAGAAAAAAAGATGTAGGCTGCAGGGAGAGGGGAAATGCTGAGCCCTGTTTCATGAAGACATATGATCATGGTAACTACTGTACCATGAAACCTTATACCGGTAAGCGACAGTTTATAACATAGTGGTACCATAATTGTTATTAGGTTGTTTTATTTAATTCTGAAACGTTCCTTTAAGTTGTATGGAAAGGTGAAAACATATGTTAATTATGTTATATAGGAGAGTAATACAGTGAAAAGCACCTCTGAGAATAAACAGCAATTACAGTCTATTCTGGGGTTTTATTTATCAATATTTTACAATTATAACTCATCATACCCTGTGGTACATGATAGAACAGATACTGAAGCTTTCGGTCACTCTTCAAGGATTGCTCTTTAGATGCCCTTAACATTGAAAAAATTGGCAAAGAAAAAAAAAACAGCTTAAGTGTTCGGGCAGAATATTTGTGTATAGTTCCACACTACAAAGGACTGACAGCAAATTCCAAACTCTTTCAAGGGAGTTTCATTTACATGTGTAGAAAGCTATAATGCCTACTCCAACTTCAATATACTTTCCTTTCAAGTAATGGAAAGCATCTAATCAAACTACTTTAAGAACTAGCAAGGGACTGATACATAAAATGTTCAATAAGTAACACACAACTTTTAATAATAATAACAACAGTATATTTACCCAGGGTAGCCACTTCAGTTCCGAAAACTGTTCTCCCAGCGGGAACGGGCCCTGCTATTATCATTACCCCGGCTAAGCTAGGCTACCAATTCAGGTGCACACAGCTTTTTGAGGAGTTACTTCCAGCCGGTAGCCATTTACCTCACCTGGGTTGAGTGCAGCACACCGTGGATGAATTCCTTGCGGAAGGAAACTACGCCATGGCTGGGATTTGAACCCACTACCCTCTGTTTCAAAGTCCGGAGACTAATCCACTAGACCACGATGCTCCAACTTTATGCACCACTGGTGATTCTTTCTTGTGCTAAATAAGATATCTCAATATTTCTTCTTCTTTATTCTTCATCTCAAAGTACAGACCAGCTTCTGGTGTATTAATTATCGTACTGCATTTCCCATTTACGGGAGAGAAATTTCTATAATTATATTAATATCTAGAAAAATAATTTAAAAAAACCTTGCATAAATGGCGTGTAAACAACAAGAATTTAATCCAAAGATCAGATTTCAACTTTAGCTGGTGGAGTATAAAGTATTGAGAATCTGATTAGCACAAGAAATAATGGATTGCCAGTCATGAACACACCCCCCTGAAGATATGAGTTGTTCAGCCCTATGACTCACGATCTCAGCAGCCTCTTTTATTACATTTTCAAAGAAAAAATCACATCCTATCTTGATAATGCATAATTTCAAATATGAGTTTCACAAACTTTCACTTAGAGGTAAAACGGAGGCACATAACAGGCGGGTGATTCATAGAAAGCTGTTCCAAACTACTTTACATGTACATATGACTGGTGACCCTTCTTTGCGCTAAATAGTATGACTAACTACCGAAGAACATGTTCCAAGTCGATCATCAAGACACATGTAACTTTTCAAACAGCTGTATGAAACACCCACTGGCTTTCTTAACACATCATCATGATCTCCATACATGATACAGTTTTCAAAACTGCCAACGAGTATGACAGAATTAAATGATCATAAAAGACAATTTAGATATATGATAATAATCCAATCATTAATAAGAGGCTTCAATAATAAAGCCTTTGATTATTATTGTTGTGACTCATCAGTATTCCCTGCATGTATACAATGTATGTCCATTATCCACTCCCTGGGGAGTATTTCAGCCAGGGTGCTACGTAACTTTTTAGAAGCACTTGCCCAGTCGGGCAAGTAAACTTTTAAATAGTTGTAATATACTTGCCCAAAAATCTAATTCACTTGCCTAAAAAAAAATCCTGAAAAAGTTTCACTTCTTCAAAAGAAAGTAGGCCTACACATATTGCGGTTTTATAAACCATTGACCTTTTCTCTCTTTTGACATGAACTGATCTACCTTGTTATTGCATTTCTTTTTCAAAAGTGATTTTATCTTGCCTGCTTTGACCAAAATTAGGGTCAATATCATATCATATCGACCCTAATTTATGTCATTTTACTGTGAGAATTTTGCTTGCCCAATGGGGGCAAGTAGTTTTGGTCTTTACTTCAAAACACTTGCCCAATTCTAACTTTTACTTGCCCCGGGCAATCGGGCAAGTGCTTATGTAGCACCCTGATTCCAGCGATAAAATAAATAATGATAAAAGTAGTTCAGATACAATGTCGGAGAATTCAAATAATCCATCCACTATCCTCTAACGACAAAGAGAGGAGCACAAAGCTTGCCTGCTAGGAGCTCAGAGATGACCGTGAGAACAATGGAGATGAGGAATATCACATAAGACGACCCTACAGAAACGGTGCTCGGGAGTTTGTATGGTTCACCTCCGATTTCATCCACGTAGAAGCCAATGGGGAATATGATGGCTGCTAGGCACAATAGAATAACTGGAAAGGAATTGAAAATTATTAACGATGCAGAATTGGCACTTGGTATAATCTTACTTTGTCTGATTCCCATTTGGTCTCAATATGCTATCTTATTTT
Source organism: Lytechinus pictus (assembly GCF_037042905.1). Lineage (NCBI taxonomy): Eukaryota > Metazoa > Echinodermata > Echinoidea > Temnopleuroida > Toxopneustidae > Lytechinus > Lytechinus pictus. Next base: position 23,692,863 of record NC_087254.1, read on the forward strand.
TTAAAATGATTTTTCATCGAACAATTATCGGGTATATAAGAAAAAAATCCAAAAATATTAGAAAAAAATAGGTTAAAAAGAGTGTGCATTTTGAGAAACTCAGTGAAACTTAGTTCCTACATGTATGACTTATCATTTGAAATCCCATTTCAATGGAATATTCAGTGTTACAATACAATCAATCTGTAAAATTATCTTTTCTCAGGATAGAATCAACCTTTAACCCTTATTAAACGGGGGGGGGGGGGGGGGGGGGGGGTCCCTCGACAAATTTCGCCGCTACGCCGTCGCGCAAATTTTTTTGACCGTGCCGCTCGCTGACTTTTTACTTTCAAGTCTTGCACATCTTTTGAGACCACATTTGCGACGCCGGTTACACGGTTCTGAAATTCCTCAAAAAACGTGATTCCGTGTACAAAGTCAATGCGAATTGTGTTTTTCCAACCAAAAATCATAAATGTATGATCATTGTTACTTTTGTTGGTAAAAATGAAAAAAAAAAACAATAAAGGTTTAAAAAAACAAAGAAATACATAACAATTTAAAAATCAATAAAATACATAAAAAATTTATTATATTTTTGCAATTTTTTTGTAGATTTGTTTGAAATCTAATAATTGATACTCCCACCAAAAATTAGCATTCTACTAACTATATAAGTTGAGTTAAAGGCAAAAACATACACAAAAAAATAAATAAAGGGCAAATTTCATGCGCTTATTTGCATAATTAATTAATAAAAAAATATAAACACTTAATTTTTTCGAAAATTTTACTATACAGTCTTGTAGTTTACATCCGGCTTTACGCGTGTGCAAATTTTCGCGGTGATCGCGCGATCAGCGGCCGAGATCTGAGGGGGGGAGTCAATTTGACAGTATATACTGGTCTGAAATAGCCCAGTTAAGATAGGGTTAAGATGGCTTCATTGTTTAATTTATATTCACTCCATTACAAACAGAAAGAAATATAGCATAACACAGCAAAGTTACAAAATGACTTTGAACAAAATCAAACAAGTGAGGAAAACTAAATATGCCATAACTTTCTTACCTTTTGTCCAATTTTGATGATTTAATTTCAGTACTACGTTTGTTTATATTTCCTCTATTCATTTATTTATTTATTCATTCATTCATTCATTCATTTTATTCATTCATTCATTTTATTTATTTATTCATTTTATTTATTTATTTATTTATTTATTTGTTTGTTTATCTATTTATTTATTTATTGTTTGTTTGTTAGAATGGACCTGTCCTTGTTTTACACAAACTGGTCTTTGTATTCTCTGGAAAAGGTGCTTTATAAATCAAATAATTACCATAGTCAAAGAATGAGCAATCTAACCAACTTACTTGCTGCAAATGAGAACCATCTTGCATGATCCAGCATGGTGATTCTTCTTGTGGAGTAGGCAAACATAATGCAGGTGATTGTCAGACAGATGATGGCACACACAATGAAAAAGAGGGTGATCTGCCAGGCTGGGCAGAGATTAGGAGAGATGCATACTGTATCCCTCCCAAAGATGGTCAGGCACTGTGAGATAAGGCCCATTGTCATAGCTCCTAAAAGTATAATAATACACGATTTTAAGATTTAAAGATTTCTATTTTGTACAAAACTGATCCTTTCTAGGTTGTCTGCAACCAACCTATTCTGTAGTGATTCTAGCTGCATGTCTACATATGCTACACTCTCCAGTCTTAAAATATCATTGTAAAAAAAAAAAACATCCACTAATCATCTGGGGCCGTATTCTGAAAATTATCTTAAGAGAAATATTCTTGTATCTTTGGAGTTACAATAAAATCTGTATTCTGAAAATTCTTGTATCTTTCTAAGTAAATTTTCTTGGAATTTTCACTGAGCGCGTATGATGATGCGTAAGTTAAAAACAGTGTCTAAATATATATGTGCCCAAGATATTGAGTTAAAAGGTATTCTGAAAATTCTCTTATCTTTGACTTTGCATTCTGTTAACTTCCTTGCAAAATACAAGAAAATTTACAACAGGTCGGGGGCTATTGTAACTTAATGTTACATATGATATTTCTCGGTCAAAAGCAATAATTTCTTGCTGCGTCCCGCAAGAACATCATGTTTTACTGCAGGAGACATTACAGAGACGGATTGGTAGACTTTTCAGCAATTAAAAATTGGTATTTGAGATGATGAATCTTTTCAAAGTAAATATGACTCTGATATCAGCCACATGTATTTTAAGCATAGTAGCTAATATGCTTAAGCGTCAGGGGCACAAGGGAAATATGACTCATGTCAACAATGCGCTTATAATTGCTTTTCAGAAGAGACACTTCTATTGGTTGGCCTAAGCATATAACAACTTTAATAATTGGTTGATGATAGAATATTGGGCGTGTCAGATATAAAATAGGAGATGTCCTTACAGCCATAAGACAATTTTCAGAATACTGATTTAAGAGAATTTTAGCGAGCTGTTATCTTGCTAAGTTACAAGAAAAGTTAAGACAATTTTCAGAATACCACCCCTGTATTTCATTGTATCTTTGTTTTTTTTTTTCAGCAGTACAATTTTTAGCACTATTCTTGTGAGGCCCTCTATGAATTACACAAAGTAGAAACTTGATTTTTGTTTGTCTTTATTTTGAGGAAGAATAGGGACAACTCATGAGAATGTCTTGTCATTGATCAGGGCACCAGGCTATCAATCATTGTAATAATCATAATTGTTCAACGCCAATGGTGTACACCATGTCCATTATTATAAGGCATGAACACAGGTCACATCACTGCAGTCCCACTCAGTCTCAGGCCAACTATAGATGGCCAGCAATGATGTCAACATCTAAATTGCAAATTTGTTCAAAATATTTTCTAAATATAATGTATATTCATACATTCATTGTTTTCTTGAAGATTCAGTGTGATTCTGTTTGTTTACTACAGAATGTAAGGCCAAGTAAAAATAGAAAGTTGTTGTTCGTCCGGTTTTTCGAGAGCAGTGATGAGGGAGGTCCTTACTATTTGCTATCTTTTTTTTCTTTTTTAAACAAGGAGATAGTTTCTTGGCCAGGATTTTTGACATCAGTGATGAGGGAGGTCGTTACTATTTACTATTTATTTTGCTATTTTTTAATCAAATGATTGTCAGGCCATGTCAGGCTCAATTTAGGTGATCGTTGCATGCTCAATATTAATAACAAAAGGGTATTGAACATGTGCATGTATCAATATGTATATTTTCTTTCAATTAATTGGATATCTATTGAAAATAAATATATTATGCAATAAAATTTATTGATGTACTACTGATGTATATGATCATGATGATATATACCGGTACTGTTAATTGTAAAAAAATGATCATGTCAAGTGAAGAAGTTAATAGATTCAAAATAAAATTAGATGATGTGCAGATGTGGTAATCTATTATTTCAGGATTCAACGCATGATTTCGCATTGCAGTTTGTCTTGCTTGTATATATTCGTATAATATTTTAACATTGTTTCTTCAATTGCTATTTATTTTTCTTTGTTATTAATTGTTAAATAATTATCTATTCTATTGTTAGGTTCACTTAATGTTTATTATTTCATCATTTGTAGAACTCGAGATCTACACCTAACTTACAACTGTCCATCAAATTGAACAGCTTAAGGATGAAGTTTATCATGTTTATCAAATTTGAACAGAATTGGTACTTACAGGAATCCTTTTCATAATTTTCAATTTCTTGATACGGTAATAGATGACTCACTTGAAAATATATATTCTTTTAATATTCAATGCATTGCCGCTGGATAGCTAATGGTATAACTCACCAGAAAATTATTCATTTCACATGTATGTCTCATCGGCACAGTAAATCATATCACCACAGCACACCAAAGTTCACAGGCACAGTCAATCACCGCAATACACAATGATCGTATCAACATGTTTATCTGCACCTTATTCCCAAAGCACGCAACAAATTTTTTAAGATTCAGGAAGCGGTATCCCTGAAAATGCACTAAAAATGAAGAAATCTGTGAATTTTCTGAGTTTGCAAATTTTTTTTTCTAGCCAATTTAGGATCGTATCTTCAAGATTACCAATAAAAAAACCAAACCAGAATTTTTTTCTTTATCAGTTACAGCGATATCGGACTTGGCGATTGTTTTAGACAGTTGCAAGAGCGATCCAAGAGCAGATGAGAGCAAATCGCTCGTCATTTGGGAGTATTTTTTCACTTTTCAGCGGCCATAAAAATACTAATCAGTAGAGGCGCACGGCCAATATGGGAGACTGTCTCCCATGAGAGAGATTATCTCCAATATCAGAGACTTTTGTAAAGAATTTGGGTATCCAATTTCAGAGACAGTCTCCAGTTTGGGAGACCAATTTCCTTTGTTTACATTTGCTGCAAAAGGATTACCTTGGCGTCAAATAAAAATGTGATAAGCAGATTCCTCATGAAAAATTACTTTTGTTTTGATAAGGATTTTTGTTGTCATCCACACACAAAACAAATGGGCTTCTGCTAGCTGACCTCAGTGAGACAAAATTTTGGGTTAAAAAAATTACACTTTTGTTGGTGTTGTTTCTTTTGTTCTTTTGCAAAGCAAGTCTCCAATATGGGAGATTGTCTCCCCTATTGGAGAGAGTCTCCCATATTGGCCGTGCGCCTCTACTGCTAAAACTAGTGTTCTACATTAAAAAAATTGATACGGCAATCAAACAAAAAGGGGGAGGGCGCGGACGAGAAACATCACTTTTTTATATTTTTTTTAGGCCAATTTTTTTTAAAATAGTACCGAACATAGATCTAGTAGTAACAAAAATTATATGCGGCGACCAAAACAAACGAGCGCGAGGATGATCAACTAGAGTCTAGACCCTAGTCCCTACTTTCTTTTTTTTACTTGGCCTACACTAAATCAAGACAAGAGATTGTGCAAATTTCCTGTAGCTGGATAGTGTAGAAAAACATGGTTAGATTAGACAGCTGGCAGCCGTCTGTTTCGAGGAGTTTTTTAACATTTTTTTTTTTTTTTAATTTCTCCTCATACACAGACGGCTCGCTAGCGTGCAGCCACCATTAGGGGACTTGCAATGCAAAATCCCCCCGTCGGGGCTCTTCAATTTTTGTCTTTAATGAGTAAAAATTTTGAAAATTCACGCGACCAAAATGCAAATTAATATTCCCTCTTGGCATCAATTGCCAAAAAACCGAGAAAAATCAAGTTAAAAGGAACAAAAACAGTGACTTACCTCGGCTGTCGCGCAAATTCACTTCCCTGTTTTATCCGATCTTAAGTACATAAACATATGGCCATTGAGTCCCCTGTACAGATCGCGCTAGAACTTCGGTCTCTGTATTTGGTGAGTGAAGCCAACGGAGTTCAGCTGAACAACCAAAATTAACAGAGACCGAAGCTTTTGGTCTAGGTTAGATCAACTATAAATGACAGTTTAGATTAGGCCTAGGTCTAGTGACTCTAGAGTCTAGTCTTTGTAAGACGGGGGCCCAGAAGTTCAGTATTCTTCAGAGGCTATTAGATTTACTGGCACACGTAAGTCTTAAGCCCACATACCGAATGGCTCACTCACAATTCTGTGTCACAGTCATTCGAATTGCACAGGAGCTAAATCTCCGGGTAGGTCAATGTATTGGATCGCTATTAAAAGAAGGGTTCATTTACCTGATCCACGAGCATGAGATACTACCCAAACTGGGTTGAATACACTTGTAAGTGCCAGTACATCTGCGGCAAAAAATAGGAATCCCGTTGCTACCATAATCTTATCCATCACCACAGGTTATTGTGTACAACGTCAACGTCAACGGCCATGAAATGATAGTTTGTGTAACGTTAGATGTCCTCGGTCGGCCTCGATCACGATCATAACGACAACAACAACAAAACAAATGCAACAGCGACAACTCTCGACCAGATATGTGCAGTGCAGTGTGCTGCCTCGATTCTCTTTGGGGGGGGGGGGGGGTGATCTTACATAACTATATTCTTTAATAACAAAATCAATCTAAAACTTTCCTCTATTTTGTGACACTCTGGACAAAATTGCCAGTGTTTGGTCAAACATAAATTCACATTAGTCTTACCCAGTTAAATTTCTTGATAAATCTATCTATGATAAATCTATCTATCATAAATCTATCTTACCAGTAAATTTCTTGATAAATCTACCTATCTTTACTAGCACTTTCCCAGAGGATATGAAAATTGCAAAAGTAACTCCTATTCATAAGAAGAAAGATAAAACTGCTGTTGAAAACTATAGACCTATCAGTGTTTTAAGCATAGTATCCAAAATTCTAGAAAAGGCGGTATGTGTTCAGATAAAAAAATATTTTAAAGGTCAAGTCCACCCCAGAAAAATGTTGATTTGAATAAATAGGGAAAAATCAAACAAGCATAACGCTGAAAATTTCTTCAAAATCGGATGTAAAATAAGTAAGTTATGACATTTCAAAGTTTCGCTTATTTTTCACAAAACAGTGATATGCACAACTCAGTGACATGCAAATGAGACAGTCGATGATGTCACTCACTCACTATTTCTTTTGTTTTTTATTGTTTGAATTATACAATATTTCATTTTTTTTTAAATTGACAATAATGACCAACTTGACTGAACCATATAGTATTAAACAATACTAATTCCACATGTTCAAGAGGAATTAATTGTTGTCTCAGTTGACATTGAGGAGAAAATCAGAATATTTCACATTTCACATAATAAAATACAAAAGAAATAGTGAGTGGATGACATCATCAGTCTCCTCATTTGCATGCCGATCAGGATGTGCAAATAACTGTTTTGTGAAATAAAGCAAAACTTTAAAATGTCATAACTTTCTTGTTTCACATCCGATTTTGATGAAATTTTCAGTGTTATGCTTGTTGGATTTTTCTCTTTTTATTCAAATCAACTGTTTGTTGGGGTGGACTTGTCCTTTAAAGTAAATGATATGATTTACGAATATCAGTCTGGTTTTCGACATGACTATTCGACTGAGACATGCCTTATTCACTTGACTGATTATCTGAGAACTAATATTTCTAAGGTAGTAAGGGACAATTCGTTGGGATGGTACTCCTAGATCTTCAAAAAGCATTTGATACAGTTAATCATGGCATCTTATTGACAAAAATTACGAATAATGGGTTTTAACCAGGCTATACTGTAGCATGGTTCAAATCCTACTTGTCGAATTGGCATCAAGCAGTGGCTATTCGCGATATTCGTTCCAAAATTATGCCTATAACGTGTGGAGTTCCACAGGGAAGTATTTTGGGCCCAATTCTATTTTCAACTTATATCAATGACATGTCTATTTGTATAAAAGCTGACTTTAAATTATCATTGTATGCATATGATAGCGTACTACTTTGTTCAAATTCCATCCCAAAATTTGTTGAGGAAAAACTTAGCGAACAGCTGTCTACATGTGTCGATTGGATGACTGATAATAGATTATCGTTACACTTAGGCAAAACTGAGAGCATTCTGTTTTGTTCTAGAATTAATTATAAAACTTCATTTAAATTTGAAGTATCATATGTACAATAATAAGATAATTCAGAGGAAAGAATCTGGAAAGTATTTAGGCATTGAGTTGACTAGCTCCCTTTCGTTTTCATCTTTAAATAGTAGAATCAATCGTGATAAAGGCGAATGCCCGTTTGAAATTTCTGTACAGGTATCAAAGTTGTATATGGATCAAAAAGCAAGGCGTATTCTCTGTTTTGCTCTTATTCAGAGTTTATTTGACTATGCTAACCCTGCTTGGTTTAGTGGCATTAGCGAACTCGATAAAAAGAAGTTGAAAATTATACAGAATAAAATGGTTAGATTCATTAACTGTTCTGGTCCCAGAACCCATGTTGGCTACACCGAACTCTCTGGAGCAGGTTTTCTTGAAGTCAACAAAAGATCAAAACAGCTTATTTTGCACCACGTACATAAAATCTATCACAATAGATCGAATCATTACATTGGATCAAACTTTAATCTATAGTTACCGAAATACATAACTATAAAACAAGAAACAGCCATTTCAACTTTTGCTTACCAGAAAGGGTAGGTAGTATTGGTAACTCCTTTTATTACAATGCTATAAAACATTGGAATTCCCTTCCCAATGATATAAAGGAAATAGGAAACTTTTTGCATTTTAAGAGGAAATTGAAAGAATATCTTTCACTTGAGAGTCAAAGAGAAGATGCAAATGATATGTTATACGATTGATTTAGCCTGAATACTGACCACGTTCTTTTCTCTTCTCTGCCAGGTATTATTATTTATTTTACATAGTTTGACTGAAGCTTCGATATGTCCTTTCTTCTATATATTCTTTTTATTTCTTTTATCTCTTCCTTCTATTCTCCTCTTCGTGTTGTTATTGTTGTCGCCGTTTTTGCTGTTGTTCTTCTTATTATTTTTCTTCCTCATCCTTTTCTTCCGTCTCCTTCTCCTCCTTCTCCCCCTCCTCCCCTTTCTTCTTCTATTCCTCCTCCTTCTTTTCTTCTTCTTCTTCGTTATATTCTTGTATATATTATCTAAATATCTTATTTATTGGTAATAGTAAATTCTGATTTTTTTATCTTCATTTTTTTAATATGTAAATAGTATAATTTAATTTTCTGTATGTCGAGGACCACACTGGAAATAAGCTTTCGAGCTTTCGTGGGTCATCCTGTGCAAGCCTGTTGTTTTAATGCGACTGTATATCTGTTATGGCATGACTTGCCAAATAAAATCAATCAATCAGTTGTTGTGTGTCCGGACGATCAATTTTAGAAAGTCATTTGGAAAAAATTACAAGCGAAGTTTCATCAATTTTTCGTACAAATTGTTAAGAAATATTATAGAGAACAAAATAGAAGATGATTACAACTATTGAATTCATATTTTTAGTGTAATCCAAAGACAAAAGAGAAGGCTTCAAAAATATAAAGTGTCCGGACACCCGACCCCCATCCTACTGTACGTGTGTAATAGTACTTTCTTGTTGGCCGGGGAGCAAAATAATATGATTTGCTGTTTGCATTCATTTATTGGTTCGTAATACTAGTGTCGATTCTTGATAATAATCTATGTATTGTTTGTTTTGCTTGGTGTGTGATATCATGTTGGGCATACATGAAAAAAAAAATTGTATAGGGTTTTCAGGTATTCACTATATCATTTTTAAATGATAATCTTTCATGAATGAAATTGGGGCATGCAGTGCAGTGACGCCATTGTTTAAAAAACTAAGGAAATTGCCTTGACAGAAGAGAATTAGCTCTTATTCTCCTAATTCTTGACATAAGCCCTACCATGAGGCACTGTTCTTTTGCTTACTTATTACATGAAAAGTGAAAACCCTAATCGGGTCGATCAAGTTCTCACAAAAGCTTTTTTTTCTTTCCAAATCAGGCACGTATTGCCAGGGAAATCGTATCCCCGGTCCGTTTAAATTTTATCATTCTTGTTTTAATCGTCCAACAATGCACCCTTTCATTTTTAGATCAATAAATTGACCCAGTTTGCGTGAATTGTCCTTTTATTATGCAAAACAAAAATAAATAATCAAATTTTCAAATGCTTGAGAATTTTTCATCTATATTATGCATCAGTGCCTGCACTGTAAAAAAATATCGGGTAAAATGCAACACGAGTGACTGTGTCCGACCAAATTGGGGCAATATGATACCCCTTTGAAATATTACGAGGGAATGTGGTGATCGGGGAGAATTTTTTTGAAGTGAAACCATAACATTTGGAGCACTTTTTGAACCCGCGAGTTTTTTTAACTTAATTCCAAATAAATGTACCAATCTGCAACAACGTTAAATGGGATACTCAAAGGCTGCAGAAGAATACGACCCATCACTGCCCTGAATTTATAACACAATAGTTTACACAATAGACTATAGAGAATTAATAGAGTTAAATCTGCAAATCTCTATTGTGGGGCGGGGTGCATGGGGCGCGCGCCGGTCGCCATGAAAATATTAATTGCAATTAATTAATGGGGATGCGGCAAACATATATCGATTTGCCCTGCCAAATTATTTTGACAAAATGAATCCATTGCAAAAATATATTTTAAAAAACATCTGAAAGCACTATCAAACCATCAAACTTGACATAAAAATACTGTTAAACATACAAAATTACAAATTTGTCGGTGTGCTTTTACAGTGCTTCACGTGCAAAATATGGCGCGCAGAGCACGTCGAAGATTTTGGCCATTGTCTTACCCCCTCTCGCCATCATGGCGAGAAACATGGATGGGCACTCCTGACTCGAAAGTATGTTTTAAATATGTTTAGCCTCAATCAGGGATTATACATGTATAGCGCGACAAAGCAGTCTTTCCCCTCCCCCCCCCCAAAAAAAAAATCCTAAAGAATGACGAAAAAATTTGGAGCGCTTTTGACAAAGCACAGACAGGGACGGCAGAGGCCTATTGTATACATTCGTGGTGGGTGAAGTATATAGGTCGAGGTTAATTGCAGTAGATTATTGACTTTCTATACTCGAAACTTTGATCTTAGAGCACTTGACATGAATGTAATACTACATTAATCGGGCCTACGTATATATCTATTTTTTCTTCTTGGTCGATTTTCCTTTTTTTTTTGGGGGGGGGGGGGATTCGAGCGATTTTGTGGGGGCTTCAGTCCCCAATTTACCAAAAGTAAAAAAAAAAAACCTGCACCTCATTCTTCTTTGGAAGTCCCCAGCCAAGTTACAGGCCAAAGTGAGAAAAAAGCGAGGAAAAAAGAAAAAAAGTTAGAGCCGGGCGACAAAGTTGAAGAGCGGGCACAAAAATGAGCAGGCATTCATATTTCAAAACTTAATTCATTATCATCATCAATGCAGTTAATTTAATTACAAAATTAATGTTTGATACTTTTCTTATATTTATTATTGTTTGTTCGAATTTTTAGTTCCCATCTTTCAAAAAAAATAAACTTCTTGGTTGGATTCCCCTTTAAACATCCTTTTTCAGAGTATTTAGAAATCAGCCCGCGCTTGATTTACTTGTAGCATCCATGCTTGTAGTGAGGATCATCATCATTTCTTGATGCGGCATCCAAGTACTGCGTGACAAGTGATGCGTGATCAACTTTTTCTCTTATAACCTGTTGAGGGCGTGTTCTTTAAAGTTCCGATAATTCACGTAAAATGGCGACGAATGGGAAAGAGTCCAATGGTGCACACACAATGGAGACCAAAGAAAATGGAATGGTTAACGGATTTGAGCACAGCTTTGATCATGGACATTGTTCTGTTAAAGCGAAGTGGATCCGTCTAAATGTTGGTGGAACATATTTCTTGACAACGAGGACGACGCTTTGCAGAGATCCCAAGTCATTTCTATGCAGATTATGTCAAGATGATCCTGACTTGAGCAGCGATAAGGTGAGTGAGCTGAGACGAGAGTGATCAGTGAGAATGGCCCTTGCCTTGGGCTCCCGATACAGGGCCTACGCGGATCGGAGTGATCGTTGACGGTTGAATGGTGACGGCGTGTCTGTGCCACTCTGTGGTCCGACGCTGCCCGACCGACCATCCTTTCCTGGTCTGGCCTGGCCCTGCACCTGTCACCCAGTCTTGAGCTAGGCCAAAAAGGCAAACTTGGTCATTGGAGGCACGCGACTGTCCCAAAAAACAAGGCGCGAATGCAGTTTCGTACCAGCTGATAAAATTCAAGCAAATTTCCCCACCACCAGAAATTGTTATCAAAATGTCATTGCAATTGCAGAGGCTATGGTCGGACAGCGCTCTGCGGCCGCTTTTAACCAAAATTGAAGCTCATTGTACTATTTGTAGCACTAGCAGATCAATGCGGGCGTAACGAAAAATATGCGAAGCTTTGGAATTGGAGTGGATTTCTTTCTTCTTTTTTCTCGAATAGAACTAGAAGAAAATGCTATGCTTTGGAGCGGCTTTATTTGTTCTTTTTCTCAATAAGACAAAAATGCTATGCCGTGGAACGGAAATTTGAGTGTAAAAATTGGGGTCTCCTCCGCGGCACATACCCACCATGCAATGCATTATATACTGAGTGCCCGTGCCCGGGTGCAATTCTCAGTCACATTTCCAGGTCAATAATAAACAATGTGCCCACTGCTTCGCTTCGCTGCAATTTTGATCTGGACTGATGAAGTTAGCGACCAAAAGATTTGCCTGCGAAAGCTCACCCGTTTGTTCACCGCATGTTCGCATGATTTTGGTTGCTACTTATATAATTTCAGTCCACATCGAAATTACAGCAAAGCAATGTTTGACTTAAAATTTGAACTATGACATTGAGATTGATGCCAAAATTCAGCCGTTCCTGATCACAATTTTTTGAAAAGCAGTGGAATATTGACCTTGAAATGGGATTAAGAAACCTGCTTATGACATTCACAAATGATTTCTGCTGGGGAAATTTGCTTGAAGTCGGCAGGTGCGAAATTGCATTCGCCCCAAAAACAACAACAAATATGTCATTGTTTGTAATTAATGAAAATGATGAAAATCCATATTTTATTGTTCGAAATAGACGTGAAATGAAATACTCCGAAAATTTGCTTTGCCCATTTGATTGTGGGCCCGGCGGCTGGGGTTTGAACTCCTGACCTCCCCGGTCATGAGACAGATGCTCTATAGCTCTACCAACTGAGCCAACACAGCGGTTGTAATAAATATTAAATGTTGGCGAGAATAATTTCTTAGATTGTTTAAATGAAAGATTAAAGGTCTTTGACTTAGTGCAAAAAAAAACAATAAGTAACAACAAAAATGAAATCCAGCCAAGCATCATGAGCATTAGGAATTATGACCTGTGTCATATCGGTTTAAGAAAATCAATTTCTTTCATCTACCACATTTATGCCATTTGGAAATGAATTAAAACGAAATTGAGAAGAAATTACATATGAAAGCTGAAAGCTGGTGCCCCATGTCTGCGCACAAATTTACTGTAAGTACACACAATTCTGAGATTTTGATGAGAAAGGATGCATTTTGAGGCTGTAACATGAAATGCCTGAAATTCAATATATTTTACCAGTTTGAGTAAGATTTTTTTATGAATATTTGTCTAAGATGTATTGCAGGTTTGAAATTTGTGGTTGTTGCGTGTCTTTTAAAAATAAGAATCACGCAGATAAGGGTCACTGCACATACTTTGGAGACCTTACCATACTGAAATAACGCTCTTGCTAAACCAAAGAGTACATGTAAGCAACGTTCTCGCGACCACGCGTCACGGTTGGCGGGCGCCGCCAACCCTGAAAATAAATCCGCCAACCGTGAACTTCCCCGACAACCGTGGCCGACAACTGTAAAGTAGGCCTAGATCTACACAAAAACTGAATAATATATATATAAAAAACAATCTGCATGCTTTTCAGATCCTAAAATAAACTTGTCGATTATTTTGTCCACGATTTCTTCCCGGGATTTCTTTAACTCACTCACTACTACTTATATGATACGACCTCGACTCGAGGCCCAATCTCTTTTGTGGGAAGCGCGAAGATGTTTACCTCGCATTTGCGTATCGCATTGCTCACATTATTTACGTCTTTCAAATGGTAGTAAATGCGCTCAAAAACAAGTGAGGGGAGAGGGGTATCGTGGGTTACTGGCTTGGGCAATGTAATTTAGATTATTACGAATTTCATTTATTTTGTCAAAAATAAAGTGTGTCAAAGTTACTATCAAAATTCGATCGAAATTTAATTTCATCTCGTCCCACTTAGCTACATCGACTACATGAATTCATTTGAATGCTTTTCTGATGACACTGCCGTAGAGCGAATTGAGAAAATTATCACGTTAATAATGACAAAGCCAATGGAATGGATTGATATAATGTCCAACTCATTTACTTACAGCAAAATGATTTATTCACATTTAAATTCCGATTTTACTCCATTATTTCCAAAGTCTTGATCTCTACATCGATCTTTTGAAACTGTTGATTAATTTCGCGACGGCGTGTCTACCAAGTTCTGTGCCACTGCACTGTACTTGCGCTCGCAACGGTCACATTCATAATACAAATCGCACATGGCATCAAAATCCTTGATCCGGGGATCCGAGTCTTCCAAAATTAGATGGGATCCAAAACTAATTTAATTTGATTTTTTTCACATATTCATTGAATCTTCTCATTTTCATAATTAATAATCTTTTTTAATATTATTCAAATTTTTATCATTACGACTCATTTTTTAATGTGAGTTATACGTACAGTGTATTTTCATTTGTATTGTTCTTTATTACTCTTTGCCTGCCAATTAAATAATGTCACAGGCCTGAGAAATGTTTTTAGTCATCACAGTGAATGCTTTATGAATTTGTTGTACAATTGCTTAACTACGATTTGAAATAAAATATTATTTGAAATTAATTTGTGTAAAGGAGAAAGAGAGAATAATGCGGGGTGACCGTGGGCAATGTAGATGAAAATGATGGGATGTTTGTGACTTTGTGGGGAGGGGATTGTTCGTTGCGAATGAAATTGATATTCATTTATCGATGTGTCTATACTGTGATTGTGGCTGCATAATCTTATATGGCGATTGGAAATCCACCTTGGGTCGGGAGGGGTACGTGATTCAATAGATTTCGATAGAAGTACACATTCAACAAAGTGGAATTGGCAATTCATTCACAGATATTCGTTTCAAGTACGAATTATTGAAGTTGATATGTGTGAACGTTTTAGAGGATATCGGAAATGTATATCGTTTGTTCACGCCCACATGAGTTGCTAGTATAATTTCATCGTTGGATGAATTTTTCAAGTTCACTTATGTCTTTATGTTTTATATCGGAATTGTGCTTTAAATATATGAATTATATCTTCACAACGTCGTTAACCTAATTATACTGCGAGTGGATGATATTTATGAAATGATTTGGAATGTGAACGAGACGCCCCAAAGCCGATGGCACGTGATCTAATTAGTATTCACTTTCTGGGTTGAGCCAATCATTGTGCTTGAAATCGGGTTTCCCCGAATTCCCGCCCTTGGAATGTGTCCCGCGTGTGTGACATGTTAACCTGTTGTTTGAGTGCGAATCAGCTGATTTCGTGACCTCAAATACTCTTCATGGTGTTTACGCTGGATGGGGGCTATAAAATTAAGAAGATCTTTCTCTTTTATTCATTTTTAATAAACTGTTCGTGAATTTCAAACTACACCTATAGTGATATTGTGATGCAATTTATTGAATCACGTACCTCGATCATCCCACTCATGGTGCAAGAAAATATTTTTTAAATTCACCAAAATATACATGTAAAGAAAGATTATTCAGCCGTCATCATCGGTAGAAGTATAGACACGTCTATAAAAATGTATTCGCTTCGAATATTGACTTCTTCACCAATCCCACACACACGATCTCAACATCCCCACGCCACGACCCCCTATCGCTCTCTCCCTTCGACCATCCTACAACCCCACCCCTCTTCCTCTCTCTTTCACACATGGTGTATTTGTAGGCCTACATAATGTATTACGTAAAAATAGAAATCTTATTTCCTGTCAATTAACCTATACTTTCAAAACATTTTAAATCGCAATTAAGAACAACAAAATCGTAATATTAAAGTATTATTATGAATGACTAAAAATGTTTCTCACGCTCGTGATGAACACAGCACATTCATTATTTTATAGGTGAGTAACGGACAATACAAATGAACACAGCAATAACTGACAGTGATAAAAGAATCTCGATCGAAAATTATTAGTATAAACATCTTCAACAGAAGTCTTATGAGAGTTATAGTTTCAGTGAGTATCGAATAAACCAAACAAAAAACCATGCAAATTATATAAGTTGGGGACCCCGTCTCATGAATACCGATGCCCATTATTTGGAAGCCTCGGAAGAAAACTTCCGAGGCTTCCAAATAACAGCTCGGTCACATTTGCTCTACGGCGAGTCGAAAACAGCCGTTTTATTCATTTTTATTCAAACCACCTATATTCAGCTGGTACAAAAAATGTTTAAAAAACGGCTGTTTTCGACTCGCCGTACGGCCGCCGTAGAACAAATGTGACCGAGGTATAAAGTCGGAACAATCTTTGGATTTAGTAAGGGCGTGACGCAGCGCAAGCTCAAAGTGCTACGCATGCGGTCCGTAGATGCAGTCGGTCATTGACATAAGAAACAACACGCATTCACAAAATAAATCGCACTTTCTAAGGATGTAGCGATATCGATCTGAACATTGTAAAGTATGGAGTTAATTTATCGATGTGAATAATCTGTAAACTGTAAGTATAAAATGAGATTGACTTATTTAGTTATCAGTAATTGCCTTTCTGCTTCAATCGCAATTCGAGCAAACGTTACGGCTATGTGGCCGGAGAAGCATTAAATAGACATAAAATGTGGTGCATTTAGCAGCAATCTAAGCTCGTCGATATTGATATTTTCGATAGCTACCGCGCTTTGCGCGGGAGGGGGGACATCCCCCTCCCGAACCCTCCCCCCGTGCGCCAAGCGTCAGAGTGAACCTGGCGAGAACGTTGCATGTAAGAGGAGTAAATTAGTGAAAGAATTATCGGAATCAATCAGAACTGTACGAAAATATGCTGATGATGGCCATTAGAAGTTGGAGGAGAGCAGGGGATTGACTAGACAGCTGGCAGCCGTCTGTTTCGAGGAGTTTTTTAACATTTTTAAAATTTCTCCTCGTACACAGACGGCTCGCTATCGTGCAGCCACCATTAGGGGGTTAACAATGCAAAATGCCCCCAACGGGGCTCATCAATTTTTGTCTTTATTTCATAAAAATATACATGTATAAAAAGAAATGTACCAAAATAGAGATTATTTTTCTGTTTTGGCCTGAAATGCACCAAAACGGGGAAAAATAAACTTAAAAGGGGGAAAAAACAGTGACTTACTTCGGCTGTTGTGCAACTTCACTTCTCTGTTTTTCCGAACTTAATATATAAACACATGGCCATTGAGTCCCTGTACAGATCGAGCTAGAACTTCGGTCTCTGTATTTGGTGAGTGGAGCCAACGGAGTTCAGCGGAACAACCAACATAACAGAGACCGAAGCTTTTGGTCTAGGGATTGACATATGTTCTTGAGTTGACAACACAATCAATTTGAATTTCTTTCATCATCACCAAGGCTTCTCAAATGATGATTTTCACTCAAAGGTTAGATGCTTAGACCTAGTTCATGAAACTTGAAAATATCAAGTATTACTGAGCATTCTGCCTGAGTTTCAGGTCACATGACTAAGGTCAAAGGTAATTTAGGGTCAAATGAACTTAGACCATGTTGGGGAGTCAATATCGAAATCTTAAACTAAGGTGAAGTTTTTGAAATGTCATCATAAGTTAGAAAGTATATGGACCTAGTTCGTGAAACTTGGGCATAAGAGTAATCAAGTATCGCTGAACATCCTGTGCAAGTTTCAGGTCACATGACCAAGATCAAAGGTCATTTAAGGTCAATTAACTTTGGCCATGTTGGAGGTAATTATTAAATTGCTGTCATAACTTTCAAAGTTTATGGATATACATGTAGTTTATGAATTGTGGACATAAGGGTAATCAAGTATCACTGACAAGTGTAAGGTCACATGATCAAGGTCAAATTTATTTTAGGGTCAATGAATGTAGTATTTTATCATTATATATGAATGGTATTTTTTGTGAATAATTATTTTATAGTAGTTTTCAGTCATCACTGCTGCTATATTTAATCATGTAATGCAGGTGAGATTGCCAGAGGTGCTCCACTTGTTTTTATTAGTTTGCCCAAATCTATATATTTTTCAAATTCACAGATTTATATTTCATTTTTCTTTTCTTTGAGGAAAAATGTCAGTGATGCTTACAATTACAAACAACATAAGAATGATTTATTTGACATTATGAAGAAAAGTAAAAACAAACACTGTTAAATTTTAGCATTTTGAATTTATCAATATGAATCATCTACTGTATGACACGGAAAATGATTTTCCGTATATCAGATAAAACAATAAAAATATATGAAGGTAGTCATTTTAAAGCCTAGTTTAACAAAAATGTGTGATAGTATGATATTCATTTCATTTTAATTATTGGATTAAGACAAACTTCATATGATTTGCTTACTTTTTTTCAATATTGTTTATTGGGTTTGTTTTTGAGGATTTCGTTTATTTTGAAACTAATTGATTCTTGCTTAGATTTTCAATGTATATATTGTTTTGTTAGTCTTTTTCAATTCTTTTGGGTATGGTACCATACATGTATATACATGTAGATATGTATATAAGTGAATATTTAATGTGTGCTATTGATTATGTAAATATTACTGATTCAATTATATTAATTATAATAAATTGTATTTTATGACAGGGCCGTTGTGGAAAGCAGTTTTGAAACTGACAATGCCACCCTGTATAAATAAAACTACAAATGAATAAAGTCACTGTTCTTTTCAGCAGGCAGCAGTATGTCTTTTACATTACTATTCTTACAAGAAGAAGCCCTTGTTCTCTTCATTGTTGTTTCTTAATAGTTTCTTTGTACATTATTACATTATCTTCTTTTCTTATCGGTATTCTATTTCTACAGGTACATGTAGTATTATCTTTGTAACCTTCTTTAAAATTTGTTTTAGATTGATGGTTGATGTATGCTTAATTTGTGTATGCAGCTGTACAGTATGTGTCATGAATGAAGCACTCATCCAATATACAAGGTTATGATATTGTTCTCTGTTACGTAGTACTTAGGACTCCCTATGTGGTGAAATTGGCAATGTTTGGCTTTATAGTATATATGTATTTTTACTTGTTCATGGGGATAAATGCTTGATTTCTTTTTACACTGTCAGTTTCCATTTAAAGCTTTTCTCCATATACAATACATGTAACGTGGCTCTAAAGTAAATTGAATTCTTTTGATATTTTTTTTTCTCAGTAAAAAAGAGATATTGTTGGGGACAATTCAGACCAACTTCACTTCCCATCAGTAGAGGGCCCACACAAAAATGTGCTCAAAATAAAACATTTATAGTGCTCTGGTGAATAAGAAAAATTGATACCAAAGTTAATTATAGCATTAAAAATAAGAAAAATCTTAACTGTATGAAACTGTATAAAACTTTTTGATTTTTTTTTTTTTGGGGGGGAGTTAGTTACAAAAGTGATATTTCAAAGATTTTTTGATTTTTTTTAAATATGTATTGTATGTTGCATACATGTAGATCCGTAGATTCTCCACAGGCAATGTGGTTGCACTGAGCAAAGTCCTGCATTGCATTGTATTGCATTGTCAAGTCCATCCCAGGAGAATGTTCATTTGAATAAATAGAGAAAAATCAAACTAGCATAATGCTGAAAATTTGATCATAATCGGATGTAAAATAAGAAAGTTATGGCATTTTAAAGTTTCGCTTATTTTTCATAAAACAGTTATATGCACAACGTAGTGACATGAAAATGAGAGAGTCGATGATGTCACTCACTCACTATTTCTTTTGTTTTTATTGTCTGAATTATACCATTTTTCATTTTTTACAGATTTTACAAGGGCCAACTTGATTGACCCATGTAGTATTAAAATAATGTTAATTCCACATGTTTAGGGAGGAATTAATCTCTGTTTCACTTGACAATGAGGTGAAAATAAGAATATTCAGTATTTCATGTAATAAAATACAAAAGAAATACTGAGTGGATGATGTCATCAGTCTCTTCATTTGCATATCGACAAGGATGTGTATATAACTGTTTTGTGAAATTAAGCGAAACTTTAAAATATCATAACTTTCTTATTTTACATCCGATTTTGATGAAATTTTCAGTGCTATGCTCATTGGATTTTTCTCTTTTTGTTCAAATCGACTTTTTGTTAGGGTGGACTTGTCCTTTTAATATTAAGGTACTGTTACATATAGACAGATCAATTAATTGTAGTATTGGCCTGCAGTGATTTTTGAGGGGGGGGGGGGGGTTGGGGTATTATAATTTTTGTCTCACCTGCATAGCAGAGTGAGACTATAGGCGCCGCTTTTCCGACGGCGACGGCGGCGGCGACGGCGACGGCGGCGGCGGCGTCAACACCAAATCTTAACCTGAGGTTAAGTTTTTGAAATGACAGCATAACTTAGAAAGTATATGGACCTAGTTCATGAAACTTGGCCATAAGGTTAATCAAGTATTACTAAACATCCTGCCTGAGTTTCATGTCACATGACCAAGGTCAAAGGTCATTTAGGGTCAATGAACTTAGACCATGTTGGGGGAATCAACATCAAAATCTTAACCTAAGGTTAAGTTTTTGAAATGTCATCATAACTTAGAAAATATATGGACCTAGTTCATGAAACTTATACATAAGGTTAATCAAGTATCACTGAACATCCTGCATGAGTTTCACGTCACATGACCAAGGTCAAAGGTCATTTAGGGTCAATGAACTTTGGCCGAATTGGGGGTATCTGTTGAATTACCATCATAACTTTAAAAGTTTATGGATCTGATTCATGAAACTTGGACATAATAGTAATCAAGTATTACTGAACATCCTGTGCAAGTTTCAGGTCACATGATCAAGGTCAAAGGTCATTTAGGGTCAATGAACTTTGGCCAAATTGGGGTATTTGTTGAATTACAGCCATAAATTTGAAAGTGTGTTGGTCTAGTTCATAAAACTTGGACATAATAGTAATCAAGTATCACTGAACATCCTGTGCGAGTTTCAGGTCACATGATCAAGGTCAAAGGTCATGTAAGGTCAAAGAACTTTGGCCACGTTGGGGGTATTTGTTGAATTGCCATCATATCTCTATAAGTGTATTGGTCTAGTTCATAAAACGTGGAAATAAGAGTAACCAAGTATCACTGAACATCTTGTGCGAGTTATAGTAGTTTTAAAAATCAGCACTGCTGCTATATTGAATCGCGTGATGCAGGTGAGACGGCCAGAGGCATTCCACTTGTTATTGAATTGTAATTATTATTGTTATTGATGTTACTAGTTTGTGAATTGAATTTGTTGTAAAGTTGATTGTGAATTGATATAGGTATTGCAATTGAAATTGTTATCATCACTCATGTGCAAATTAGAATTTAATGGTAATTCAGGCTGCAAATAATCTTGAAGAGCTTGCTAACCATAGACAGATGCAACAAAACGGGAAAGTCTGACTTGAGAGAGATTATAGACTAGAATAAAGGAATAGTAGGAAGGACAGTAATGCTATAAATAAATAATAATCAAAAAGGCAATTTTTGGTGCTAAATTCGTTCACAATTTCATTTCAGTAAAACTGAGCGAGACAAAACAAAATAAAAAATAGGATTCAAACATGAATCGTTTGAATTGAGAGAAGCCGTCAGTTCAAAGTATGATGGGGAATCAATATCATTGTATTCAATTGATCTATTCAGGGATCATTTCCAGGTTAAGAAATTTTGTGATTTTTTTGAGCAACTTGTCCAACATCGCCTTGCGTTTGGGTGACTTTAGAGGTACATGTAAAATGAGACACATTTCTGAACTCGGAAAGAAATACATGCACAACGAAAATCCTTCCCTAATTAATTTATCCGTGACCAATTCCAAAGCGGAAAATGGGTCTCAGGAGATCATGAAGACTATGCCATGTCAATTGCCGTTTTCGCTACGTTCTCAGTACGCTGTACATAGCAGTCCTAATGCACCATGGCTATTTTTCTTTGATGCAGCAAGAACTGCATGGAGTTCTAGCATTGGTGTAATGGGGGTATGCTAGCCTACTAGGGCTGTGGAACAGAACATTACATTATTTCCACCTGCTGGAAGAGGAAATATATATTTCATAATTCATTCTTCAAACCAACTTAAATAATATGATTTGATTCATACATGCAGGCATAGTGGCATACATCTTCATTTCCCAACAATCATTGACAATATACCACTGAACTACACAAGAATGGATATTGCTCTGCCTAATGGTGTACTTTATCTGGTGGAAGGGTATGTGGTCACACTCGGCTGCTGAAAATCAATAAGTTACTGATGTTATGTAATCAGTGGTGCTTGTTAGGGCTTTTTATTATTGATCTTTAGTTATTTTTGTCTTTTATTGCATTTTCACACTAGTGGAAGACTATCTCTGTGGTTTCTGTACAGTCTATGGTTTTGATTGAAGAGGAACTTGCAGAAGGGGGGAATCAAAGCTGCAAATATTGTTCATCACTTTAATAGAGTTGTGTTCTCATGCTTTTTTTCCATAATATGTGTATTCATATTTTTGCTAATAATCAGAAAGCATATACGGTCACATTTCATAAGTTGGGTATGCAAAGAGGGTGGCGGATGAACAATTTTCCACACGGTGCCATGGATAAATTGTTGTACATCACATCATCTTGACCAAATATATTGAGTAAGATCTCATTTTGAAGCTAGAACTTTAGGCTAAATATATTACTATAAATTAGATCAATACAATATCAGGAATAAAAACTATAGCACATTGATTTTGAAGTAATGGTTGGCAGGACCGGTGGATGCGGTGAATGATAGAATGTTAATCAAACTTAATTAACAACTTAATATAATATGTAATATGACATCAGCCTCATTTCTTGGCAGTTTAAAAGCAGGGAACAACTAAATGTTATCAAATTTGACATTTTTAAAATATGCAGGAATGAAATACATGTGTGTGTCAGCTCTGATCTGCAACCTAATCAATTAAGAAATTTGGTTAATTATCTAATTTTTAAACTTGATTTTTAGCACAAAAGTTGTGTATCATTTCAACAAACATTTCTACCCATGATGTAGTCATTTTGCCAAGCATAAAACAGTGACAGGCATTTTTGGGGCAAAAATGTGAAATTAGATATTGTTAATTAATTATTGTAATTAATATGCATACAATGACAGATGATTATTTGATTTTTGTTACAGATTTATTTATCGATGTTAAAAGATTAAACTGCAAAACTACTAGGGTGATCCAATGTGGCATTAACTTTTGACACCATTTTATGTGCAGCAGGTCCAATTTGAGAAATCGCATTTCAAAATTCAAATTTACATTGACATCTATGATGTAATAATTAGCTGTTAATTAGTCATTTTAAGGGGGAAAAAAGGTATTTGAGACTTAAAACTTTTTCATTATTTACAGAATGATATATCAAAAAATATTTTTTGGGGCAATTTTTACCCTGTTTGCTAAATTGGACCACCTTATGACATGCGGCCACATTCAACATGTTTGAATATTTTAAAGGGGGAGTGAACTGTGTGTGGCCTCTCATTGACTATGTGTTATTAATGCATAGTCTTATACATTTTCAGATATCTACTACTGTACATGTATAAACACTATAGAGAATAAATTGACCTATGATTGTATTTTAATAGAGAAACTAAAATGTTTTGAAAGGAAAAGTAATTGTTTTGCTACTTGGTAACATAAATATTACGGTATAAATGTATTGAGTAGTTAATGAGCAGGTTATCATTCAAATGGGTCTATATTACAAGACTACATTATGGGTCAGGAAACTGGCCAGGTATGAATAGTTGAGGACTCCAGATGGTGCTATTGGTTCCTGTCTGCTTCAAATGCAATTGTTGATGCCTTAAATTTTTTATTTTTTCATCTGGGTCTAGTTTCATAGAGACTTGTTATAATACATGTAAGAAACGCACAATTTCTATTACAAATGTAATACATGTATATCACCCAATCAGATTGGAGGATTTCAGAAGCTTTTAACTGTAATTGCAAATTTGTCATTATCTGCCCTGACCAGTTTGACCCAGGGCTGACTAAGACCTGTTCCTACACTGTGCATGAATATGCCTCAGTTATTGACGTATTCTAAAGTGTACATGCATATAAACGGCAATTACATTGGTAAAATGGTTACCAATGTTCATCAGTAATATTCCATAATATTGCAGTAAGATACTATCTAAAGCAGCCATTCTCAATTACTTTTTTTGAAGCGCCACATTTCATGTTGAGAATCTGTAATGCTCCACTGTCCATTGCGCAAACCAGCAATGTATCAGCGGAGGATGTTCAGAGGCCCCTGGTGGGGGTCGAGGGGGCAGAGCCCCCAGACGTTTTGGAATATGAGGCCTTTTAAATTGCCCAGAGGGGCTCTAATTAATATCAACAGAAGAAATACAAATGCCAACAAACTACACAATATCAATAAAAAATATAAAAAAAGACCAGTGACTTTTTCCCAACATACCAATGATACCACTAGTTCAGACTGTTCTGCCCCAGATATATTGGCTGAAGCAAGTGGCGTAATGAGTAAAAAAAAAATGAGGGGGCTAGATATTGCAGCTGAAGCAAAAATATTGAACTTTGCAATACAAATATCTATATTTTGACATAATATTAAGAAAATAATACAATATTCCACTCTTTCCCTTTCCTTTTCTTTCCCTTTCTCCTTTTTTTTCTTGGCTATGAAACACTTGGGGGCCCCCAATCGCCACACCCCCATCTGTACGCCAGTGGTTGAAGCTACGTTCCCCGATTTTGCAAGGGCTGAAAATTAGGCGTTGCACTGCACTAACGCCCCAACTGCCCCTCTCTCTCTATAACTCACGTGCAGTATCATTCATTCAGTTCATGTTAAAGGAGAATGAAACTCTTGGAGCAAGTTAGCTTTTGTGAAAGCAGAAAAATCAAAGAATAAGATCAACAAAACTTTGAGTAAAATAGGACTAGCAATAAAAGAGTTATGAGCATTTGAATGTCGAGATCACTAATGCTATGGAGATCCTCCCATTGGCAATGCGACCAAGATCTGTGATGTCACACACGTACAACTCTCCCATTCGGACACTGAAAATATACCCCAAAACATCTCTTTTTGCTCATTCTAATCATATGACAAACGATTCATCAATGATATAATGTTGTGAAACCTCTGTACTTGTCATCTCATAAAGAAAACACCTAACCTTGTGATAGACTCGAATAAAAGTGAGAATATAAGTGAAATAAGTACTAAAGTAATGAGGGAGTTGTACGTGTGTGATATCACAGATCTTGGTCGCATTGCCGATGGGAGGATCTACATGGCACTAGTGATCTCAATATTCAAATGCTCATAACTTTCTTATTATTCTTTCAATCTTCCTCAAACTTTCAACAATATGTTTCTTTGATTTTTCTCTTTGATATGGATTCAGCTAGTTTCAAGGGTTTCATTCTCCTTTAAGCAAGAGTGTATGCAGGCAATCACGGCAGACAATGCATCTGAGCATACATTTATTTCACTTTTATAACATCGGATTTTAATCGGCTTCGAAAACAAAGTTTCTGCTTGTTATGTCCCAAATTCATAATCTTTTATGATCAGGATGTTCTTTGAATATCATATCATTTGATGTTTAACTCTTAACCAAAACGAATACTCTGGAAATGCAAAATTTCTCGCCGTTGAAATAGAAATCCTACAAACGGGGTTTTCAAATCACTTGTGCGGCACAAAAACTTTGTACAGCGTAGAATAAATAAAAAGGAGAACACCATCGATCCTCCATAATAGGAGTTATCAAGTGCTAAATTGGACAAAATTTGAGGAAATCAATTAGCAATTAAGTGTCAAGTAAAGAGTTTTTGTTTTCTCTTTGTATTAAAATGATCACCAAAACCTTATTGCCATGTTACTGGTAGATACATTTTTTCTCCCTTATTTTTCCTTTATTTTTTATACCGGCTCCCAAGCGCCACTCCGCAAGGCTCGGTGCGCCACAAGTGGCGCGCGCGCCACCTATTGAGAACCCCTGATCTAAAGGGTAATAGTCTACAGTACATGTAGTACTACAGTATGAACAATAGGCCTATAATATTTCCTTGACACGCAGATCAAATTGTGGCATGTCTTGAAATGAGGGAGATTTGACATTGATGTGATATCTTTTGAATGCTATCCTGCAGTAAACCTTATTCCATGCAATGTGTGCTTCATTCGTTTAGAAATTAAGTTGATAATGTGAATACACCCATTTTGAAAGAGTTTTGCCATGAATTGGAAACAACTGATGATGAATGCATGTTTAGGATGGCCCATAAATATTACATTTGACCTTTCGTACTGTATTGTAAAAGTTATACATGTACACAATGTCTATGAGTATGAGATGATAGCTTCATGCATATTATTGGGGCCTACTGAAAGAACCATCTCGCAAATTATAACAAATAATTCAAATTTACGACTTATTCCTTTCTTGGGTTATTGTTGCAGAATTGTATACATGTAGGGATATGTTTATGCAGGACTTCAATATATTCTTTAAAGTCCAAGCCCAACCCAATGTCAAGTCAAACAAGCATGCTATTGCTGCTATTTTGATTTAATTTGGGATGTACATGTACATGTAAAACAGGGGAATGCATTTTGAAATACATGTATCATTTAAGTTTCATTTTGATGCCTGTGTACATGTACATGCACAACAAAAAATGACTATGTCTATGGTTAGCAAGATTCAAGATTATTTGACTTTGCTTTTTCTTTTTTTTTCCCTCTTTATGTAGGATGAAACTGGTGCCTATTTGATAGACCGAGATCCCATGTACTTCGGACCTGTATTAAATTATCTTAGACATGGAAAATTAGTTATCAATAAAGACTTAGCAGAAGAAGGTAAATGAACATTTAAGTATTGGTGTGTTTTAACAGAATTATTATTTACATGTATCTAGTTGGCCATTTGGTAAATTGCCAGTTCGTCCACTGCCAACTCGTCCACTCATTACATGTACATGGGGTCAGATGCATAAAAAGTAGCAATTGCTGGCAAACAATCGCTTCAACCACAAGCAATAGCTAGCCAAGCAAAAGATCATGCTTCAGCAATTGCTTTATTTCATATGCATAACCCTTTGCTAGTGCTTGAACACTTTTCTTGCCTTCAGAAAGCAATTGCTAGTGGTTTGAACAATAATGACGTCACGCTCGGGCGAACACGACTCACAGAAAAGGCAGGACTCCAACGCGAAGGTGTGGCAGTGCAAATTACTGCTTCTTTCATATAACATCTTTTCCTCAGACGTGGTGTCAAACTAACTTGTTTCTTTTTGATATTTATATTTGTCATTTTATTTGCACTTAAATGTATTAGGAAGAAAATGTACGTGTAGGCTACGGTACACCTTGGGGTTCTCTCACAGGTGCATAAACATGATTAAAAAACGTGAACGCCTGATCAAGCAAACGCTCCAGCTGCTCTGACAGAGCTTGAAGAAACCAAGCAAGTGCTTAAATGCACAAGCAAAATGTTCGCTTTCTGCATACCGTTACGCTTTTTAGCAATACCCGGTAGCTTTATTGTCAAGGAAATGCTAGCAGTCAGTTAGCGATTGCTTGAACTTTAATACTAGTATAAGCATTTGCTCGCTTATTTTTATGCATATGGAATCAAGCAGAAGCCTAGAAAAAGCAATTGCTACTTTTTGTGCATCTGACCCATGGTCTACCTTCATTTAAACTAATGCCTTTCCGTCCAACATTTCGTCTACCAACTATTTTGTCAAATCATCACTTGGTCTAATTCACCAGTTGGTTTTTTGACCATATTGTCTAAGAACCAGTTGGTCTGATACTTGTTTTATTTTCATTCATTTTGCCCAATTAACACTCAGTCTAATTAGACCAAATGGTATATGGACTAAATGGCTATTTGACCAACTGGTTATTAGATGAAATGGTGACTGGATGAAATGGCAATTAGACCATGTGGATATTGGACAAACTGATGGTAGACCAAATGATAGTAGACAAGTTAGCAATTGGACAAATTGGCATTGGACCAAATGAAAATAAACCAGCCACTTGAATGGGCACTATATAGCCGCTGGTTTACATGTACTGCCCCAGCAATTGTTTCCAGTGGTGGGTGCATTCAGGAATTCTACCATGTAACCATTCCAATCACCTGGGTTGCTGTGCACAGCACAATTTAGATGAATTTCTTGTTCATACCATGGCTGGGACATTTAAACCCTCAACATTTTGAGTCAGACCTTGACATCCCCTTCAAGTACCAAGAAATCATGTTATATATATATATTATTTAAAGAATATTGAAATCATTAATACATACATGTACAGTGTATGCATCATAAATTCTCACTACCTGCTGTTTGGCCATCAGCCTAGAATACCAATTACCTATCAGACCATCATAATATTAATAGGAACCCATTTCTGGTTTACCAAATACCAATAGCAATGCCCATTATACTTTCTATTTCATTTTTAAAAGTGACACACTTCACTAATTACCATTTGTACAGTTAACTTGCCTCATTGGTACATGTAGGTAATAATATACGAGGCAGACTTACAAATGAACCCCATTATTATGCCTCATGGGGTTTAGATGAAATTAATCTTTTAAATTGATGATGATCGAAAACCAGCAAGTTGAAAGGCAAATGCACAGTACTAATGGCATGTTTTACATGAAGCCCTACTAAATGTTGTGACATTTGACCCATCCAATGTGATGATAATCAGGTGATGAGGCATACTTTAGGATTAATCAGATGTGTTAATTTGGGCTGTATAAATTTTTATTCATTCCATCTCTCGTTCTCTCTATCTTTTGATCTTAACCAAATCTCTAGATTCTATTTCCCTCCTCTCTCTCTATCTCTCTCTCTCTCTTATCTCTCATCTCTCTCTCTTGTTTTTTTCTGTTTTTCTCTCTATCCCCTCTCGCATAACTATAAGTTTCCATCATTCTCGAGGGCAAGACGTATGGTTCTTAAACACGCATCTGATTTTTATTTTTCACATTGTAGAAAGTCATTCAAGAACATCTGGATTCACACTGTATATAATGCATTATTTCTGAAAATCTGCCGATTAAAAAACTCCACAATATGCCTACAATGTATATGCCTAGTAAATAATCTTTTATAGTATTATACTAGTCTTTTGCACGCATGTTAACAATATTCAGAACCCACTTTGATCATTATTTTTAATTAGCACAAATTTGTCAAGCCGGCCATTGTTACAGTACCATGACTTCCTGAGAAAGTCCTTATTTTGCTAAAAATGAAAGTGATCATAAATTATGTTCATAACCCAAAAATAAAATCACCAGTAGAAAAAGAAAAAAAGAAGACTAATAGGTCGGAAGTTTTAAAGCATTGTATGATACAGCATTATATTGTACACTGTACTGTACATTGGTTTTGATTTTATTGTTTTGTGGACTTTTGTCTTGAATATTTTATTCAGGTATTCTAGAGGAAGCAGAATTCTATAACATCACTGCATTAATAAAGCTTGTCAAGGAAAGAATGAAGGAAAGAGAAGCGAGGAATTCTCAGGTAAAACAGATTGTAGCCCATTCATAATACAGTGGTAGTATTTAGATACTGGTTGTAAAATGTGTAGATTGCCAAGTTGTCCTTATTTGGTTTCATCTTGTATGATAAAAACAACCTGTTTAATACGTGTACTTGTAATTTGTTCTAATTGCCATGTAAAGCAGTATTGTCATCAGGTTTCAATGGGGATATCTTTTAGGCGCTTATCAACACAGTTACATGTATTTGATAAACCCACATTATGTATACATGTACATATTGTACTTGTATTATTAATGCACTGTATGTTTCACACATTGCCTCATTTGGTAAAATGAATGTTTTGTTGTATCTACATCAGTAGGCCTATACAGTGTAAGATTCATGAACTGAGCCTACTACAAAGTATGCTATCAAACTGTGAGCCAATTCTTTAACAAATATTTTTATAGGAATACTAAAATAAAATTCTGCTTTACTGGAAGCCTTGTGGTCAGAATAAAGTCTGAATCTGCTTCAAATTGCTTTTGATACACTATACTGGACATCTTAAAGATTTGGTATCAAGGAGAATTGTAATAGCCTGAAAATTGTAATATTCGTCCTCTATAAGAACTTTTACCGTTAATATTTCACAGGTTGAAAACTTGAAATGTTCATATATCAAAGGCTATTACAATTTTTCTCCAAAACAGGATCAGATAAGGACCGTAAATGTCTAATGTGCGGCTGTGCACTGGCCTTAAGTATCCAGCAGAAATTAAGCATCCACCACTTTTCTACTTAATAGTATTGAAAAAAAAATGTTATTATTTCATTGCCTTTAAATGTTCCTGCTTTAACTTGTCTTGCTAGGCATTACAGGAAATGAATGACATAGATCATTGCTATCTAGATTAATGTGGATCTCTCTGTAAATAAACTGAAAGGATTTATGGCTTCCTGTCTTCCGCAGGGTTCAAGAAAACATGTGTATCGGGTATTACAGTGTCAAGAGGAAGAACTCACTCAGATGGTATCAACAATGTCGGATGGCTGGAGATTTGAGCAGGTAACCAATGATAACAACCCATATTGCATTAGATAGGCAAAGTTGATATGTAATAGAGTCCCAATATATCAAAACAACTCCCCAATGGATTAGAAAAAGAAAGTTGTTATTTTAATCTAGATTTGTGACCCCCTCCCCCTATAGCTGTTGTAGCTCATATTTGTGAAAACAACCCCTACCCCTTGGATGATCTGTTTTAGCCCAGATTTTATGAGCAAAATAACAAAAATATAAATTTGAGTGTCTCATTTGAACAATTCAGTTTGATAACGTATAAAAAAAATCTAAGTTGCAACACCCTAGTTACAAGTATCTGTAAATTTTTTGGTGTAGATCAGATCTTTTGCATCCTCCATGTATATCTAAGGGGGGGGGGGTCAAATTGCATGTTCACTGCTCCATTGGATTGCCTGCGTCCTGTTCTGTGCAGCGTTCATAAAAGTTGAATAGCGATGACAAACAAACGATCTGGTTTAGTTTGATCGGTTGTTAGAAAACTTTTCCTAGAATTCCAGCCGTTCATTTTCAATGATATAATCAATGATACTTGGCATGGATGAATTTCTTCTTTGTACGGTCACAGAAGTATGCATCATAGAACAAAGGTGATGTCAGCAAACTATTAGTGTGCCAAAGAAAAGGAGAAATGAGTTAACTTCCTTTCAGGATACTGTTTTAAAGTGTTTAAACTATCTCTCTCTTCTCCTGGCTTTATTCCAATTGGCATGATCTTCTTTCAACCAATTTGTGACAATGGGATGAAAATATTATGGTTTGGTCCAAGTCAGATTCTTAGGCAGAGCCCTATGTCAGAGAAAGAGTAGAAAAAGAAAATGCTCACAGCTCTCTGCCCATTTTAAGTTTTTTAGTGCAATGTGATGTTTGTACATATAAGCAAAATATTGGAATCGTATCACTTCTTCCATGTTTCTAATTTCTAGCATATAAAATGAATTTCTTTCTAGTTTTGATACATTAATTTAATTATTTTATTGTTTGTACAACAATGTAAAAATAGATAATAATCTTGCGAACTTGAAGAATAAATCTGATCAAATTAGGCCTCAAAAGCACTTAATTAATTCATCTGTGCCAACAGTAACCAATTTTATGAATGTCAACTATAATTTTAATGCCCTTCCTATTCCTTTATAGCTGGTAAACATAGGTTCATCATATAATTACGGCAATGAGGACCAGTCAGAATTCTTATGTGTGGTGTCAAAGGAAGTCAACAATACGGGAGCATCAACGGGGGAGAACTCAGATAGGGCAAAGGTAAGGGTATATTAATGTATGGGGCTAAGCAACATAACACAATATAATAAATAATGCTTTATTTACCCAGAGTAGCCACTACAGTTGGGAAACTGCTCTTCCAGCGTACCCTGTATCATATGATATGCTCTTATTACCCTTCTCCAATCTAAATGCCGAGCACCTAGCAAGAAGGCAGAAGGTTCCATTTTTATAAGTCTTTGGTATTACTGTAAACGCTGTTATTTTCGCGGGATTAATTTTTCGCGCTTGGCGGCTTCAAAACATATTCGCAGGTTCTTGAATTCGCGCTGCACACTCCATAATCACAAAGTCACTTCCTTCTTCACCATCTGTGAATGGTTTTAATATAAATTTCAGCGACGAAATTGTATTTTCTGATCATAATTCTAGCTCTAAACATCGTAATTCAGCATTGTTTTGATCCAATCATGAGCTTTTGTGACATTTAGCGCAACCTTTCTTTACGGGGCGGACATAGGGGAAGGCAAAACGGAGGCGCCGCTTACCTGATATAGACGGCCACGCACTGGGTAAGGACCGGGGGGATTACGGCTATTCAAAGTGCATGGGATCATCAACAAACCTGGGTGATCGACCCAACGTCTTCTTAAAAACTAAGCAGATCTAAACACCAATCAAACAGCCAAAGCAATTTATATTTCAACCAAAATCATAATTTAAATGCCGTTCTGCGACTGTTAATGAAATGATCAGATTGCTTTGGAACAAATTCTCGGGATGCGTATGATTTTGGAGCTCAAGCTTGCTTGCTTAAATGTTGCCCTCTACAGATCAAATTATGCAATCTCTTTGCCAAAACGATACACGCAATTGAACCGTGGTTCAAAACTTGCATTAAAATAGATACTCATAAATTCGTGTTTTTAAATTCGCCCTCGCCGATCTTGCCGCGAAATCCACGGAAATTACCTCTTTTACAGTACTTGGCCGGGGATCGATTCCACGACCTCCCGTTCATGGAGTGGGCGCTCGACCACTGAGCCACCATGTCCACAAGATTGATTGCATATAATTCTAAATGCAATCAGTGCTAAAAATCAGCCCTGTGATCAGTTGTTAGACATTGGGTGATTTCAAGTCCGGTGTTGGCCTTGGTGTTGGTGTTGAAATTTGGATTGCTTCCCCTTGCTCCAAACTTATTCAGAGTTTGTAAAACTGATCCACATCACATTATTGACATCTCAACAACTAGTGAGTGACTTTTCGGGACCATTTTCATTTTATGTTTGGTGTTATAATCGTGTAAAAATTGACCTAACACCAACACCAAAAGGTCAACACTGAACTTGAAATCACCCATTGCGTTACACATGAACTTATTGTGGCATCACAAAAAAGCCCAGCACTACCTGTTATGCCACCTTTATTGTGTCGCATTAGATTGTGTGACTTTCACCATTGGACAGGCTTTGGCCAGATTTGCTTTTGTGGAGATCTGGATGCACATTTTTTTCCATGGAAACAGCAACTGATCAGTGTGCTCGTATGATGTACATCAGGGAAAACATTATTGATTCTTTAATTTTTTTCTGGGGCAACTTAACAGTGTACATTTGACCCTGTGTGAATTTCAGGGGCTCTCTATCAGTTTTCTAGGGCTCTGTAGGGTATTTGGGGGGCAAATTAGTCCCAAGTTCTGTGTAATTATTTCCCTGATGTCCAATCCGTAAAGAGATTATGCTGACAGTCTTTAACGAGTCGTTTGAGCACTGTGGATATAGCTCTTTTAAAATTCTGAATCGTGGCATATCATTGTGTATTGCTGAGACTGGGCTGTTAAAAGTTCTCAAGAGGATTATTAGTGAATTAAACAGGCACCTTTCAATTGCATGATGGCAGGTAATTACATGATCATATAATTAACCAATGGTAATCTCATGGCTGAGCAAAAATATTAATATCGCCATTATTTTTTTTTTTAGTCTCATGTTTTGTATTGACAAAATCAGTGTCAGCAAACGAAAAAAATGAGATCAAATTTTTTTTGTTTTCCCCTTTCCAGATTCTTCAAGAGAGGGCATCAAGATCTCGAGAACACAGGACATAGGGAGAAGATTCTATGCTCTATCTCAACTTCTTCTTTCCCATCTCTCGTGTGATTTCTGCAAGCCTTAGGCGGTTATAGATAGTGTAAAGGAAAAAAAAAAATAAAAAGACAAAAATACAAGAACATAGAGGATTTGTGTGTGCATGGTTTGACTTTTCATATTTCTTTTGTAATCTCTAGTTTGCTAGCATTTGATTTTTATTATTTGTATTTGAATGGTTCATCAACAACGAAATCCCTTGGCACTGGAAGTTTTGCATTGGAAGGCTTTGTTGGATGGCCTGAATGGAAAGCCTCAGTAGTTGCGGGTTACCAGGCCATCAGACGTGGTGCGTCATTGACCAAACAGCTTGTCATCACCCTTATTATTCTCGTTAAGTCATCTTATTGGACATCATGAGCTAGGTTTCAGGAGGTCATTGAACTTCTACAAGGTCACTTCTGGAATGTGAGCCAAGATTTCATTACGTTAACCTTATGCCTACTGGAATCGGTAGATCACTGTGCAAAGTCTATAGAAATGACAGGATTCAGAGTATGCATGTACAAGTCAAAGGCAGTGTGTACCGTCCATAAGGTTGTAAGGAAAATCTGCAAATAATGGAATTGAATGGAAAGATATGAAGAAGTGTTAGTCTCCTCATGATTTCCCTAATTGTTATTAAATATCTTTATTTCCTTGTCCCTATGAAACTAATCACAAAGATTCTCCTCTGTCAAAGAAAATGATGTAAAAATGATAAAAATTACACGTTTTCATCCCTCTGAACCCCATGCAATGTGTCAGGTGATTTTCTAACCACCACTGAAAAAAAACCAAGGTGAGAATCTCTGTACACACTGTTGTCCTCTATGATGTAAGCAAGGCAAAGCATCTTAGAAATCCTTCCCTGTTGAATACACGTAGTTCTTGATACTGATAGTGTAATCAGTAGCGGACCGTGACCCGGAGGAAACAGAGCATTGGAGGGGCGCAGCATTGTTCACAAACTATACAGTGCCCCTCCAATCGTTGTCTCCTCCGGGTCACGGTCCCCCACTTAGTGTAGTAGTTGTTTATCCTTCTCAAGTTGCCCCATCCCCCCCCAAATATTTTAGGGATGTATGTGTGTATATAGGTGTTTGTGAGAGAGAGAGACAACCCATATTTTAGATGTAATATAATTTTATTATTAATATTCAGGAAAGTTTTTTTTAGAAGTCTTATAAAAGTTATAGATTACCTTAAAAGTTCAAGCTGTAGTACAAATGTAAAAGACTTCTCGGAATAAGTCATGAAGACTTGATCTTTTTAATGCATCTGTTTTTTCAAGATGCTGTTATGCAATAAGAATTGCATACATGTATCCCAAATTACATGTAAGGGAGTTGAATTTATTCGAGCACAGGAATTTGACGGTTTTAGTGTTACTGTATTCAGTGCCTTTCCCCTTTAAATGTAAGATACCACAAAATCAAATTCGACTTTTTCCATTCCCTTTTTTTTGTCATTGTATATAAGTACTTATCAGAGGAAATGTATTGTAATTGTTGAATATAATTCTAGTTTTCAGAGCAGCTGGACTTCATCCTTGTTCCCGTTTTTTTTTTTTTTTGTTGGTATTACCAGATTTGTCCCTTTATATGCCCATGGTATCTTTACAACTCTTGATTTTGTTGCTGCCTGAAAAAAAGAACTGATGATAAGAGAGATCGATTTCTTTTTCATACTAGATAGGTAATAGTGCCAATTGTTATTTTTTATTATTAACATCTCATTGTATGCATTGTTTAGACTTTCTTTATTCTTGCAAATGTATTTTTCTTTGCAAATTTTCCTTTAAATTGATACTCTTTCAAATTCTGGTGCTATTTACATTTGCTAGCATCTCTTTGTAAATTCATTTTATATGTTGTTTCACAAGTAAAAAAGTTAGATGGTAAATATAGATTCTTTGTAGTTTTTATTTAACCATATTTGCTCCGAAGAGAATTTGAGAATACGTTTCCAAAGGCTCTAATGGAAATATTTGCCTCCAAGTAACAGTATGTTTTCCCATTTATTGGACAGGTTGAACTCTTGGTCTCCATTTGTAAGGTAATAAAAATGTTTGGCTTGAAAAAAGAATTTGTTGTCAAACTTTTCTTGGAAGGGAAAATGGGAAAAATTCTTGAAAGGTGCAATTTTTTTAAAGGAAACTTTGAATATATTTTGTACTTTTTCAAGATCTAATCTGACTTTCCTTGTTTGGGTTGATGATTTACATTAGAAGTCAATCATGATATTTGTTATATAATCATTTTTCTTTCCATAATCAACTAATTCATTAAATCATGTGTAACCTTCCAATAAATTTCTAAAACAACCCCTCGATTTATCTTTGTGCTGTAATACTGGTATCATCATATTTCAGCATTTGCCATACTTTGTGATAGTCAAATGCATTGAGTGTTCAGTACAGAACTCTTCTCTCCTCGATGCTAGTTTCCCCCCTTCTGCAGAGTCTGTTGTGTTCTGTACTAAAAACTGTTGTTTTTTATTCATATATGGCTTAAATTTGTTGTTGCATTTCCTTTTAAAAGAGTTTTCTGTTGTGGTACTTACTGGCTGATGCCAGAGTGTTTTGCACACACACATGTATGTATGTATATTGGAAACTCGTATATCACATGTATAGCTGAAATTAGTACCGAGCAATAACCAAGTCATTATGTACAGAGAGCCTTTCCCTTTTTCGTTAGGTTTTTCTTATTGATAAAAATTTAATGACCGTTTTGCAGCACTTGCATAGACTAATGTGATGATGTATATTTTTAAACATCAGACTATTCAAGAGTACATAGATATAGAAGTTTTGTGTCAGCTTGTGTAAATAAGCCAATGCAATCTTTTTATGACCCCTTCGCAAAATCATGTGCAAAGATGCATTATCTGTATGCATCAGGATTTGCCTATGTAAGACATTTTCATATACATATACTCAGACAAAGCAAAATTTAATATCCAGATTTTTAAAATATAGCTGTGTTTATTTATTTCATGAATCTTGATTTCTTATCATGTCTTGTTGAATAATTCATATTGAAGTCTTAATCATATCTTTTTTTTTCTTTTCAGTAGATATCTTAGTTGAACAATTTTGATATGCTTTTTAATACTAACCGTAAAATTTGGATGTTGAGTAATTTTTTGATGTGTCAAAGAAGTGCCATCGATTTGTTGATATTTATAGGAGATGTCATAAGTTTAGACAGCAGTTATTTGAGCATTGCATTATGATATGGCTTAAATTTGTGCAAAACTAATGTGAAGTACATGTAAGACAGTAGAATTACTTTGCATACAGAGGAGCAAAGTGAATATTAACTATTAAATGATGAACTTACTGTAAGTTTATTGAGTTGGTATTAACTTTATGACATGCTTAATTCTGTTTATAACATTGTTTTTTTCTTAGATGTCTGTAACATTCCTGGGTCATTTGAAGAAAAAAGAAATGTTTGTGTGCTTAGTTCTTTTGTAAATTATGAAGTCACATTTTTGAAGTCACCCCAGATGGTCATTTAACTCTACTGCTGGACTAGTCAAATACATTACTATGTGTACCATAGTTTGAAGAAAAACTTCACAAATATTAGCATTGTGATATTGACTTGAATACAGATAGAAAAAAGATGTTGATAAAGTTTGTGATTGAATCATTTTTTTTCTCACTGCATTTTGAAAATGATATCTAATCAAACATTTGACATCAAAGAGTAACTAGATTTGAGTGATATGTTAAGAAACGTGAAACATGAAATGGTAACAATTATATTCTACATAAATCAAATAATGTATGCTGATTGGTTCAAATAACATCGTTTGACCAACATATTCTCACTATTTTGCAATGATGTTGAAAATGAAACGCCCACTGAAGAAAAATTGCTATTCCGTGACGTCAATGATGGAATAGTGCACTATTCCATCATTGACACAGATCACGCCATCTCTCGGGCGTAGGCACAAATGCGCGTTCTGCTGAGCGCATAGCTTCAGGAAAAGTAGGTCAGTCAGCGCAGCACGTTATTTATATTTTGGTTCAGATTTTTAAAAAAGATGAAATAAGTGTACAAAAACTAGATTATCAAGATCTGTTCTAACTTATTAAATGTAGGATATAAAAATAAATATACCTGGCCTTTATTTTGAAAGTATAGAGGGAACTATTTATCCTTGGTTGTACTGGCAAAATTACTATTTCTCCCTCTGGGAAAAATAGTAATGCCAGTCCAACCTGGGACAATTAATTCCCGCTATACTTACTCAAAGCCTGGTATATTTTTATATTAAGTTATATGAAGTATCATGAAACATAAATTGTAGATGAATTTCATTCATGCACATTAAGTCTGTTTACAATGCAATTCTAAATTCATGTATACATAAAAGAATTTGTTATGAACATATTGACGCTTTCCCATACATGATTTTTTTCTTTCTCTTTCCTTTAAAAACAAGCTAATGCAAATTGAATGTGGGTGGGTATACAACTTTGATGTCATGTTTGAAAAGCACAAATATTTTGTGATGATTTTGAAATGGTCTCCATGTAAAGTAAAGTCTATGTACTGTCCTTTATACATTATTGTTTTTTTATATGCCAGGTTTTTGTTTTCTTCATGAACATATCTGCATGTTTTTTATTATCTTCTTGTGTATCTATTTTGGGGCAGGTCCCCAGATGTGCATTTTAGAGGCAACTCGACAATTTGTTAATATGTTGATAAAATTTTGTGTTTCTCTCTGTGTTGTTACTTGTGTACATACTATAAACACATTAGTGTTAATTACATGTACATGTATAATGCCATTGTCGATGCTTTGGCAAATTGTATGATATTTTAAGTATTTATCTCATTTCTTACTTTGTCATGTTGTAACTTCAAGCGGGTCTTATGTAGAAAGACCACCTGCACATTACCACACAATGGGCAACGTGAAATTTCTGCATGGAACCATGCCAAGGACTTGCCCTCGTAAGTTTCTGAATTTTACAACAAATTTGTGAAGGGAATTGTAGCGTTGCAAAGAACTGCCTTAAAAGACAAAATGTAGTCTGATAATAGCTTGAGCAATCCTTGAAAAATTAACCTATTTCTCTATGTGTTATGTCTGTGCTTATTTTTAGCCAGGAAATATTTGCTTGGCTATTTGCTTTTTTTCCACACTAGTCCATTCTATAGTATACATGATAATTTCTTGAACCGAACATAAATAACAACAAATCTCTTATGAAAAATCTGTATCTGATCCACTTTTCAGCTTGGCTATGGGGATTTTTTTCTCTTGATATGCATTTTATTCATTTCTTACCCTCAAAGTGCTGCCTTGCCCGTTTTATTTGGCTTTTATATGCAAATTAATTGTAGGCATTTCAATATGGGTGTAAATGCTATGCCCATATGCTATGTAACTTGTAAATGCTTTATATTATGTTGTTATATGTAACCTATTCATTTTAATTCAAAATTAAACCCTCCCCCACATACAGTACATAATAGTAATTAAATTGACATTGTTAATAGGTTTGAGGTCAAATTCCACATAGTTTACATTATTTTGAAAGTTAGCCCTTATCTACATAACTAATGTAGTAAAATGTAATGTTATACAGCTATTCTTATATATTAATGTGTATATGAATAGCAAAGTGTAGAATATGTATTTGTACCTTTTTCAGCCTTTGAGGTATGATTATTTTTTAGAGCTAGTTTGATCATTATATTCAAATTGGCAACAGTAAACTGAGGGTGTTTCACAGAGAGTTCGGCATCTGCATTGATCAACTTCTAACACATGAAATGCAATTACTTAAACTGTGAAGTAATTCAGCTGATATGGCCTACTATGTTAAAGTCAATCAAAAAGCTGCGCAAAATTAACTTGACAAACGGCTAAATAAACAGGATTTTGTTGAAATCATTCATTGATTGGCTGAAAATATTTGCTGCATTAGTTTGTAATTCAGGGGAATTATATTGTATAAGGTCATCAATGTGTGTAATCGAGGTAATATTTACACTCAAGTTATTAATAGAAATTAGGTCATTTGTATAAACTTGTTATCGGCATGTACAATGTAAGTAAGAAAGGATAATATACAGGGTAAAACATGAATTTTGCTGCTGAGGCAAAATGAACCTCATTTCTCCCTTTTGGGGGAGGCGAAAATCTTAAGCTTCTACAGCACTGTATCCAATGGGGTAGTCCCCCTCCCCCCCTCTGACATGGATTAGCTCCTTTGTTTTTAAAATTTTTGTTTAATTAACTTTTTTTTATTAGATCAAAAGCTGGTTCATCAACAGGTTTTCACTGTGATTATTTAGTATTCAAAACAAAGAAAGAAGTGATAAAAAGGGAAAAGGGAATTAAAATAAACATGAATAGCCCTACAGTGATATTGGCTTATCACCTTTTTCTGTGTCTGATGCACTGACATTACTGTTTGGAACCTTTTCATAGAGAGAACTTGGAATGTACACATAGCATATTTGTAGGTATTTGTGTTCATTTAAAATACCCCAGTAATACCAACAATGAGTAGGAACAACAAATTATAGATTTCCATGAAACCTAAGAAATATCATGGTTTGGCTCTGGGTTTTTTTTCCAGAATTTTTCAGGCAATATATTAGATAAGGTTTAGTGGCTGGTTTAGTTTCTTATTTAACAGTTTAGGTTTCTTATTTAACAGTTTAGGTGTTAACCAAGAAGACAAAAGAACTTGGTGACATCAAAATTTGATTCGGAACTTATAAAATCAGGATTCCATTTATTGGCATAAAATGATGTTAAATTTGAATGTGTGTGTGAATTTTAGAATCATTTATTATAACTTACGGGATATAGTTTCCCAAACATTTTAGATTTCATTTTTTTTAAACTTCTATATCTCTGAATCACTTTTGGAGATGAATGTATTGTCAAATATTAATTAGATACTGTAATTCTATATATTTTCTTAAATTTGAAGAGGGATTGATTTTATTTAGGAAGTGATAGATATTTCGTTACCCTTTCGATGAATTTCTGTTCTCTTCTGCGCAAAGGTAATAATCGTTTACATTCCACATGTAAAGCAAAACCAATGTAAAACAATTATGTTTATACTAATACTTGATCATAGTAATCTGCACTGATGCTAAAAGCTCAATGCAGTGCTACATGAACATATAAATATGTATAGTTAGATACTCAAAACAGACTAGTTTTGATATTTAATAGCATTATTTGCAGGATTCACCTAAAGGCGACCGCACACCTTACGATTGGTCTGCGACCCGATTTCAGAATAAAATGTAGTAGAATTTGATGCTAATATTGAGACTTGGAATATCTCGATTTCAGAATAAAATGTAGTAGAATTTGATGCTAATATTGAGACTTGGAATATCTCGCTGTGTAATGTTCTAAATCATTGTACGAATACCTATGTTCAAATCTGTGACTATGCCATCATCCTACTTAGAATAAAAGCGATTTTAATATCTAGTCGTAATGACGTCATAGCAATGGTACAATTGGCTACGATTTAAAACTAATTTGGCTTTTGCTCCAAAATAAAGGCTTGCAATCTTTCAAGATAGTTAGATTAGTATTCTTTCAATTACATTTAACCTCAAATAAAATGATATGTTCCATTCACATTTTCAGAAAATGAGCAAAATGTGATTTGTTCCAAAATCGAATCGCGAACAGGCCTAAGGTGTACGGTGGCCTTAAGTTTCGCAACAATTAATCTTTGTGTGTATACATGGAAAAGTTATCAATGAGCCACTGTAGTGGGGCCAAAGCTTAGCGCTAAATTAGTGATTTAAAATTACATTGGAAGTGTTTCATGAAGCGCCTTGAGAAATTTGCTCTTAGCCAATCAGATGTAAGGATTTTAGTAGCTTATAACAAGAATCATGGAAATCACTATTTGTGTATGAAATGCTTTCCAGAACTGTCACTTCAGCTAGTTGCCAGGTTTATGGTTGCTGTGAACGCAAATTTTAGGTAGATATTAATCAGAAACATAGTGGTAGAAAATCCTCTATGTGTATGTTGCATTAATGGAATGATTTCTAAATTCTACTTCCGTTTATTTCAGATCTTGTGAAATTTTATGTTAAAGTAATAGCAAGTGATGTTTATGAAAATGAAACTGGTTTCCCGGTTTCATTTTCTTTCATAATTTGACCATTTGTTCTGTAAACTTTATGTAAAATGAATTAGGGGTATACTTATACTGGCTTATTTTAACAGAAGTTGATACTTACTGTAATACATGTATGTGTACCATTAATCATGTTCATGACAAGTAATCTATCTTTTAATTGAATCTGCCTTCATTTTGTATGTTCCACCTAATTAAGTATGTCTTATGTTTGTATAATTTTGTTGAATGTTATGTGTGTAGCTCGCAATATTATTGAAAAAAAATTTTGTTCCTCAGCATGAACTTCGAATGGGTTGATTTTATAGCCAATACTACTTTTATAGTTTTTTTTGCCATTCTTCAGAATAGGACATGAATGGCTATTTTATTTTCCTATTTATCAATATAACTTATTTTATCCTTCATTATAATATGGGTGATGCTACTATTCTTTTTATTTTATTTTTTATTTTTCACTTATGTATGTTGAGCTGCTTATTTTTCGAATTCCTGCCAAAGTTGTAGAAATGAATGCATTTGGCAATGTGGGCATGAAAAAAAAAGATTAGAATTCATTTAGTTTTAATAGGCCTAGAGTGGTATAGCCTTTCACAGGAGGATCAATACCACGGGTAATTTGAAGTCATACATGTATTTTAAGCTAGTGTTGGTGTTATGAAAAATAAACACTAAACCCAATGCTAACTTGAAATGAGGCTTGGTGTTGGGGTTGGAATAACTTGTCAGAGTTGTTGAAAATTTTAGAGTGTAAAACTTCATATCAATGGCAATAGGGCCTACTCAACCCTATGTGTATATTCCATGCCTGATTCCATGCTTATACTTGTTTCATAAACTTAAAGTGTTTAAAAAATGAATAAGATACAGTGTTGAGAGCTGGTATTGGTGTTGGCTGTTATACAACATGAACACCAAACCCAACTTGAAGTGAGGCTGATGATGGGATCGAAATCACTCAGATATATTCAGATTTTTTTTTGAAAACATGAATTATAATCTCTTTGGTGTTGATCCTCCAGCTAATATTTAAATTTTTTGTATAATGCTTAAAAAACCCACCATGATAGAAAGACCTTCTTATAAGCATATATGAAGTGAGATTGCTAAAGGTAATTTGTACCTAGTCTGCAGGCACAGACCCTTGTTTTTGTCTCACCTGCATAGCAGAGTGAGACTATAGGCGCCGCTTTTCCGACGGCGACGGCGACGGCGGCGTCAACACCAAATCTTAACCTGAGGTTAAGTTTTTGAAATGACAGCATAACTTAGAAAGTATATGGACCTAGTTCATGAAACTTGGCCATAAGGTTAATCAAGTATTACTGAATATCCTGCCTGAGTTTCATGTCACATGACCAAGGTCAAAGGTCATTTAGGGTCAATGAACTTAGACCATGTTGGGGGAATCAACATCAAAATCTTAACCTAAGGTTAAGTTTTTGAAATGTCATCATAACTTAGAAAATATATGGACCTAGTTCATGAAACTTATACATAAGGTTAATCAAGTATCACTGAACATCCTGCATGAGTTTCACATCACATGACCAAGGTCAAAGGTCATTTAGGGTCAATGAACTTTGGCCGAATTGGGGGTATCTGTTGAATTACCATCATAACTTTGAAAGTTTATGGATCTGATTCATGAAACTTGGACATAATAGTAATCAAGTATTACTGAACATCCTGTGCAAGTTTCAGGTCACATGATCAAGGTCAAAGGTCATTTAGGGTCAATGAACTTTGGCCAAATTGGGGTATTTGTTGAATTACAGCCATAAATTTGAAAGTGTGTTGGTCTAGTTCATAAAACTTGGACATAATAGTAATCAAGTATCACTGAACATCCTGTGCGAGTTTCAGGTCACATGATCAAGGTCAAAGGTCATGTAAGGTCAAAGAACTTTGGCCACGTTGGGGGTATTTGTTGAATTGCCATCATATCTCTATAAGTGTATTGGTCTAGTTCATAAAACATGGAAATAAGAGTAACCAAGTATCACTGAACATCTTGTGCGAGTTATAGTAGTTTTCAAAATCAGCACTGCTGCTATATTGAATCGCGTGATGCAGGTGAGACGGCCAGAGGCATTCCACTTGTTTACACTTTCACATGATGCGTAATGCAGAGTCTGAAGTAGAGAGACTAGATTCACTATGTACTGTGGCTGGCTCTACCGTACTCTAATTTGACACAGAGAGAGACTTTGGAGTCTAGTCTCCCTCTAGACATTGGTTAGTTAACCCGTTGCCTCCGAGATTCTTTGAATCCCATAGGTTTTACACAGGGACCACCCGGTTCCCGTAAGCAATGGGTTAAAGTGTCAATTATGAGGCTGTG
The DNA here is from genome assembly GCF_037042905.1 of Lytechinus pictus. Taxonomy (NCBI): domain Eukaryota; kingdom Metazoa; phylum Echinodermata; class Echinoidea; order Temnopleuroida; family Toxopneustidae; genus Lytechinus; species Lytechinus pictus. The sequence continues at coordinate 23,737,123 of NC_087254.1, forward strand.
ATTGTAGACTAATTTGTACCCACATGGGTCCAGTAACACAAACCTTTGTGCTTGATCTTAGTGCTGATTTTCATGCTTGATTGCATTGCTAATTACATGTATGTGCAATCAAACATGAAAATCAACTGATCAATGGCAGAGCCTCGTGGTAAGGGGTCTAGAGCTTCCCATACTCTATCACACATCATACAGTATAGTATGTTGTGAGAAAGGAAGAGAAATATGTTTGGGGGTGTTTCATATAGAGCTATTAAAGATGACTTAAAGTTGTTCATAAGTGCTAACAAATACAAAATTTTGAACAGGTGATTTCATAGATGAATACACAGTAGTAGGCACCCATGACTGAGCATGACTTGACCAACTAGGTGCTCATATACTACACACATTGTTGACTTTTAGTGCGATCAATCAGTCATTCTTAACCCTTTGTGAAACTCCTGCTGTATGTTTTCTTCCTCTGAACACACATGCATGTGGTACATGATTATGTATTAAAGAGGGCAGAAAATAGCACCTGAAATATTTAGGCTTGTTGAGAAAGTTTCTCTTTTTTCTCATTTCTATTATTTTTCTACTATGGTGGGTTTATCAACCATAGACTTTACAGTGCCATACATCTGTGATTGAGGTCTAGATAAGATAAGAGTGTGAATGCAATATTATAGTAGCTATATCATTTGGGTGATGTCTGACTTTTTTGTCCAAGGCATGCTTTATATCGTGTAAATTACTAGTCAATTGAATAAAACTCTTTTACATAAACATGTATTCCTGTTGTCAAATGTTGTCTGTTAGATTCTAGAGTAATGTAAGGTCCTTAAAGGTCAAGTCCACCTCAGAAAAAGTTGTTTTGAATCAACAGAGAAAAATCAGACAAGCATAATGCTGAAAATTTCATCAAAATCGGATGTAAAATAAGAAAGTTATGACATTTTGAAATTTCGCTTATTTTTCACAAAATAGTTATATGCACAATTTACCCACATGCATATGAGAGAATCAATGATGTCCCTCACTCACTATTTCTTTTGTTTTTTACTGTTTGAATTATACAATATTTCAATTTTTACAGATTTGACAATAAGGACCAACTTGACTGAACCATATAATGTTAAGCAATGGTAACTCCACATGTTCAGTAAGAAATAAAACTTTGTTTCACAGGACAATGAGGAGAAAATAAGAATATTTCATATTTCAAATAACAAAATACAAAAGAAAAAGTGAGTAAGTGATGTCATCAGTTTCCTCATTTGCATACCGACCAGGATGTGCATATAACTATTATGTAAAATTAAGCGAAACTTTAAAAGGACAAGTCCACCCCAACAAAGAGCTAATTTGAATAGAAAGAGAAAAATCAAACAAGCATACACTGATAATTTCATCAAAATCGGATGTAAAATAAAAAAGTTATAACATTTTAAAGTTTCACCTAATTTCTCAAAAGAGTTATATGCACATTCTGTTCGGTATGCAAATGAGGGGACAGATGACATCACCCACTCACTATTTCTTTTGTATTTTATTATATAAAATATGAAATATTTTGATTTTCTCGTCATTGTCATATGAAACAAAGTTTCATACCTCTATGAACAGGTGGAATTCCATTATTTTAACATTTTGTGGTTCAAGCAAGGGGGTCCTAATTGTCAAATTCGTAAAAATTGAAATATTGTATAATTTAAACAATAAAAAACAAAAGAAATAGTGAGTGAGTGACATCATCAACTCTCATTTGCATATCACCGAGTTGAGCATAGAACTGTTTTGTGAAAAATAAGCGAAACTTTAAAATGTCATAACTTTCTTATCTTACATCCGATTTTTATGAAGTTTTCAGCATTATTCATGTTTGATATTTCTCTATTTATTTAAATCGACTTTTTTCTGGGGTGGACTTGACCTTTAAATAAATTGTATATTGCCCTCATCTGACCGACTGGAAAGTGAAAAAAAAATTGGCTATTGTTTTTTAGCAGACCCATAATATACAAATGCAATTATTTGTGAGAAAATTTAAGATTTGGACAAAGAAATTGCTGAAATTTATATTCAGTGGCGTAAAAAAGGCATTAAAAGGTATTTTGACTGCATAGATAAATCCCAAATCATCACATGCATGATTTTCTTTGTGAAGAGGTATAGAGTTCGGGAAACAATTCTAACACTTTACTACTAAGCTCTCATATGATATGGTGTAATATTTATTGCCTAAGCTGTATGAAAAATATGTATATTTTTTCAATTGACTAACTTTCCAATTTTGGGCTTATGACAGCAACATAACCATTCTTTAAAAAAAAAAAGGTCAAGAGAAGTAGAGTATGAATTTTCCAATTCTGAAGTTCCCAAAATATATTTCCCCCATTTTGTTCCCCTTAAAAATATTTTTTTAAATCAGAACATAAAATATCATTTCTGAAATGGCAACTAGTTATCACATTGTATGTAAAGTGGCAAAATGCACTGCAAACCACTTTAAATGTGCATTTTACGAATACTAATTGGCCCATTCTCACACATTAATTTGCATATTGTTACCTTGTAATGACCTATTCTGTCAAATCCCTTTTTCTAAGTCTTTTCTGAAAGTGGAGAAATGTCAAATTCCAAATTATTGTTTGTTAGTATTGTAATCTTTTTATTTTTTAAAAATTATTTTATCTATTCACCTTGCTATTCACATCGACCCTGCTTTATAATTATATGTTCCTCCCTGGTACTTATTTTTATTTGTTTCTTTATTTCATTTTTTGAATTTGCTTCATTATTTTGCTATAATTTTGCTTAGTCAGAATCAGGGACTCAGGGTTCATTCTATCAGATTCTCGTGACCAAAAGATTCTTTGTTTGCGATGAAAATACTTTTTTTTTGTAATTGTTGTTGCCATATCTATTTGGGGGATATGACGTCAGTTCACCCCGGAAGTACAATATACAAGTAGGTGCATCAAGATTCGGGGAAAAACCAATTCTATCCAAGTAGAAAAACAAGTTATATTACAGAAAATCAGCCATGTTTGGATCATCTGCTAAAGGCACCTTTGATCGGAATGTTGGTAAGTCTATTTCCATGATAAACTGAGTGAAGATTTCTTTTTGCTGTGGTAAAAACCGATGATTTTGTTGTGAGAAATTGCGGTGACTCGACTGTGCAGCTTGTGACGACGCTGCCTGAGCCGATTTGAGAGGTAGATGAGCGGTGGAGCGCTGGCTGGACCGTACCGGGGGCGGGGCGCGCGTAGCCTGGAGGCGTCTGGGGAGTGAAAGTAAAGTATATACTGTATACCCAGTTGTTGTGTGTCCGGACAGGTTGTGTGTCCGGACGATCAATTTTAGAAAGTAATTTGGAAAAATTTACAAGCGAAGTTTCATCAATTTTTAGTTCAAAATGTTAGGAAATATTAGAGAGAACAAAATCGAAGATGATTATAACTATTGAATTCATATTTTTAGTGTAATCCAAAGACAAAAAAGAAGGCTTCAAAAATATAAAGTGTCCGGACACCCGATCCCCCATCCTACTAGACAGGAATAACCGTCGTTTCTGGGGATTTATTCAACAATTTCTGACATTTTACTGTAATCCCCATTTACCGACGGTAGGGTGTACGTGTGGGCTCGCATGTGTTCTCATTCCCTCCCTTTTGTCAATTCACAGTCCAAAGTTTGATGTAATTTTACACATCGAATTTACAATCTAAGGATGTATAAACAACAAACTTTTAAAAGTTGATATTTAAATGTTTAAATACTTTAAACGATATAGATGAAAAAGGCATGAAAAATATACTTTACCGATGTTTAATTGGGTTGAACACGATAAAAATGGTCAAAATGGCAGCCACACTATAAAATATTTACAAACGAACGTCAACAATCACGAATGTGATATCGATATTGCTTTCGATATTATACGATCTGCTCCATATGCGAACGAAACCGAAGATAAACGATACTACTTATACTAGTACTAGTACTAGTTATAATCGCGATATATCGATTCGAGACATTAAGTTAATAACGATAATGACGTCATTCAAGATGGCAACTTGCAAGAAAAACCGTCAGGTCAGGTGAAAATGTCTTAGATGACAGATTTCTCAATCATCCAGAGGATTTTTTTCAATAACTCCGGCCCAAGGTATGCAATTACTTAAGTTTTTTATATTTCCCTGATAATGGAAACCATGAAACTTTCAATTTTGCTTAAAAAACAGTTTTAAATCGCGATCTATAAAACGCTAGTTCACTATACGTTGGCTGTAGGTACGGGGCCCCATCCCCTTCAGTCTATGTATGGTGAGTGGAGCCAACGTAGTTCAGCGGAACAACCAAAATACAGAGACTGAAGCTTTTGGTCTAATACTGTACGTATGGTCACTCCCCTAACGCCTGGCGTTGTGATGTATAGACTCCTACGTACCGAGGGAAAAGGCAACTATAAAAATGCGCCAAACTGCTAGTTATGTTTAGAATCTGAGGTCACTAATGCTGTACATGGGCATGGGGAACAATATTGGTTGGCAATGTTTGGCAAAAAATGGATGGTAACAACTAATGGTTATAAAAAAGACGAATAAATTATATGATTATGAAGTAATAAAAGTAGAAGAGAGTTTACTTACACTTGTTGACATCGCCATCTTTGATTTTTTGTTAATGCAACCTAGTTACGTGACGCGTATAGAGGGCGGCAAAATCATGAGCGGTGCTATCTTAAAAAGTGCTAAAATGTCCCGCTTCAACCACTGAACTAGAAGTAGAAATACATAGAGAAAACATATTGCATCTTGCCTTCTACGGCGCGTTCTCGAACAATTGACCTAGCAAAATGGCGGCGGTCACGTGACTTATCGAGTTCGCCGGCGATGTTTTGCTTGGGTGTACGCGACTTCCACGTATTTATAGTTCAGTGGTTGAAGCGGGACATTTTAGCACTTTTTAAGATAGCACCGCTCATGATTTTGCCGCCCTCTATACGCGTCACGTAACTAGGTTGCATTAACAAAGGATCAAAGATGGCGATGTCAACAAGTGTAAGTAAACTCTCTTCTACTTTTATTACTTCATATAATTTATTCGTCTTTTTTATAACCATTACCATCCATTTTTTGCCAAACATTGCCAACCAATATTGTTCCCCATGCCCATGTACAGCATTAGTGACCTCAGATTCTAAACATAACTAGCAGTTTGGCGCATTTTTATAGTTGCCTTTTCCCTCGGTACGTAGGAGTCTATACATCACAACGCCAGGCGTTAGGGGAGTGACCATACGTACAGTATATACTTTCACTCCCCAGACGCCTCCAGGCTAGGCGCGCGTGGGCGGGGCCTGGGCTTTTGGGCCGGAGTGTGTTCAATTCACCCGCCTATGTAGACCAAAAGCTTCAGTCTCTGTATTTTGGTTGTTCCGCTGAACTGCATTGGCTCACTCACCAATACATAGACTGAAGAGCTTGGAGGCCCGTACGTACAGACAACGTAGCAGTAGTACTACTGCTACGTTGTCTGTACGTACGCACCCAAGGGTTCATTACATGCCGCCGCGCACAGAAAATTCAAGCCATAGAAGTCGTGTGTTGTGGACCCAAGAAGTGAGATCCCAGCACGCGCGACTCACTAGTTAGAAATCCACTGCCAAACGCGGTTCGTGGTGCGAGGTTAGTATACTAATACTAACCTCGCAATATGTGTGAGTGGTACGTACGGGCCTCCAAGCTCTTCAGTCTATGTCAGTAGTACTACTGCTACGTTGTCTGTACGTACGGGCCTCCAAGCTCTTCAGTCTATGTATTGCCAGTAGCCAGTAACGTTGTCGTTAGATCTAAGTTATTATTCTAAGTAACATTCGGCGGAAACCCGATTTCCGATCGTTTTTTTGTACATAAAATGTCACATTATGAAAAAGAAATCACATCAATATTTACGAAAAAATGTTTAAATCAGAAATATCGTACCTTACACCGCAGTTACCGCTAATTCCTTTCAAATGATGATCGAAACATCATCTTTAATCCGTTCGTTGGTCAACGTAAGTTGCCATCTTTGATGACGTCATCATCCTTACAGACGTATTTACCAGTCGCTATATATCGCAATTTGTGCCGCTGCTTTGCGCTTGTAGATGTGCGTGCGTTCGGAACCTGTCGCTCGCATTGATTGGCCAGGATATCGAAAATTTAATCGGAAAGCCTTGATAAAAGCACAACTCGTTGACGGCTGCCATTTTTTCCTCTCTGGCAGAAAATTAAAAAAAAAAGGAATAACCCGGGGAATAACTCATTGGTAACGTATATATTTCGATATTTTATAGAACTTACATAGTATCAAAAGAAAGATTAGAGTCTATCGAAAATAGTGGGCCTTCGCGTTCAAGATAATATAATGTCATTTAGAATCTAAAAGAAATTAAAATCTGGACAAAACCCGTCCTCCGAATTGCCGACCAGATTACACATGCAGGCTCGCACTAACACACTACCGTCGGTGAATGGGGATTATAGTAAAATGTCAGAAATTGTTGAATAAATCCCCAGAAACGACGGTTATTCCTGATTACCGCCTGTGCGGCGTTTTTTTATTTTTATTTTTCTTAAACTTTTAGGGCCCATTTCTCGTAACATCTCGTTACCGATATACATGTAAGTCTTCTTGACTATAAAATTTGAGATCTATTTGTTTTTAGCTGAAGTATTTTTGGGTCCGCTTTTTTTTGCTTTGATTTGACTTTGTACGCGCGATAACCTAGTCTTGAGGACTCCGTGAGCATATTTTTTTATGATTTTGATATTTTCATTTACTCAAGGAGTCTTGACAGGGCAGCCTATCTGACTGTAGCAGAAGATACTAGTCCAGAAGGGGATTCCTTTCATATTTAACATTAGAACTAGTGGTCCATATATAGACCAAAATTTTATTAAATTGCATACCTTTAATAATACTCCTAATGCGTGTGTGTGTAAAGGATCATAGTTTCCCCCCCAAAAAAGAAGAAAAATTCGAGTTTTCTTACCAGACCGATGTCATGTATCCATATTGTAAACACTGCGATACAATAGGCCTGACCCTTGAACCCGCTTCGATATGACGTACTTGGTACTTGGTAGGAATCCTCCAAAAGACGCCATAAAGGTGTTTAAACTGGAGGTGTGTCGTGTACGGTCACCAACTTAAGGTTCCGGTTTTAAGGTTTTTTGGAGTGCTGACTTAAAGGTTCCTAAGGATGGTTGGGATATAACTGAGGAGGGGAGATGGTTCCAGTCTTTGACAGTCCTCGGAAAAAATGAGTTTGCATGTGTATCTGTTCTGACATGTTTGATGCAGAATTGTTGATCATGACCCCGGCTTGCTCGATTTTCCTTCAGAGAGATGTATTCCTTGTAGTTGACGTCCATTAAACCATGGATCATCTTGAATAAACTGGTGATTCGGGAACACTGTCTTTCCTCTTGGAGGGGGATCCAATCCAAGGAGTCCTTCAGAGCAGTAACACTTGAGTCTTGCCCATAAGTGTTGGTGGTGAACCTAGCTGCTGCATTCTGGACCCTTTCGAGATCTTTTATGTTTGTAGTTGTGTAAGGATCTCAAGCTGAAGACGCATAGTTAAGATGAGGCTTAACCAGCATAGTGTACAGCTTCTCCTTCGTCTTAAATGAGGATTGGTAAAAGTTCCTTTTCAAGAAATTAAGGACTTTCATCGCCTTTTTTCTTGAATTCTCAACCTGTTTATTCCATCTCATGTCCTTCTGCAGGATGATACCCAAATATCTGCTGTGGGAAGTCTCTTCGAGGTCAATTCCCATCATCCGGTAGGATGCTTTGGCCGGATTTCTGGCTCTTGTGATCCGCAACGTCGTGCATTTACTAGGGTTTTAGCCCAGTCGACCAGAGTGTTGAGGTCTGTTTGTAACTGATCCACATCTTTAGATGATCTAATGGTATTGTAGATTAGGCAATCGTCCGCGAAGAGTCTGGTGGTACTCTTCACCCCATTCCCAATATCATTTATATGGAGAAGAAATAGATGGGGCCCGAGTACTGTGCCTTGCGGAGTTCCACTGAGTACAAGGACCCAGTTCGAGCATTCACCATGTACTATAACCCTCTGATATCTCTTTATGAGGAAGGATAATATCCATTTCTTGGTTTTAGAGCGAATCCCATAGAAGTCCAATTTGGTAAGGAGGCTATGATGTGGCATGACATCAAAAGCTTTCGAAAAGTCCAAAATAGCTACATCAAGTGTAAGTCCAATATCAATGTTCATGGTAAAATCATGGGTTGTTAAGATAAGTTGAGTCTCACAGGATCTTGCCTTCCTAAAAGCGTGCTGATTTTCAGACAGTATGTCCCATTTTGTTAAGTGAGCCATTAGGTTTGAATCAATGATATGTTCCAGTAACTTACAACAAACACTTGTCAACGAGACAGGGCGATAATTTGCTGGGTCTGTGGTCGACCCCTTTTTGTGGATAGGTGTGATATTCGCTTTTCTCCAATCCTCTGGGAGGTCGCCCGAGTCGAGAGACTGCTGGAACAAGTGTTGTAATACGGGAGCAACTTCATCTGCTGCCAACTTCAGAGCTTGATTTGGGATCTGGTCTGGTCCAATAGCTTTCGAGGTATCAATATTCCGCAGTAGTTTTCTTACTCCTTCAGTGTCAATGTACACGTACGTAGCGGCATTAGGAAGTGCCGTTTTGAAGAAAAATTCATAGATTAAAAATGTTTTTTATTAAATAATAAAATGTAAATATTGATTGTAAATAATTCTTATCAGCGCGAATATGTTTTGAAGCCGCCAAGCGCGATTAATTAATCCTGTGAAAATAACGGCGTTTACAGTAGTTGATCGTCCTGGTTTTTCGAGAGCAGTGATGAGGGAGGTCCTTACTATTTGCTACATTACTATTTTTTTTTTAAACAAGGAGATAGTTTCTTGGCCAGGATTTTTGACATCAGTAATGAGGGAGGTCCTTACTATTTATTTTGCTATTTTTTAATCAAATGATTGTCAGGCCATGTCAGGCCCGTTTTATGTGATCGATGCATGCTCAATATTGATAATAAATGAGTAGAAACATATATATATGCTTATATGAATAAATATATATACATACATATTCAATTAATTGGAAATCTATGGAAATGTATTATGCAATACAAATATATTGATGTTTTACTGATGTACAGGTATACCGGTACTGTATTATTGTAAAACAAAATGTTCATGTCAAGTGAATGATTTAAACATTATTCTACATTACATGGGGGGGGGGGGGGATTCATTCAGAAAAAAAAAATTGAAAGCCATTTTCATTTCCATGGAGCCATGTTCAGTTTTCCAGCTAGCCAAACTCTTTTTCAGCTCTGGGCATGGTTTCGCATCGCAGTTTGTCCTGCTTGTATATTGGTTTATTAAATAATTATTTAATATTGACTGGCCTTGAGGGAAAATCAAATATGTCGCCCGCAACAGAATCATATTGGCCCGAGTCTTTAGACGAGGGCAATATGGTTCTTTTAAGGGCGACATATTTGATGTTTCCCGAAAGAAGAGCCGGTCAATATAATTATTATTACCTAAGGCTGTAGAATGTGTAATTTAAGCTACTATTTGGAACAATTTATATGCCTGTTTGCTTATCACTACTTCTGATTTCAGGTTAGGTTGGTTGGTGTTGGAGTTAAGTTGGCGCTCTTCAATCTAGTAGATTATCTGCGCCAGGTCGTTTCCGAGTTAGTTACTTAATTCCCGCTTCAATGTCCTCGGCGTTAGACTAGTCTGACCTGTCATATAGGTTACTCACGACCTTAGCGAAGTAACCCTTAATAAGCAATTGTGACGTAATTGTTACCTTGCAGTCGCGTATCATGCATGGCGCGCACATACATGTACCGTGACTCAACGCGTATAAATCTTGCGCTTGGGTTACGTTTGTGTATGCATTGGCTGCACCGTGCATTATCTACAAGGCGTTGGTTCATAAACTGGTTCCAGCCAGATTTCTGAAATACTGAAATTAGCGATCAAAATCGGATCCTATTGCGCAAGCGCACTAGCAAAAATATGGCCAATATTGCCCTCTATTTTGTACAGGATTCCTATGGGCAAAGCCCGGGGAGGGTAACATGGCAAATGTTTACCTCATTGTCCTCAGATTGAAAGTAGCGAGCGAAATATGACTTTTATTTATCTCCTAAAATGCCTTGTATAGGTAATGTTTAATATTGTTCATTCAATTGCTATTCATATTTGTATTGATATCAATTGTTAAATGATCATTGAATTAATTGTTCACTTAATGTTTATTATTTTAATATTTGTAACTGTTAGATCTAGATCTATTTACTAACTTACATTTGTCCATCAAATTGAATACCTCAAGGAAGGATGAAGTTTATCAAATTTGAACAGAATTGGTACTCACTGGAATCATTTTCATAATTTTCAATTTCTTGATAATAAGTAACCCACTTGAAATTATTTTTTGAGTATTCAATGCATTGTTGCTGGATAGCTAACGTTAGAAAACTCGCCAGCAAATTATTAATTTCACAAATTCACATGTCACACCAGCACAGTCAATCACATCACCGCAGCACATATGCACACCCAACACAGTCACAAGCACAGTCAATCAACACTACACACATCGAAGTACAGGCGCTATCACTCACCAAAAACCCCCGCTGAAATACAAATTACGTCATTAAAATTGATTTATCTGTGAAATATTTTCAAAGCATGCAACGGATTAGTTCAGATTCAGGAAGCGGGGTCCCCTAAAATGAAGAAATCTGTGATTTTTTCAGAGTTTGAAAACTTTATTTTCTTGCTAATTTATGATCGTATCTTCAAAATTACTAATAAAAAACAAATCAGAATTTTTTTTCTTCATCGCAGTTACGGCGATATCGGACTTAGCAAAATAGTTGCGAGAGAGATCCCAGAGCACATGAGAGCAAATCACTCACCAATCTTGTGATTTTTTTTCGCTTTTCAGCAGCCATAAAAATAGTAAATATCAAGAAAATTGATGTGGCAATCAATAAGGGAAGCGAGCAGGACGAGAAACATCAATTTTTGATATTTTTTAGACAATATTTGAAAACAGTAAATAGTAAAATATTTCATGCGGCGGCCAAATAGATGCGCGTGAGGACGATCAATTACTTTCTTTTTTTACTTGGCCTTAGAATTTTTGTCAGAATATTTTGAGTTAATGTGTAGATCAGAAGCTCACTAATGTGATGGTAATACCTTTTTTTTTAAAGATGAAAAGTTGCCCATTTAAAAATTTACTCATCTCGCTTGAACCTGTTCTTTCTCTCTCTGTGTCTCTCTTTCTTGTGTCTTTTAATAAATCTCTAGACTCTCTTTTTCTCTTTCATTTGAATAGATAAAGCAGCAAGTCAGCTTTTGTTAGAGCCAGATTGGGAAGCGACGCTCCAGATATGTGATGCTATCAGACAAAAAGATGTCACGTAAGTACTTTTACAATGATCACTCTTTCAGGAAGATGCTGTACTGTGTACGATAAAGTGGTCTATAACAAGTGGTAATTGATCCCTCTACTCCATAGATTGTTTCATTCTCATATCTGGTCACATCACTATCAACATTGTGATATTGTGTACTTATCTTCTTTTTACTGTTCTATTGATTATTATTCTTATTATTCCAGTCCTGGGTACATTTAGCTTAGTCGGGGAGGGAGACCCTCGGGTCACAGTTATCAAATTAGCTTTTCCCAAACCCAGGCAGCTAAGCTACATGTACCCACCCATGGTTCTGTTTTTATTCATATATTGTTGAATCCTTATTGTATATATTGTAATTGCCAAATTGATAATAAATAAACAAATAAAACATCAGCAGGGATCCTCACTTACATGTAGCCCGACAAGCACAGTTGGATCATGTTTCCTTCACTGTCCGTTAAACCCTATGTAATTTTCAGTCATATATTTCCTATTATCTTTCCTTATGAATCCAAATCCAAACATTTGATTGTTTTCCTAATTATGTATTATTTCTTTTATGTTTACTCTCAGTCCCAAGTATGCCTTGGGTATGATCAGGAAGAAGTTATATGACAAGAATCCAAGGGTCACCCTCTATGCTCTACAGGTAAGGTATCCTTGAAAATGCAATTGTTTGCTTTTAAAAAAGAAAAACAATTTTGTAAAGGTAACATTATATAATAGGTTCTAGTGTTGAAGATTGCTGAGGAACATTTCCAATGCCTCTGTGGCTTCATTTTACTGTAAACGGTTATCAAGACAAAAATACCACATTTTATGGGTTAGCTCAATAATTTTTGATGCATAGACTGAGACATCATACAAATTTATCAGAAGAAAAGCTCAAAATTCTGCACTTGGTCCATGTTTATGCATTCGTACCTTTCATTAAGTGGTAAAACAAATAATGAGAATAAGCATTAAAATAATTCAATTGTCAATGTAGTGTAAACCAGCATTTTTGTTGTTCATATAAACAAGGTGTTTTTGTATGTTGTGCACGTTTGAAAGAAGTGCCATATTACTTAGTGTTTCCAAAGTTCATGAATGTAAAACATTTTCATTTTTCTGCATCTTGTACACATAGGTTTTGGAGTCATGTGTGAAGAATTGTGGAACAGGGATTCATGAAGAGGTCGCGACCCCTCAGTTTATGGATGACATCAAGGAACTAGTTCTGGTAGGTGAAATTTTACTGAAGATGTTGTATTTAGTATATAGTTTGTTTGAGGTGGATTCTATTTGAAATGTCCATTAACTGCCTTATATTTAGGTAGTTATTTAATATATTGTGCAATCCAGGAACAAAGTAATTTGAAGGTCATTTATAGCTCAAAAGAAGAAGTTTATTAGTTATGAATTGGAATTTGATTTAATTCTTGGATTCACTCAAGAAGAGTTCCTACTTCTTAAAAAAAAAGCAAGTATAAAGTTAACCATATTTCCATTGATTTTTAGAAGCCAGTTAAGTAATTTATTCCTTGAAATACATGTATACTAAAATATTGGCTTGTACATTCAAATTGTTTTGTTAATTTGGGTTGATGAATCCCAATGTGATTATTATGCTAAGTTGCTAACTACAGATAATCTTCCCTCGCAAATTATTGTTATGTTTTTCCCAATTTTTCATCCAGTCAAGCAATGAAGCAGTGAAAAGCAAGACTTTAGAACTGATCCAGGCCTGGGCCCAAGCCTTTAGGAATGAACCAAGCCTGAAGATAGTCTGCGATACCTGCAGCCAGCTCAAAGGAGAAGGTATTGACGTTTTCCATTTTTTATATTATTGAACTTGGAGGGATTTCTTCAAGTGCATGGTACGTGAAAATCCTGCCCATCTTGTATTCGGGGACAGGATTTAAAGAGGGACCGAAGAAGCTATATCGCACAGTTTATCTCCTGCCGTAGGTCTATACATCTTAGTACATATACATTTTTGATAAATAATCAGAAATATATTCTGAATATTTGTTTTTAACAATTATGGCCATTGGATCTGTTTTTTTTTTTTAAATATCCCCCTCCCTAAAAAAAACCCAGTAATTGGATCTATAATTTAAGCATTGGGTTTCTTGGAAATATTGTGGTATTGAAATAGCAATTGTCATTCTAATCACGTGAATAGGTATGTATAAGACTACGTTCTCAGAATGTAGCATTATGGGTAAGGCTATAGGCTATAAGTAGTTCAGATCTTACCTCGTGCTGTTCAAAGTAATGGTAGCTTGGTTTCTCTAGACCCTGGATTACTACTTTTATATTCTGAATTTGAAAGCTGACAAGACTTTAAAAAAAAATGCATCACGTCTAAATCGCCTAAACAGATAGCATTATATTTTATGTGCCAGTATGTTTTAATGGTAAGATGCTTACTGGTATTGTTGCAAGGGTTTTTGAAAAATTGTGATTATGGCGCCCAGGGGCCCGATACAGATACGCCACTATAATGGTAACTTTGCCATCCAATGTAACTACCGTGGTAAGGATGCTGAACAACCAATTAAAATCAAGGATTCCATGCAAGTTACCTTGGATGGCTAAGTTATCTTAATGCAGTGGATCCCAGGTTATACATTGGATTGATGTGAAAAGTGATGTTATTTTTCATGGAAATGATTAGAGTAAACTCCTCAACTATTAATGTTTTTCAATTTTCCTACAGGACATTCATTCCCTCAGCTGAAAGAGAGTGATGCTATGTTTGTGGCTGAAAAGGTAACCTTAATTTCTATAACTCAAGAAATGACTTACAGAGAGGGGATTTAGATGTCTCTTGAATTTGAAGAACAAAATTGATAAAGAGTTGCGATACTCCATTCCAGAATCCAGATTTTTCTAATTGTTTACTTAAAATGTTTATAAATTAACTGATAATTGGAGGCATATGATTAAAACACATCTTTAAAGCATGGTGTATGTTAACCAATTTCTTCCACAGGAATGAAAGAGATCAAACATTGGTTCTCGGTTTTATGCAAAAACATAAATACTAACACTGTCATAGCTTGTGTACCAGTTCCAGCCGCGCTAATGCTATTCAAGTGTAATCTCCCAAAAGATATGTCATTTTAGATCTTTGTACATCCTTGGAAAATGAGGTCACTTTCTACTTTGTTTTGTTTATTTGCAGGCCCCAGATTGGGCAGAAGGGGAGAGATGTTACACTTGTAGGACTGAGTTTGGCATGCTACAGAGACAGGTAAGTTGAGTCATTAATGACAGTGTCTGTCATGTGCTAATTTAGTGTAGGTGGAGGGCCGTTTCATAAAGCTGTTCGTAAGTTAAGAGCGACTTTAAGAACGACTGGTGATCCTTTCTCACGCGCTTAACTATCGCCAATGAATATATCATTTACCACAAGAAAGGATCACCAGTCGTTATTAAAGTCGCTCTTAACTTACGAACAGCTTTATGAAACACCCACCTCGTTCTGCCTAGTAATTGTCTGGTAAAATCAATGCACTGCAAAAGTTGCTTATTTTATTTTGTCATGCGCAATGCCCTTCGTAGATACATTCCTGAAGCAGGTAATATTTCAACAAAATTTCCACACTGACCCCTTTAAAACCCTGCTACATGTTCATGAAAGACATTTTCTGTTGTATTCATTTGTAAAAAATAGCAAAGAAAATTGTGATACAATATCAGGAAATTTATTCCTTTGCTATTATTTTATTTTTGTAATAAATCTTTGAAGGAAACGCTGGATTGTTCCCCAACCTTTGTTCCCTTTAATCACAAAGAGAGAAGATAGATTTCTTGAATTCCTATCATCTGAATTTATCTCTTCACAGCACCATTGTCGTCATTGTGGCCAAGTCTTCTGTAGCAAGTGCTCTTCTAAAAACGCCACCATTCCTAAGTTTGGCATTGAGAAACCTGTCAGGGTGTGTGACACCTGCCATGAGAAGCTCCAAGGGTAAGTTCACATCATTACTAGAACAAGACCTTGTATCTCAAACATTGGGGGAAATCGCTTGTGCTTTTGATTTATTAATTGAAAGTATGTGTTTCATTCATCATTAAAAAAAACCAAAATAAGATAACATTCAAAGTTAACAAACATTACATGGAAATTCTTATAATAATACAATTTTAATTCAAATCTGGAAAATATTTTTAAAAGAGTACATATGAATGAATGAATGGATGAATGAATGAGGAGGCAACTAGAAAGGCAAAGCTTTATTTGTGCTACCACCTAAATAAAACTGGAAACTGAAAATCTGACATTATGAAATAGATGGTATAATCAAATTTACCAGATTGAAACATTGAGCATTTTGCTTATTTCTCAATAATTGCCTACTTTCTTCTAGAATCATTTGGCACATGTTTTAATCAGCAATAAAAATACTTAGATGGATATTTCATTGGATTCTGTTTGATTTGTTTTATAATAGATGCCATGACAGGAAGTTCCTATTAAATATCATGCATGTTATTGTTCATCTTCTGCAGCAAGTCAAGTTCAAGCAAGTCCACAAGCTCAAGTGGTACCAAGGAGAATGATTTACCAGATGAGTACCTGAATAGTCCTCTAGCACAACAATCTCAGGTAAGTAATGCTTTACACTTTTACTATAACATTTCAATTGTAGGGTATATCATGAAGTAATTATGGTTAGCTCTACTGGGTTTTAAATAAAAAAAATAGGAGAAAAAGGAGGAGGAAGACTATTTACAACCAAATTTTAATCATGTTGGGGCCCTTTATCATGCTCATTCTCAGTGTATTTTTATGCTGATAGATGATGAATGTTTGTCATTATGTAACTCTATGGCCTGTAGTTTTAACATCCAGCTTAACTAGGCCATGGTACTAATATTATGGAAGGTCAAACATCAATATTTTGTTAACATTGTAGTTTTCTTATGTACAATGAGAGCTTTCATCATGTTATGATGACAAATAAAAATAATTCAGTTGTTATTGCGAGATAGTTATGAATAGTCTGAAATGACAGATGGGTGATGAATCAAACCTGTACTGTTGGAGGTTTATGTCACATTTGGCTCTCCATAGATAAACCACAACAGTAGACTGTTTCATGAATGTTGTTAGCACCAAGTTGACTTTCTCAAACAGTTACCATAGTAACAGTCAGAGGAGAGTGCCTCTCAGCCAATCAAAACCAAGGATTTCACTGAAAATAGTCAGCACTGACAACTTTCTTGAAACACCCACCAGAATCTATATTAAACCTGAGTTCGTATAAGGGGCCCATGAAATAAAAATAACATGGACTATAATTTAAATGTTTTTTTCTTTCTTGTTTCAAATAAAGCTTCCACCACAACGTAATGAGGCTGATCTTCAAGAAGAAGAGGAGCTTCAGTTAGCTATGGCTCTCTCGCTGGATGAAGCAGCAAATAAACATATTGTAAGTCTTTTATTTTCTTTCATTTAGTGTTCTCATTCATATGCATCTCTTTAATTTATTTTTATGTTTTTTGCATTTTCAGCTTGTTGTGTATTTTGCTTAAATAAAAAAAGTATAGAAGCTTTTGCTATTTCAGCTATTTTCATTTGTGGTGACTCTGTTTAACATCTGTTTAGTTCGTAATTTTTTCTGAAATAATTCTTCCAGATATGTTGTCTTTAGATGGAAACAGTAACCAAAGAATGCCACTAATGTTAATATTCATATCCTGTGCTATTTTCCCAATGAAATGGCAATGCCCAATGCGATGACTGAAGATGGAAAGACAAAGAGTCCTCAATGACTTCTGATAATAATGCCTCAAAAATAATAAAGAAAATAAGTACATAATTACCTGGGGCGGTATTCTGAAAATCGTGTTAACTTTCGTGTTAAATATCGTGTTATCTCTCTGATTTAACACGCCCCTAACATACTCCCAAATCGGTATTCTGAAAACCGTGTTATCTCATTTCGTGTTATTTTCGGCTCCTCCCACTCTGCATCTATTTAATCCAATCAAATGCGCTGTTACAGAAACAAATCGCGCAAAATTTTCAGGGGAAAGGGGAGTGCGCGCTCGATGACACGAAGCTTGCATTGTGACATCATTTTTGTAAGCGCATACAGCTAAATAAAAGTTAGAGCAAGAAAGAGACGTCGGGAGGGGTGGTTGTGACAATTAAGAATGGATTATTTCAGACAGCATGGATACAAAATTATGACAGGAGACAGAGGCCTTGATCGATTGTGGAGCAGGCAGGGGACGATCGCCCCTAAAATATGGGGGCAAGGATAATTCATACATGCCCCCAATAATTTTAAGAACTTGAAAAAATGAATATGCAATGTAAATTTTGAAAAGCATGAAAAGCACTTTAAGAAAAATTAAACCTGACATAGAAATATCAAACATACAAAATTGTATTTTTTTCTTTATTAAAATTTGATGCGTATAGCGATCAGCCCCCCCTATCCGAAGCATATAGATTGACTGGCGGGATAGATGAATTAAGGATAAACTAGAAGCATTGAGAGTCAAAAAAGTGTAATCATTGGATATTATAGAAGAGTTCCCCAATTGCCAATTCTATTCCTTTTAATTTTTGTTTGTGACTTATTTTAAGACGTTTTAAATTTTCTTCCTCTCCTTCTGTCTTTTTTATATTATGGCAAAAAGTAACTAAATAAATAACTCATGAGCATTTATGATAGTGATTTTAATTAATACAAATTAAAGATGCATTTGAAGTGTATTTTCACAGGAAATTCCAAAGAAATTGTTGTTTAATCATTGTTAGTAGAGAAAAAGGTAGATGGAAAATAAAGCTGGAAAACTGAAAGAAAATTACAGTAAATTCTGCCAGAGGATAGTTATATGCCCGTTTATGTTCTTTTTGACGTTTGCGTCTGCTAAAAAAAAGTGCAGCCATCGTCATCCCCAACTTAACCTCTCCTTAACGCAGTGTTAAATGTTCGTGTTATCTTTGAACAAAATTTTAGCTAACACCATTTTCAGAATACCAAATTTCGTGTTATCTTCCTCCCTAACACCGCGTATGGGTGTTGCGCGTTGCGCTCTGCGTATTTCATGACCTGCGCGGTGTTACCACTTGGGCCACGTGTTTTTCATGCTAACACGATTTTCAGAATACCAATCGTGTTAGCTAACACCGTTTTTGTGCTAACACGGTTTTCAGAATACCGCCCCTGGGCTGCACAATATGGAGATAGTAAATAAATAAAGAGGCTTTAATAGGAGAAATTATTATTCGTTCCACTGAAGATAATATTAAATTTTCGTAACATGGAAACTTTAAGTAATAGACAAAATAAGGACAATAAAGAAAGTTTGGTAAATGACCCCATACTGTGAATCATCTTGTGTGTTCTGTTTATAGATCAAAGGAGGCAAAGCCACTACTTCAAGTACGACTGCTTCTGCTGTACCCGGCTCTGTATACAACTCTAGCGTAAGTTTCATGAATGATTATTGAGAGCAGTCATGTGATTCTTGAATGAAGAGTTTATGTTATAGTTGCAGTGTGATGATGTAATGATGGTTATCCTTTTTTGAAAGTTTTGGTAAAAATTAAATAGGTGATGGTGATGATTATAATGCGGATGATGATGATAGTGGTGATTATTATGATAATGATGATGGTGATGATGATGAATGTGGTGATGGTTATGATGATGATGATGTTTTGGATGAGGAGGATGCTGATGATGATGATGATGATGGTGATGATGATGGTGATGATGATGATGATGGTGATGATGGTGATGATGATGATGATGACGATGATGACGATGATGATGATGATGATGATGATGATGATAATGATGATAATGATGATGATGATAATGATAATGATAATGATAATGATGATGATGATGATAATGATGATGATAATGATGGTTATGATGATGTTTTAGATGAGGAGGATGCTGATAATGAGTGTTTTGATGATTACGATGATGATGATGATGGTGACTCGCAAGAATTAATGGAGGGTAGAAATCTGATTAATAACTAAACTCCTTGTTTAAAATGATGATGATAACAATGATGGAAATTTGAATGTCTTTGCTATAGCATTTATTTTAACTAGTGATGATATGTTGCTTTTATTCTCTCTCTCTCTCTGTTGTTTTCAGGTCTCATCTGCTCCAGCCCCAGAGCCAGAATTGGATCCTGAGGTAAGCCGGCAAAAATTGGAACATCATTATTTTCCACCAATGGAATTATCATTGGCTCATATTTTATAGTCCGGTTTAACTCAAACTATGTCCAACTTTTTTCAACAATTTTGTCAAAACTCTATTTACACAACACTTAAAAAAAAAAAATTTCCTCATAATTTGATGTTGAATAAAATATGATACTTTTCATTCCCAGAAAGTAATTAATATTTTGAGTGCAAAATGTGCTTATAATTTTGATCTCTGCAATGAAAGATATTGTTGTTTGGATGTTAAAACCTTGTACCAGTAATGAAAACTGAAGTTAAAATAAACCAGATTCAAGAATGTGGAAAGTAATTTCAGAAGGAAGTTTCTTAATTTTCATCAACTTATGGGCAAGTTTGCAACAGATCCCCCATCTAGGCCTTTCAAAAATAAGCTTGAATGATTTACATTGTCCATGCTTGCACTTACATAAAATGTACAATAGGATTATATTTTAGTCAAGATTGATTTATCTCACTTTCAGCTTGCCCGCTACCTGAACCGGTCATACTGGGAGCAAAAGCAGCAGGAGAATCGCAGTGCAATGCCCTCAGCTCCGTCTGGTGGGGGCGACATTGTCCCAGCAACAGCCCCACCCTTTTCACAGTCCACCTCATCTTTGCCTCAGTATTCTCAGAGTAAGACGTTTGAGGTAAGATGGCTTCTATTTTCAATTCTATTACACCTGGGGGTGTTTCTTAGGTATTGAATCGGGTTCTATGAAAATATTCTATCATGATATATGTATATTATTTACAACAAGAATTTATCACCAATCATTCACAAAGTCGCTTATAACTTCTTCTTCTTACTCTGCTGTGGTCAGAGATCATCAGTAATATGCTGCAGGACTAGAAAAATAACAATAACACCGTATTTAGTTAGTCAGGAGCACAGGGGGTTTAGGAGTTAGATATGGCTGCACAGCATAAGTGGATTTGAAGGATATAGCGCAGGGCAACCAGAGTGGAGGTAGAGGAAGCAGAGTGGGAGAAAGTAGCTTATGAATAGCATTATGAAACATTCACCTGCTCTGATAGTAATGATGAATGGTCACTTTGACCACTTTCAATTTGTTTGATGGTTGTTTTTTAAGTGTAATGTTGATGTGCTCGTGTTGAGAGCTTGAAACTGGCTGCTGAACAGAGCATGTCATTGATAACTTAGCACCGGATGATGACCTCACACCTCTTCCTCCATCTTTATACCATTTTTTTCAAGACTATAAGCAAGTAAATGAATGGAATTTATTAGTAGATGAAGTGATTTATCTAACCATGTCTGAACGTCTTGAAAAAATGTTGCTGAGGTATGTCACCCCTGGGTCCCGTCTTACAAAGAGTTACGATTGATACGATCAACCTCAATTCTATGGAAACCCATCATTGTCTTAATGTTTTCTACAAGAAATTTGAACAATGTAATTTGTAAACAAAGAGAAGCACACTGAATTTTCAAGAAAATGTGAATGCATGAATATACATCACAGTTAGAAAATATTTTGATCAAGCATGCATAATAGATGTTGCCATTGCTGGCTTTCCATAGTTGTGGTTGAGTCAATCAATTGTAACTCTTTGTAAGACGGGGCCCAGATCTATTTTATGCTTCATGCATCTACCTTCTCTTTACTCTGCCAGGAGCAACAGAATGGTGCCCCTGAACCAGAGAACCAGGAACTGATCAACAACATGTCAAGCAGCATGGATGTCCTGGTGAACCGCATGAAGAGCGACTCATCGCGCGGCCGGAGCATCGCAAGCGATACCACGGTCCAGGGATTATTCCAGGTCCTATCCAGCATGCATCCTAGGCTGCTTAAAATGCTACAGGAGAAGGAAGAAAAGAGAGGTCAGTCAAGTCTAGCCAAAGCTGCTTTACCACCTGTATGAATAGTTAAGCTGTCCATAAAGACCATTTGCTCACAAATATCCATTTCCTTATCTTCCTTGAGTGATCTTTATAGACAGGTTTCACTATATCAGGGATTCGGTTATTAATATTCATTTTGAGATTCTGGTGATCAATTTTTATAGAAAGAAAATGAGAGTGCTTAGAAACATTCCAGGCTACAGTCACATCAATGGAACTGACTCAAAACAGCCCGTTGGTATCTCTTTGGTATGATGTGATAATTGTGATTGGTTTGGAGTCAGTTTCATTGGTGTGACTGTAGCATTAAAGGAGAATGAAACTCTTGGAGCAAGTTAACTTTTGTGAAAGCAGAAAAATCAAAGAATAAGATCAACAAAAGTTTGAGTAAAATAGGACTAGCAATAGAAGACTTATGAGCATTTGAATGTCGAGATCACTAATGCTATGGAGATCCTCCCATTGGCAATGCGACCAAGATCTATGATGTCACAGATGAACAACTCTCCCCTTTTGGATGCTGAAAATATACCCCAAAACATCTCTTTTTGCTCATTCTAATCATATGACAAACGATTCATCAATGATATAATGTTGTGAAACCTCTGTACTTGCCCTCTCATAAAGAGAACACCTCACCTTGTGATAGACTCTATAAAAGTGAGAATATAAGTGAAATAAGTACTAAAGTAATGAGGGAGTTGTACGTGTGTGACATCGCAGATCTTGGTCGCATTGCCAAAGGGAGGATCTACAAGGCATTAGTGATCTCAATATTCAAATGCTCATAACTTTCTTATTATTCAATCAATCTTCCTCAAACTTTCAACAATATGTTTCTTTGATTTTTCTCTTTGATATGGATTCAGCTGGTTTCAAGGGTTTCATTCTCCTTTAAGCACCTTACTAATTATCTGACCAGTATTAAATAGAATGAGTATCATCCTAAGGCCTGTATAATTAATAGATATGATCAATATATACAATAGATAGCAACTTTCAATTCATGGTTTTCTATAGATATACAGTTATATATATATATATATATTTCAATTGATTGCATCTTCTATGACAGGACCCATAGTTTGTTAGGGTCAGGGAAATACAGAATACTTTTACTTTGGGAAAATACTTGCATTTTGCTCCATCTAATTGAGGTGCTGATTGACTGTTTACGCCACCCACCAAAATATAATGCATCACTAATTACGTTTTTTGATAAGAATTTTTCAACATCTTATTGTTTCATATATTTAGCTCAAATGGAGGCGCTGCAGGATAAACTGGCTCAGATTCGAGATGCTCGCGAGGCTCTGGATGCTCTCCGGGAAGAACATCGTGAGAAGCTAAGACGAGAGGCAGAAGAGGCGGAGAGACTCCGTCAGATTCAGATGGCTCACAAGCTGGAGATCATGAGGAGAAAGAAACAGGCAAGTTACATTGATGAAGATCTCAATTTGTATGATTATCGGTGATATGGTCATTGGTCATTACCGATGTGTTGCTGATTTAACCCTTATTAAACAAATTGACCCCCCCTCGACAAATTTTGTCACTACGCCATCGCGCAAACTTTTTTGACCGCGCCGCTCACTGACAAGTCTTGCGCATCTGTTGAGACCAATTTGCAATGCCCGTGTACGCGGTTCCGAAATTACACCACATTTTGTAAGTGCATGTCAGACCCAAAATTGCTCACAAACGTGATTCCGTGTACAAAATCAATGCAAATTGTGTTTTTCAACAAAAAATCATAAATGTATGATTGTTTTTACTTTTGCTGTTGATTTAAATGGATTTATTTTATGCTATTAATGATTGCAAAAGGGTCCATGACAAAGTTCATCAGAAAAAAACAAAAAACAAAGGTTTAAAAGACAAAGAAATACATAAGAATTTAAAAAACAATTAATACATAAGAAATTGATTATATTTTTGCAATTTTTTGTAGATATTTGTTAGAAATGTAATAATTGATACTCCCACCAAAAAGTAGCTTTCTGCTAGCTTTATAAATTGAGTTAAAGGCAAAAACATTTCAATAAATTAGGGGAAATTTCATAGGCTTATTTGCATAATTAATAAAAGGATATGAATTAATTTTTTTTTGAAAATTTTACTTTACAATCTTGTAGTTTACATCCGGCTCTACGCGCGTGCAAATTTTTGCGGCGATTGCGCAATCAACTGCCGAGATCTGAGGTGGGGTCAAATTGACCCCCCCCCCCCCAGTTTATCCTCGTCTGAAATAGCCCAGTTAAGATAAGGTTAAGGATTTTGGTGATGATTTGATTTAAAACAAGTTTATAGAAATTTAAATAGAAGATACTGAAACAACAAACATAAGCACAGTCTATGCAAATTTCCTTATCCCTCATGTATTTGTATGATATTTTAGGGTTGTGTATCAGAAGATATCACAGCAGACCTCAAAATGCGGTCACTTTGCCCTGAGTGGGTTTCAAATGTTTAAAGCTCATATTAAACACATCTGGCTATTTTTTATATTTATTTAAATTCTCAGGCGAGTTTGATTTCTGGACTCATGGCATTTTCATATTAGAGTAGTGGTCTAATTGGTGATTCACTTCAGATTAAGTTATTCATTTTATTCAGTTCTTTCAAATTCCTCTAAACCTTTATTTGTCTTCCCCTTTATTCCCTCCTTTCCTTTTCTCCTCCTTATTAAAAAGGGAAATCCACCCATTACACACAATCAGCTTTTCCATACATCATATTATTAAAGTGATCATTTCACTTTGTTCTGATTAAAAAATTCTCATTTTGGTTCTTGAAAATGGGCTAAACATTAGGCTTATAGTGTAAAAATACCATCTCAAAAGTTTCAAAGTATTATATCTACAGGATCAATTTAAAACATTGGAGATGTAAACCAAAGTTTCAAAATAATTGGGAGTTTCAATGACTATGTGTATAGAGCGAATCTGTGCAACACAACACATTAACTCTAGATGAACACAGCATGACCTACATACAGTGTGTACAAGGTATACACTGAATGTACAGTGCAGCTAATAGCGTGTGTATAGGAGATACACACAGCAGAAGGCAGTCAACATAGCCAACAGACTTTTTGAATTGGAGAAAACTGGTCATAAGCTGAGCCTGTCTAATAGACGGTTCTCAAAATCAAGCTAATAAATTGCTACTTGTATCTAAATTACAGTTTTTCATCCTATATTGAAGTCTGTTTCAGGGTTTTTGAGGACAAATACAGGCACTCATACACATGTTTCGTCTCAGTTTGAGAATTTTTTAAATCAGCTGCTCACAAAGTTAAACGATCCCTTTAACCATTTTGGCATTTTCTCAGAAAATTTATAGTGATTTCACTTATACATTTAATATATAATCAGACACATT
This sequence comes from Lytechinus pictus, assembly GCF_037042905.1. NCBI lineage: Eukaryota > Metazoa > Echinodermata > Echinoidea > Temnopleuroida > Toxopneustidae > Lytechinus > Lytechinus pictus. The sequence continues at coordinate 23,762,076 of NC_087254.1, forward strand.
ATTTTGTACTATGCAACACAGAAAAATGTAATTTTTAGAATTCATTTAACATAACATATGTGGGGAAATCCAAATGATCATAACTCCATTATTTGTTGATGGATTTTTGCCAAATCTGTTTTGATATTTTTCTCTTCCTTTTTTTTCTGTTGCTTTTATCAAAGCAGACTTGACATTTAGTGTTTGTTTTCAGGTTTCATTAAGTCGTTATCCACATAACATTTTATTTTTTCTTTAAAAGTGTACATATAATCACACTTCTTTTTCTGGCATTTAATGATTTTGTATGGTGAAATGCAAATAATGCAGGAACAACAAAGAGAAGAAAATGAACTGAAGTTTAAGGTATAGACTTGAAAATGTTTCTCTAGATTTACTGGTTGAGGTTGGTGGAATAGGGTTTATGGTGATAAAGAAACAATGTCATCTTTCATTGTGAATGTTTTTTGGGGGGATAAATTTTCACCTAAGTGGTTGCAGGATATTGCTAACATACACATACATTTATCGAGAAATAAAATGGGAATAAAAAATCTTTATCTTTGGAACACAATTTTGCATGTGTGAAGTCAAAAACATAAGTAGATAAAGATATTCTATATGTATATGAGTGTATGAGTTTTCTAGGGCTGTTATTGATAATGTCTTTGTCGATGGTCTTGTCAATAATCGCTTGTTTTTGCCACTTAGCAATATCGATAACCTTTCACTTGTTGTTGATAATACCCGCTATTATGTAGGGACACAGTGATTTTCCACGATTTCATGGAAACAGCCTTTTGAAAGTGGCTTTTCAAACGGAAAATCACAGAAAACATATTTTTCCTCAAACTGCACAGAACAGCAACAGAAATTACTTCTAAATCTCAACAAAATATGAATACTTACTAGCCACAAAACCCGATCTCACCCCCACTTCGCTACAATCATGACAATCCAAACATTGTGACTGCCCTTGACTACATTCGATCGAATCTAAAACATCACAAGCGCAAGCTCAATTTTAGCAAAGTACCAACCGACGTAGAAGGCAGCTCTCAGCCGTGTGTTGCTGCCCTCTACGTTTGAAGTTGTACAGCACGATATCAAAATGGCGGATAGGCGAAAGACGTTGACTGCTAAGATCGATGTCCAAAAAGCCCCAAAATTATTGATAAAATTTCATCTAACCCTAAAATAATGCTAATAGCGTGAAAGGGGAGGATGTATTTATGCTAAATATGTTTGTTTAACGATGTTATGTAATCATTAACATCCGATGAACGCGGATTTTAAAGCGTTCTTGGTACAGTGGCAGATACAAATTTTGACCAACGTGAGTATGTGACATCACTATAATGCATAAAAAATGCATATTGATTATGTTCTTTTGTTGATAGTTATCGATATTGGTAAGATATTTTTAGAGATATATCGACAGAGAATTTTCTTAACGATAACAGCCCTCGAGTTTTCCCATTAATACACTGGCTGAGGAGATACACTTTTATTACATACAACATAAGATACCTATGGCTGCATGATGGTGTCCGATTGTTATGCTAAATATATCCATTCTTTAAGACCTCATTAATGTTCATTAAAACAGATGTTTTAAAGCATCCTATTCATAAAGGTTTTTTATTTTTCTCAAGTGATTTTATATCAATGAGAGAATTTTAATTGCATGATTTATTTCAATTTGATAGCCATTTTTCATTTTAAGGATCTATTAATTGAAAAGTGCATGAGTTCATATTCACAGTTTTAAATTCCAAGAATTACAGTACGCATGGTGCACAATCAATTATTAAAACATGTGTTTGTAGATTATTTAGGCTTCAAGTTCAAGGGAAATTGATTTTCTTTCACATGAAACAAATCTGAACATTAATGTTTACAGCCACTTTCCATCAGACAGTTTTGTTCACAAATACTTCATCATACAGCTACTACACAACATATTTCATTTTCATTCCATGTATTGAAAATGGCAAGACATTTTTATCCTCGGATGTTTTTTAAGAAGTCCATGCCTAAATTTACCATTATGAGATATCAAAAGTATAACTAAGAGTACAAACATTGACCACATTTGTATGAAAACATTAATGAAATATAAAAAATGCATTAAACTATTAAATCATGAACCTTGTGGGAATACACTATTGAAAGTTATAGTCAAATGGTAAATTTATAGGAACAAAATTTCATTTCGTTTATTTTCCATTTCCAAAAATCATTTACAATAAGTTTTGTTACATACATCTTTGATATGTAATCAATCAAACAAGGAAACTTTACATGTATAATAATCAAGGTAACCATACTATCAGGTCGGAAACAGAGGAAGCTGCTAAAAAGCGAAGCTTGTAGAATGCAGCCTCCTATTAAATATTTGTATAATCAATGTAAACAAAACACAAAATTCTTAATGTAGATGTTTTCTTGAAAAATATCGGATAGATTAAGGGGAGATGTACACAACTGTAGTACCGGTATTTTATGACTGAATTTCTTTGCTGCCTTCGCCGATTCATATTGGGAAGATGTCTAAGAATTATTCCACCTTTCAACGCTTTTTTTTTTTTTTTTTTGCAGGAGATGCTTCAGTTCCAGCAGCAGCAGGCTTTGCTGAAGATGCAGGAACAAGAAAGAGAGAGACAGATGTGGCTAGAACAACAGAAGCAACAACAGCAAATGAGGCAGATACAATACACAGCTTATGGCATGGGTGGTAAGTAATCATCCATTCTCTTCTGTTTATTCATCCATACAGGGATGTAAATGTTGGTATTTCATAAAGCTGTTTGGGAGTTTCAAATAACTTTATGCACAACTAGTGACCCTTATTTCTGCGAGAAGAGATTCCGCAAATATTTCCCTATTCCTGTTCCTATAGGTAAGAGTGCATTTTTGTTACCCTTATTAAACCTGTAAGAGTTGTAAGAGCCCCCTATGAACAACTTCAGGCGTTCTTACGATTGTAGGAATTTTACACTTCTAGAATTGTCTCTTGACCCTACAAAATCTTGCATGGTTCTTACGTCTTTCTGAAAACATTCGTACGGCTGCCTTACAAAGAATGCTTCGTATGATATTAATAAAAATCTTAATGGAATTTGTGATCAAACAATTAGTAACTGATGGTAAAAGAAACTTTTTACAACAATCAAAATCAAACATATGGTCCATTGCTAAGGTTTGTGTTATTTGCCCTTGCCTGCATGAAACTTCTTTTTTTTTGTGTATGAAAGGGTCTATTCTAGATAATTTTCTTCTTAAGATATATTTATAATCCCCCTTTTAATCTATTTTAATTGAATTTGTTAACTTTTCATCATGTTGTCTTGTTCATTTCATGCCACGTGACAAATATTAAAAATAATCATACAGTACCTAGTAACCAGGTGAGGAGAGGAGGGAGCAGTTACTTCAACTGCTTGTGGCCCATGTTCCTTTTTTGTAAGCCTTCATATTGATTAACCAACTTGAAAGTCACTTTATCTGGTATTCTGCAGTAGTGAAGAGTTGTTCCTCTCTATGGCTTTATTCTTGGGGTGTTGTCATCACATTCATTTGTGTCATTTTGATTTGTATGATGTAGGCATGAATCAACCTGGCATGATGCCGCAAGGTGGTATGGCGCCCCCACCTGGTGGAATGCAACACGCCCCTCCTGGCCAGTTTGTGCAGCAGCAGCAGGTAGGTTTACACAAGTCTATAGATTGTATTCTAATCAGGATCATAATCGAATCTCAACTTCACTTTCAGAAACTGATCAATAATAGATTAATGCAGTTTGTTGTTTTTTACTATTGGCTTGGGCAAACAAAAGTGTAGCTGATCATATGTACCCAAAAGTAACATAAATACATTGCAAATCCTGGTTTTTTGTATTTATGTTAAAAAAACAAAACAAGGCAGTAAAAAAATGGTCTAGAAATGTTTGGATTGAAGAATTAAATTAGAAAATCATTGCAAATCACAAAATCTGCAGATCTCGGAAACAAATGTTCATAATCAATACACATGGAGGTAATTTGACACTATATTCAGTCAGTTTCGTTAAACATTCTCTTTGCTGTGAACGTTGTTCATGGGCTGTATAAGATATACCAGGGTATTTCATGGAAACTCCTGAAGGTTTATTTTTCTTTCGTATGCTCTGTATTTCATGAGAAAGAAATTTTCATATATTTAACAATCATAATGACTTTTTTACATCAAAATGCAGTAGTCCTGATCACACACAAATAATATCATGTCTATTTAGTTTGGTTTAATTATGTTTGGGGTGAAATTTGACAAACATTGACTTGCAAGAAGACCTCGGTCCATTTAATTGACTTTTTGTTATTTTATTTTACAGTATGGGTCCCCTTCCCATGCCCCCTATGGAATGGCCCCACCCCAGGGGAGTTACCCCAATGGTCCCCCCCCTCCTACCACCCAGATGGACGCTGGCCAGCCAACCACCCAGGTGGGTTACATCCAACCTCCTTCAGGCTACCAGGTACCGCTCCAACAACAGCAACAGCCCGCACCACCACCACAACAACAAATGCCACCCCAACAGCAGCAGCAGCAACAACAATTTCAGCAACCAATGGCTGGTGGTGGAGGCTATTCTTCTGGGCAATATGGTGCACCTCCCCAGCAGCAACAACAGCAGCAACAAACGCAGCCTCAACCTGGTAGCATGAATCAGAGCTTCGGGTCACCTCACTCATCGCTTGACTATCGGCAGCAGCAGCAGCCACCACCGCAGCAACAACAGCAACCACAATACCAGCCACAAGCAGGCAACCCCTACAACATGCAAGCTATGGCCGGTGCTCTACCGCAAGGCCAGGTACCGCCACAAGCGCAAGTGCCACCACAAGGGCAGGTGCCACCACAAGGGCAAGTTCCACCACAAGGTCAATATGGATCTCCAGCGCCACAGCAATATCAACCACAGGGCCAGCAACAGATGATGGGTGCAGGTGGCATGCAGCAGATGGTTCCCCCTGGTATGCAACAACAACAGCAACCACCCCCTGGCATGCAACAGCCCCCTCCTCAGCAGCAACGTGAGGACACATTGATTTCTTTCGAATAATAGTTCAAGGAAATCTCATCAGTTATTTTGTGTAAGCATTCTTATTCATCTTCGTTCTGAAGAATAATTGTACTCGTCTCATGTTCGCTCTGTCCCTCTCATTCTCTTTCTTTCCCTATTTTTCTTCCCTTCTATCTTGTTACAAAAATGCCACTTGTACTGTGACAAAGAAATCACTCATAATTCATACTATATCCCTTCCATTAATACTCATGAGTATTCTGAATTATTGGTTGGTGATAATAGATAACCTTTCGCTATGTAAACTTCTGGTCTGGAAAAAAATATTAAAAACTATTTAAAGCTCTCACCTTGTCTTGGGCATGGTGCAACAGTTAGTTTTATCTAGTGGGCAGCCCTTGCAATGTAGCAGCATAGATACTGATCAGGTTCGGCTGAGTGCAGTGGTGGAACAAATTTGGTCCAGAATGGGAATGCTGACCAGCTAGGACAAGATTACCAAAATTTGTTGTTTATACTTAAAGAATGGATATAAAACAATTTTTTTAAAAGTATTAGTGGGAATCATTCAGTCCTTGGTTGGGCTGGCGATATTACTTGCCAGTCCAACTTCGGATGAATAATTCCCCACTGTGCTTTCTCGAAGCCTGGTATATTTGTATTTGATTAATCATAAATCTATGGTAGACCATGAACATGTACCTGATTATATTTTTTTGTCCAAAGCAGAGTTATATATTTCATCCATTATTAATCCATGATTATATTTTGATCTATCCAAAGTATATAGCATATGTGTATATCAAGCAGATTGCAGAGAGAAAATAACCCAATTATACATAAAATGTGTATTAAGTACATGTAAGCAGTGGCATTGTGATGTTATGTGTCAACAATTGCTCACCCCCCCCCCAACTCTTTGTCCAAGTTGAAAGTTCTGTTTACATTTTCAGATTGAAAAAAAAGCTCAGTCTGTAAACCGAAAAGTGGTATAAATATATGAGTAGTAGTTTATGAATTAAAATGTTACATTCTCATGTCCTGGTATGGTAGTAATGATAAATATTTTTCGTAAGTGAAAAATCTGAGCTAATATTTGGAAATTGAATCATACTGTTTCCATTTGAATTAATTTTACTACCTAGAAATGATGTAAACACATGAGTTGAAGTCAAAGAATCTAGATATCTCAAATTGATATATTCACAGGTAATCCACAATATCTTCTATATACATGTAAATGAAATTGACTGTCAACATGTAGTGTATATGGCTTAGTCTATGGTGTAGGAATATTTGCGCATTTCACAAGGCACAGTAATATACTAGCATGAAAATAAAACGGTATGCTTGTAGTGGCAATGTTCAAGTGAAAGCGCTCTATAAATGCTGTAAAATGTGGATATTTGCTATTGTTTACCTGATTGTTATTTCTAATTATCTGCCAAAGTTGAAAAATGGTTGGGTTTTGCTTGGCTAGGCACCAAAATAAATCAACTGTGTGAAAGTTTATTTTACTTTTACGCTGCTATATACATGTATGAAGCAAGCTGACATAAATGGTTTAGTTTGGTAGAGACGTTTTTACCAGATATATAGTTAAAAGTTTAATTGTAGTATGTATATGTGGGATTAAGAATATCAAGCATGAAGAATTTAAATTGATAAGATGGGTGAAAACCTAAAATTGGTCTCTTTATATAGGGAGTGGAGTGGTTAACAATAAGATTATTCATCAAATTTCTTGGATAAAAATATACAAAGATAGATTTTAGATATATTGGTTTATAAAATAACTTCATGTTTTAACATATGTATGTGTAATGAAATATATTGATACTGTCAAATATATTTTAAATAATCGCTAATTTTTTTTTGTTCAATCAGTGTATAATAATATCTAATATGTAACATTGTCGAATCCAGAGATTCTAAACAAGTTGGATGTTATATTGGTTAAATATATTAATGTGGACTAGTGTACATGTATTCTTGAAGCATGTAGGGATCAACTTGCAATATTATCATGTAAATGACTCGTCAAGACAAGTAAAGGAATAAATATGAGTCTTAAAAGATATAAATATTCTTATTCATGGATTTCTTTTCGTCAATGTGGGTTTGCTAAATATTTTTTTCTATATTTTCTACATAATCATATGATATAGAGGTGGGTGGGCTATTGTGGACTCCTTTTTTCCTGACCTTTCGCATGTGATTCCTTGGGTGTTATGTAAAAAAGGCACATAAATACAAGGTGACTGCTTAGTTTAACCAGACTGTTTTAAATTGTACTTCAACTTTAAAGAAAGATACAAAATTTAGATATAAATTAAAGTATAAAATGAAATGAAGAAGAAAAATGCTTGTATAAGTCCAGGGACTTATTTTCACAAAATAAAATAGCCATGGTTAAAAACTAATTTTATTTCATAAAATTATTATCATCACACTGCACTTTTATTATCATCAATTATAATCATACCTAAATATTTCCTTATATGAACCAAATTATAGCTTGATTCGACTTTGATGTTTCCATAATACTTGTTTGTTGCATAGTCATAGGAACTATTTCATTCTAGAAATTGCAAAAAAATTGTGAATGCAACAATTTAGGAAAGGGATTTATGCAATATTTATGATAGCTTATGACTACATGATAAAACAAAGACAGAAAAATATTCTAGAAACTAAGTTAATTAGTAGAAATTTTCTATATTCTTGAACAAATTTTTTTAATGAAAGAGGTGTGTAGTTATTTTCTGTACATTTAAAAAAAGTATATTTGGTATAATACAGAATGGATCGTAATAAAGAATGTTTTATTGCGAACAGACTTCCAGCTAAAAATTGAATTCTGTACACATCTTCCTTTGAGGGTGGAATTGTGTTAGCCCCTATCTGATGTTGTTATCATTTTCAATGTTTTTATGCCGTTCGAACTCGAACTCTAGAATTCTGACAAGACACTGACAGAATGCGTTCATTTTTCTCTAAAGGATGCTTTAACATGCATTGATCATATGGACATTCCAGTATGTATGGAGTAGTTTTGGGCTGCATAAAATTACAGGCAAGTTTCGCTGTATTTCCCTCTGATGATTCAGATTCTTTTGCTCTGGTCCCACTAACTGTAAACCATGCTGTACTTTCACGGTGACTGAACTGTTATGCTCGTGCCCCACTAGCTGCAAAGCATGCTGGAGTACTAAACAATGTTACTGGAGCTAAGACTTGAGTTTAAACGGCTGTAATGTGTCTGTCGCTGCTACATCCTACCTATTGTATCATAGACTTTTGTCATGTTTTGCCACATGGGACTGAGCTGAGTCGACAAATGTCTAACTTTGTTAGATCTAATTCTAAATCTACGTCTGACTTGACTACATAAAGACTGAAGTTAACTATCTAACGTTAGATCTACACGTTCTATGCGAGTGAAATATTCCATGCACCAATCATAGCAAACTCAACACGGCAAACAGCGGCGGTAACGTGCCAAGTTATTAAGGATCTTTTGAAGAACACTGAATTTATTGAACTTCTTAACAATGCAATTAGCAATGCCATTGATAAAAAAATGGATGAAGTGTTAGGTAGACTAGAGATCATGCAGGGAGACATATTTGATCTACAGAACAAACTTGACATAAAAGATCAGGAAATCAACAATCTCAAGCATTCTATGAAATGTCGAGAAGAATTCCGTGGTCTTCGGTTCGCCATCGACATGCTCGAACAATATTCTTGGGGTTGCAATATCAGAATATTCGGCATTGCTGAAAAAACTGGTGAGAACACTGATTCATTAGTTTTAGACATAGTTTCTAGGAATCTGGGGATCTCATTCGAAGCCAAAAAAGACATTGAGCGATCACATTGGGTCGGAAGAATCATCCAACCAAGTATCAACCATTCAGCTACAGGGAGCTCCGCTGAAGATGAAACCAGACCTGATAGACGCCCCCGCGGCATCATCGTGAAGCTATCGTCCCATTGAAAGAGGCGTGAAATTCTCCTGAACAGAAGAAAGTTAAAGGGAAATGAAACCTTTAAACTAGTAGGCTTGTGTCGAAACAGAAAAATCAAAGAATGAGAACAAAGAAAGTTTGAGAAAAATCGGACAAATAATAAAAAAGTTATGAGCATTTGAATATTGCAATCACAAATGCTATGGAGATCCTCCCATTGGCAATGCGACAAGGATGTGTGATGTCACAATTGAACAACTTTCCCTTTGATCGACTAAAATACCCTCAAAATGTATCTTTTTGCTTTTTCTTATGGTGATACAAACTGTTTACCCATGATGTATTCTTTAAAAATCTGTATTACAAGCCCTCCTATAGAAAGAACACATGATGTACTGATAGATGTAATAAAAGTGGCAATTTAAGTGAAATATATACTACAGTAATGGGGAGAGTTGTTCACAGGTGACATCACACATCTTTGTCGCATTGCCAATTTGAGGATCTCCATAGCATTAGTGATCGCAATATTCAAATGCTCATAACTTTCTCATTATTTGTCTGATTTTTCTCAAACTTTCGTTGATCTGTTTCTTTGATTTTTCTGTTTTCACACAAGCTATCTTGTTCCAAAGGTTTCATTTTCCTTTAAAAGGTTCTGGGATTTCAATCGTAGAAGACCTCATGATGAAGAAACAAATACTTTAGTGAATAAAGCTCGGAAAATTCCCGGAGTGAATTCAGCATGGTCATCTGAAGGTTGAATCATTGTTTCCTTAACGTCATCAGGTGGCAAGTCATTAAAACAAGTGGAATGCCTCTGGCCGTCTCACCTGCATCACGCGATTCAATATAGCAGCAGTGCTGATTTTGAAAACTACTATAACTCGCACAAGATGTTCAGTGATACTTGGTTACTCTTATTTCCACGTTTTATGAACTAGACCAATACACTTATAGAGATATGATGGCAATTCAACAAATACCCCCAACGTGGCCAAAGTTCTTTGACCTTACATGACCTTTGACCTTGATCATGTGACCTGAAACTCGCACAGGATGTTCAGTGATACTTGATTACTATTATGTCCAAGTTTCATGAATCAGATCCATAAACTTTCAAAGTTATGATGGTAATTCAACAGATACCCCCAATTTGGCCAAAGTTCATTGACCCTAAATTACCTTTGACCTTGATAATGTGACCTGAAACTTGCACAGGATGTTCAGTAATACTTGATTACTATTATGTCCAAGTTTCATGAATCAGATCCATAAACTTTCAAAGTTATGATGGTAATTCAACAGATACCCCCAATTCGGCCAAAGTTCATTGACCCTAAATGACCTTTGACCTTGGTCATGTGACATGAAACTCAGGCAGGATGTTCAGTAATACTTGATTAACCTTATGGCCAAGTTTCATGAACTAGGTCCATATACTTTCTAAGTTATGCTGTCATTTCAAAAACTTAACCTCAGGTTAAGATTTGGTGTTGACGCCGCCGCCGTCGGAAAAGCGGCGCCTATAGTCTCACTCTGCTATGCAGGTGAGACAAAAACTAATTGCAAACGAAGACCTAAAAAAAATGGACAACCGATCGTTCACGAATACATGATAATGAACTATTTTTATGGACAGTGTCACTATCACAACCTTCATGATTGTTCAAGTGATCCTAATATTTACATGCATTGGGCCGTATGCATAAAGACAAGCAATTGCTTATAAGCAAATGCTTTAAGCAAAAGCAAGAGCTGGTCAAGCAAAAGGGCAAGTTCAAGCAATTGCTTAAATTCGTATGTACAAGCTTTTGCTTGTGCTGAAACCTTTCGCTTGCACTGCCTAAGCAATTGCTTATGTGTTGGACAAAGGATCGTTACGGTTGTGCGAACATCGCACAGTAGGACGACGACACTTCGTTCCCGACCTGGCAGAAGTATTTTTTATTACGCAAATAGGGGGAAAACTGCGCAGAGCATCAGGGGGGGGGGGGGTTTTGTGTAGATCGATGGACAAAAATTGCCGTAAAAAGTCTAAAATAACAGGAATTTGATTAGATATGTAATCACAACATAACCTCTGGAATATGGAGCTTGAAACGGTATGAAAGTTTAATCCTTAAACGAGAATGCCATGAGTAAGCAAGAGCTCAAGCTGGTCTGGAGGTGCTTGAAAAAACGCAAGCAATTGCTTATCAAGACAAGTAAAAGGTTTGTTTTATGCATACGGTTTTAAGCAATTGCTTGTTTGGTAAGCATTTGCTTACGAGTAGTAAGCAATTGTCTGTGCTTGTAAGCAAAAGCTTTTGCTTATGAGCAATTGCTTGTTTGTGTGCATACCGATTCAAGCAAAAGGCTAGCACAAGCAATTGCTTGTTTTTATGCATACGGCCCATTGACAAAGTGACAATATGTTTGTAAATCTTTTTTTTTATTTATGAAATACACATATTTTTATACCTAGAAAGAACTGAACAGCTGATATATTTTAGCAACCACAACTTTCTTAATCTTTGTTGGTATAAGTAGATACTGCCTCAATGTTCATTCCATTTTCTTCAATGCGTACTTAAGCAGGGGCCGCGGAACGGGGGGCTTTAGAGAGATCAATGAATATTGCTAGAGTATGTAAAAATGACCATATGATTGTGATTTTTAGCATGGTCAGCCCCCCCACTTTTGGCTCAGCCCCCCCCCCCCCCCCCCCCACTTTGAAAACCGTTCCGCGGCCCCTGTTAAGTACTTTTATTCTGATACAGTAGTTTGAAGACATTGTAGTGGAACAATTTTTGCATACTGAGCTGAGAAGTACATTTCTCTATTGTACACATTTCAACACTTATACTTATGTAACTACTCATGTAAAGCAATTATACATATCTTTTCTGTATTATTGGCAGACTGCCACAATGAATATGCTTTTAACAAAGGTGCATACAAATATAGTTATGATTTTCATTTTTATATATACTCCAACACATAATCAACTCTTGTGAAAATATGTCATGTCAACTTGTGTACATGTAAGTAGTACTGGCTAAATTCATAAGTAAGTAGCAACAAATCTTGTTCCTTACTGTTGTAAGATTGTCGCTCAATTATTCCTCGCTTAGGCACATGCATACACACACATACATCTAAACATTTATACATAAAATTAACCCCAAAAATGCAGGATTAAGAAACTAAAAAAATATATATATATATCATGAAGTAACTGCGCATTCTTAAGTTTTAGAAACTTCATAAGCTATTCTTTTTTTTTTACTTCCTTATATCTACACATTAATATTGAACAAATATATACATGTAATGTATACGAGTACAAGAATGTCGCAGCAAAGCTAATCTTGTTCTATACTGGTATTGACACTGTCACAAAGGTGTTCCTAAATGTAGCTTCGGCCTACTCATACAAAAATACTTTTTGAATATTTTACATACAATAACAACAACAAAATAAACTATCAATTTGTAAGCCTCCTAATTGAAACTTTACAATCATGCAATTTTACTTGCTTACAACTTTACAAAAATGTACATTCATACATTAATATTCAAAAAGATATACATAAAAGTATGAACTACATATTTATACATAACTAAAACTGATTAACAAAATATACAATACACAATATACATATATATGACAGTGAACTTATTATATTGCACTGCCAGTTGACAGTGTCATTGTGATTACTGTTCATGCTTTTTTTTAGTATTCAAAACTTTGTATAAATAAAACAAACATTAAATATAAAAACACCTAAACTACTCCTAACATTACACATCATACACACCAACATTTTTAACCTGTTTTTTTAACTTGTTATAATTCCTTATTTTTATCGTTATTGAGCATTGTTACTAGGTTTTTGTTTGTTTTTTCTCTGCATAGTTTGCGTACCATGTCAACTTTTGAATTTTACTACATACATATTGTTGTTCACAACAATTATTTTCTTTTCTCTACAAATTACACGTACATACTGTTCAATGAAAGCCATGTGTTTATACTAAGCCAGTATCCAACATCTTTTAATGGTGGATGAGTGTTACGAACATGATAATTTTTGTTTTGACTGTATCAACTGCATTGGCAATGTGTTTCCTTTCAATAAATTTCTGACCATGTCATGAGCAATCTCTTCCAAGATAATAATGACAGTTCCTCAGTTCACAATGTGGAAAGCAATAATTTATTTCAGTCTCTCATTGAGAATAGGGTAGTTCTGAAACTTCCGAACACACTTACTATTCTGTATATGAATTTGATAAACAATATGATGCAGATTCTTTATCAAGTAGTTTCTCAATTGTTCATTTCAACTGTAGGAGCATTCAAAAAATTTTTGATCATCTTGACATGTTTCTTGATAATATAAATCATAAATTCAAAATCATTGACCTCACTGAAACATGGCTTACCAGTTCTTCAGCAACTAATCTTTACAACATTCCTGATTATGAATTCATAACAATCCACGTGATTATGGACGAGGCGGCGGAACTGCATTATATATTCATAAGTCTTTACGTTTTAAGATGCGAAATGATCTGACATGTGTTAAAAAAACCATAGAAACTTTATTCGTAGAAATATTATGCAAACATAAACACAAGATCATTGGTGTAACATACCGTCCTCCAGGACAATCAATAGAGGAATTCCAAGTCGAATTATCTAATATTTTGAACAAATTAAACGTTAGTTCTAACTCTTGTTTTATAATGGGAGATTTTAATTTTAATTTGATTAATAATAACTCCAACAGTATTGAAGATTTTATGAATCTGATGCTTACTTTTCTTTACGTGCAACTATTTTCAAACCCACCAGAATCACTAATTCTTCAGCCACCCTACTTGATAACATTTTCACAAATTCTACTGACTTCATTAATTCTGGAATTTTAGTGACAGATGTAAGTGATCATCTTCCGGTATTTCTTTTGCTACCTTCAATCTCCTATTATAATGACAAACCTGCTGATACTCATTACACTAAGAGAAGCTTTGATGACTTATCGTTACAGAACTTCTTTATAAAGTTGTCTAACTCTCAATTTGATGTTAGTTCAAGTAACAACGTTGAAACAGAGTACAATCATTTTTTAGGTATATTTTTACGTCATTACAATGACTGCTTCCCCATAAGAAGCTATTCCATAAAGAAAAGGAATAAAAAACTATGGATGACTAGGGAACTTAGAAAATTATGTATAAAAAGAATAACCTATACAAGAAATATATCGGAAATCCAACAAATTTAAATGAAATCAAATAGAAAATATATAGAAATTTTGTGACTTATCAGCTGCGCAAAGTCAAATCTAATTATCACACACAAGAATTCAAACAGGTGAAAGACAATTCACTCATTGCGATGCATTTAATAATCATTTTTTAACTATTGGTGAAAAATTGATAAATCAACATACTGCTATTAACTATTCATCTGTACTTTCATTTCAGGATTAAATTCCACAACGTAACCTGAAATCTATGTTTTTTAAACCAATAACATGCAAAGAAATTTACGATATTGTGAAAGATATGTCAAACGACTCTAGTCCTGGTGGGTGTTTCATAAAGCTGTTCGTAAGTTAAGAGCGACTTTACGAACGACTGGTGATCCTTTCTTGTGGTAAATGGTATATTCATTGGCGATGGTTAAGCACGTAAGAAAGGTTCACCACTCGTTCTTAAAGTCGCTCTTAACTTACGAACAGCTTTATGAAACGGCTCCCTGGTATGGGTTCAATAGTTGTTAAAGTATTGAAAAAAACAATTTCATTGATATGCATTCCATTATGTAATATATTTAATTTAAGCATATCAACAGGAACTGTTCCCAAATATTTGAAGATTGCTAAGGTCACTCCCATATACAAAAGTGGAAGTCGAGAAAATATGAACAATTATCGTCCAATATCTGTATTAAATATATTTGCTAAAATACTTGAGAAATGTGTGTATAACAGGATTATTAGTTTTATTGATGAAAATGATATAATATTTAACAACCAGTATGGATTCAGGAAGGGGCACTCCACATCGTCAGCTGTCTTGGAGCTCAGCCATAAGATACACAACTCTATTAATATCAAAGAACATACTCTAGCAATATTCATTGATCTCTCTAAAGCTTTTGATGTTATCGACCACTCTATTCTGTTAAAAAAACTAGATTACCATGGAATAAGGGGCTTGCCACTCAAATGGATCACAGATTATTTAACCGATCAAGAACAAATTACTATTTTAAACAAATGAGAGTCAAGCTCCAGGACAGTGAGATATGGAGTGCCCCAGGGTTCAGTCCTTGGCCCACTCCTTTTTCTGTTATTTATAAATGATTTACCCCAATGTTAAAAAATGCTAAATTTTGTGTTATTTGCTGATGACACGTGTGTCTCTATGTCTGGTAGTAATGTTGATTTTCTGTTTAGAAATATGAATTCACAGCTTAAAAAGATCAATGAGTGGATGTCAGTCAATAATTTAATTGTGAATACTTCAAAAACCAATTATATGCTGTTTAGTACATGCAGCCATAAGATAGACAACTTGAAATTACTCAACTTCACAATGTAAAATTTTTAGGTATTTATTTGGATGACAATTTATCTTGGAACTTTCGTATTAAACAGGTCTGTAACAAAATTGCCAAAAAGATTGGGGTAATAGCTAAACATAATTTTTTGCCAACTTCAGTTCTAAAAATGTTATATCATGCTTTTATCACATCTACCATTAACTATGGAGTGATTGCATGGGGATTTAAACTAAAAGAAATATACAGAAAATTTTTATTTTACAAAAACGAGCAATCCGTCTTATAACTCATTCCAATTACCTCTCTGAAAGTGCACCTCTTTTCCAACGAAACAATATCTTACCGATTCAGTATATCATATCATTACAGACCTGTTTATTCATGTACCAATGCCACAACCATATGTTACCTAAGTCTCTTCAAGATTATTTTAACATGAATAATTTGTATCACTCATATCAAACTAGAAATTGTAACAGTTACCATCCTTCTTTGCCACGCATAGCTTTAACTAGACGATCTGTTTTTTATTTTGGACCACTCTTTTGGAACTCATTACCTACTTCTGTTAAATTATCAAAATCTTTAAATCAATTTAAACGTGCATGTCTCCAAAACAAAACACTCCTAAACACGGCTTTCCATTTATTGTAATGATTTGTTTTCACCCCCCCCCCCTCCTTTCTCTTAGACATATTTGTAATTATGTTATGATTATATTGTTATTGTTTATTTTACATGTATTAATATCATTTATTCTTACTTTGGGGCCAATTTATACAAGCAGTTGTGCTTTCTTTGACCCCTCCAAGTGTAATATATCTCTTAATGTCAATGATTTGTATGTATGTATATTTTTAATTGTGGAAATAAACTTGAATTTGAATAAATTTGAATTTGAATAAACTTCATAGCATAATTCCATTTATCAATATGCATCTTATTCAATTTAAAAATGTGTTGATATACAAATATTGGCAGACAAATATGAAAAATTGCTGTTGATATTAACAAATATATAACATATAAAATTTAATATTGTTTGCATGTAAAACATATAACAGTACTTAAAATATATATCCGGCACATTGAAAGAGCCAATTGGGGAGAGAATGCTAGGACTTAATGCACAACTGGAATGATGACAGTGATGGGAAAAAAGTTAACCAGTTGAAACTTAAACTAAAAAAAAACCAAATTTTCTACACAGTCCAGTCTCAAGAGTTGATAAATTGCATAGTTGAAATGCATTTGGTACATGCGGTGTAACCACGTCCTTAAATAATCTTTCATTTTACTTTTCAACATATTAATATCAAGTTAGAATGATTAGTTCTGATCACAAACAAATATTACTGGCAATTTCAACATGTGAAACATTAACTACAAAATACTACGTATTCATTTTTTATTTATTTCTTATTTAGCTTGATGAATCTAAAAAAATATCACAGTTCAATGTCCCAACCATACCTTTGCCTGTAACTTCGTACCTTTGCATGGTTTTTGTAACATTTGACAATATTGAGCCAAGAGAGAGTATACATGCCCTTTATGTGACTTTTGATCCCTCACCTGATCTATATCTTAATTGATTGTCGATAATCAAATCTTACAGAGTATCAAGATACTTTGAAAATGAGAAGAGTAATAATTGATTAACCGTCGATTTCCACCATCACTCAGAAATCGCTGTGTGAAATACTCCTGATATTAACCATGGCCTTGAATCCTTGCCTGAACTCCAGCACCTACCAGCCCAGCTACCATTCCCAGCCCAAACTTCCCAAAGGTCAACACCCACAGCAACCAACCGTTGATCTCCGTTCATCATCTCCAGGACTGTCAAGTGACTTAAGGAGGTCTGAACTGTTGTTCCTGGATTCCTCAGAGACTTCTAGCCTGTTGACTACCTCATCTGCAGCTCTTAGACCAGACTGCACAGCGCCACTCAGGTACCCCATCCAGTGTGTGGCCGTCTCCGTACCTGCCCAATGTACTCTGAAATGAAGGTGCAATGTGATGTTAGTTAACCCTTTGAGTACTGAATTATAAAATTCCTACATTAGGCTATATACCTATATACCCGTACCTGTGTGTCGAATATTATGAACCATGCTATTTTACTTCAAGAACAATTTATCATGATCTCAATCCTTGGCTAAAATGGTCTTTTAACTAATTTGGAATGATAATTACATTATATTTCAATCATAAGACATGTCTAAATAATTATTATTTGATGAATTATAAAGAACAAACAACACTCCCTCAGGTTATCTATGCATGATAAAAATATCACGAGGCTGTAATTATCGATGTAAATATTGATCAAGAGATTGGAAGGAGTCAATTTACAAATGCCTAAAGTACAATCATAATTACAAAGTATTAACTTAGTGATTGGTATACTTGCCGATCAAAAGGCACTCTGATTTCATCCCAGTATTCTGCAGCACCCGTCATCATCACATTGACTGGACACCCTCCATTGTAAGGTTCATCAGCCCAATGCTATTTACATGAAAAATACAATTATGATGATTCTATCTGTGTAATGTTATGTTTGAGGAATATATCTTCATTTTATAAATGTGAAATCAATTTCAATTCTTTTCAATATTTCATTACATTCTCACAGTAGAACAAGCATATATTTTTATTAATAGATTATGATGCATTTGACTTGTGAAAAATTATTGAAATGTGGGTTAGAAATTAAACAAATATTGTCTGTTTGTGGTGAAAGACATAAGGAATGAGATAGTATTAACACATTTTAACCTGTGAAATATTTTTACATTAATATTAAAGAATGAAGTTTTAATATAAAATACTACACCATAATAACACATTTGATTAGATATTGGGCAACTATCTTATTAGAGTACATTAACATGGTAGTAGCAATTGGAACTATTGAGATTGTGGTACCAGTGGGATCTAATCAGATGGTGGCAGTAGTGGGATTTATTGAGATGGCAGCAGTGGGATCTATTGAGATGGTAGCAGCAGTGGGATCTATTGAGATGGTGGCAGCAGTGGGATCTATTGAGATGGTGGCAGCAGTGGGATCTATTGAGATGGCAGCAAGGGGATCTATCGAGTTGGTGGCAGCAGTGGGATCTATTGAGATGGTGGCAGCAGTGGTATTTATTGAGATAAATGGCTGCAGTGGGATCTATTGAGTTGGTGGCAGCAGTGGGATCTATTGAGATAAATGGGAGCAGTGGGATCTATTGAGATGGTGGCAGCAGTGGGATCTATTGAGATGGTGGCAGCAGTGGGATCTATTGAGATGGTGGTAGCAGTGTGATCCATTGAGATGGTGGCAGTAGTAGGATCTATTGAGATAGTGGCAGCAGTGGGATCTATTGAGATGGTGGCAGCAGTGGGATCTATTAAGATGGTGGCAGCAGTGGGATCTATTGAGATGGTGGCAGCAGTGGGATCTATTGAGATAAATGGGAGCAGTGGGATTTATTGAGATAAATGGGAGCAGTGGGATTTATTGGGATAATGGGAGCAGTGGGATCTATTGGGATGGTGGCAGCAGTGGGATCTACTGCAGGTGTGGTAGCGGTGGGATGATGACCGTGTTGTATTGAAATGGTGGTGGTGACTGGATGATTATAGCTATTAATATATCGGCAGCAGTTGGCCCATGTTGATAGCTGTCAGGCTAAGTGAAGAAGTTTCATAATTAGTATTTACCTTTTCCCTGAAATCAATCGGTGTCAAAGCTTCAGATCCCAGGAATCTTTCTAGATGCTTCAGAATAGCACTTCTCCTATCCTGATCCTATCAATGAAAGTAATATGCGGGCCAAAGATGAGATGAATTCATTATCATTTCTAATCAAACAACTTTATTAGCTTAGCCCTAGACATTCCATCAGTTAGGTATATACTCTTTAGATGATTGTACATATGCATCTGCATTTCACCGCTATTTCTTTTTAACCATGTTAATGGGCGGAACGAACAAGCATGATCATGATGATCAGCAAGAGGCTACACCTGAATTGCTACACTCACCACTGTCAAGGACCAAATTTCATATCCCCAAAGGGGGAAAAAGTCATTGGGCAGAATCAATGTAAACGATATGAGTATGCGAAGATGATGACGCAATAATAAGTGGTGAAAAAAACAATATTACTCTGGAGAGATGATCGGCTAGATTTTACTCGTACCTCTACGTTGCTCCAATATATTGGGTTGTTGATAAAACCCACCAAGGCAGGGCTACCTTTCCACGATGTAGCATCACAAACATAGGTCAATGGTCCTACATCGTTAGGTGAAAGACTGTTATTCGTGGAGTTCATGATCTCACCAGAAAATCCTTTGTCACGCCAAAATGCCTTCGAGAAACAGAAAATATATTCACAAAATTATTCCACCTGAATCAGAGAACGCCCACTTATTGGTTACAATAATACCAACATGCTTATATAGCGTATATCACTGCCAAACGCGTCCCTATTCGCTGCATTTGATATTATTACCCTGGCCTTAGCCCCGCAGCCTTTTACAGCGCGAAGGCATTTCAAGGAATAAATTCCTGCCAGGTACCCATTTTCCTCACCTGGGTCGAGTGCAGCACATTGTGGATAAATTTATTGAAGGAAATTAAGCCATGGCTAGGATTTGAACCCACGACCCTCTGTTTCAAAGTTCGAAGACTAATCCACTGGGCCACAACGCTCCAAATGTATTTTATGGCAGACGTGTTGGCCTATACATTTTGTGGGATTGAAACTTACATATCTTGTCAACTACATATTTTTATTTTCACATTTTCATTGTCCTATATTATGGCTCAAAATATGGGAAGAAATGTTAATCGACGTACATCACCAACACTTTCGTATAGGATCTCATACACATTATTCATCTGAAGTAAACAAAACTTTTTCTCATGCATCAAAATGCGTCACAATCATTGTGTAGCTAGTATCTCATGTCTCTGCATTTTTTTCTTATTGTGTCGTTTTCAGCCATATTAATTCCAAGTGGTCCACAAATTGTTGTCATGTCTTAATTGATCTAAAAGAATTTGCCAATCATTGGAATAAACGTAAGATCTATGATATCTAATCGGAAGTACTCACTGTTTCGTATGTTGCAATAAACTTGAAGAGGTTTCCACTTCTCGTGTGACTCATAAGCATCTGGCGTTTCAGTGGTGGTTTGGGTATGTATTGGATAGTTTCTGAATGTTCAAGATGAGGGGAGTGAAATGAAAGAGAGAAAGAGAGAGATTAACCTGTAAGTCGAAATACTAATAGCATTGTTCAAATCAGACACATACCACAAGCATAGGGGCTTCACTGTCAGAGAAATCTTATTGCATGTCAGGGAGACTCGTCTGAATTAGCTTTTGAGGTGGTACGTGTTACTTATTTTTCAACTAATAACATGCATTAGGAAGTTTTGACCTATGGCCAAGACATCACTTTCATTGTCTTCTTTTCTTCCCCTTTCTTCGTCCCATTTTGGGGGTTCACCTCATTAACAAAAGGGGTGGTAGCCCGGCCCTGTTGCCCAGGCTGTATATAGCCCACCCTTCAAACGATAACAGTGGTAACTAGAACTGCAATCGTTTCAGAACGATGTGCATGCATTGACGCCTGTGATTTAATAATGACAATGATAATTGTAACAAGAATGATGACAAGTAGGGCGACATCTTAACAGCCTCAGCAATCATATCTGTAGTATGTGTATGCACATATTATTTACAATTACATCAAAGAAACAACTGATGAATTTAAATTTAGTCCCGGAGTTATCCCATCTCCTAATTAAGCCCCCCTCAAATCGGATCCTAAACACGTAATGCTGGTGCATTTTTGTTTCTTAATACCCTCCCAAATTGGACCATAAACACGTATCGATCTTTCCTAGTGAAATGGCCTATTACCTTTTATTATTTTAGACACCCTTACATTACGTGCCTTATCTTGAAAAAGGATACTATTTTTATGTTTTTTTTTTTTTGGGGGGGGGCGCATGGTATCCACTCGTCATTGGAATTGGCCCCCTGAAGCATGTATCAGAACAATGTATGTGTATAATGCATTATGTTAGTTTTTGCGTGAAACCGATTCTGCCATAGACATTGTGTACGAATCTGTTGCTGATAATGTGTGCATTGAGTAGTATACCACGTGTTCAAATCGGATTATCGAGAAATTTTCTGTTGTAATCTATGTCAAATTTGGTATCACTGGAAAGAACATTTCAATGCGGTGACATTGCTACAACTTTGATTTGTACACAAGCAATAGACCAGAAGTAAATTAGGTTTTTCACAATAATTTGAAGCTGATGTCAGCTCTTTGTCACTTTCTGTTACAAAAGGTTGACGAACGGTTGTTGTATATATCAATACTGATAACTGCCAAGTTGGAAAAAATAGCTTCAACAATAAAGAAATAAGAGCAAGTTGAAGTTGTGCTGGCATTATAGTGCATTTTTGCGTATTTTGGTGATTTTCGGGAGCATTTTTCAGATATTTTGTCAGTGGTAAGGTATTAATTTTTCTAAATGGCATGAAAGGGCATATCTTGAAGACCTTAAATCCCCAAAAGGCTACTGGTTTGGCCATGTATGACGCAATGAGGAGCATTCAAAGGTAACAATTTTTTGAAACTTTAGAGGGCGCTATTTCAATAACGGAAGGTCAGTGATGCGTATAAACTGACCAACATGTATGATATCATGCCATTATCAAGTCCTGAAAATGTGAGATCGAAATGAATAAAAACAAAATGTTATGGCCATTTTACGATTTCTTTGCATTTCAATAAATATGAAGTTTTTGAAGACTATTTCAAATTCGAATTTAGGGCATGAAGATGGCATTTTGAGGGGCAGATTTTAGTCGCAGATGATAGAGCGACTCTTTGACTATCTATAGCAATTTGTAGTCTGTAGCCCGCAGGACAACCAAGATATGAAAGAATGAAGAATGGTATACAAATGGACTTGAAATGGACAAAATGGCGCCTGAACAGTCATGCATGAGTGATTTGGGAAAATGAAATAAAAGGTGCACAACTAGGGGTACTGGGGACCATGCCTGCAAAATTTGGAAGAATTTGGATGAGGGACGTGGCCTGGGCAGGGTTAACAAACTCCATGTGTTACTAGTAAATGAATGGGATTTTTGGCAGAAGAAAAAGAAGATTGCAGAATAGGAATTTGGAACAAGAACAAGGCATTGTCGCCATTTGGCGTCAATGCAATAACAGTTTTGTGGGCCTTACAGTTTAGGTCTAATTGATCACAATTAAGACATAATTGAAATAAAGGGTGTATTACCTGAACAGTTCATTGGAATTGCGTTGACGATGTATTTGCAGGAGAAAGACTTTCCTGAGAGGGTTCGAACTTTGACTGTTGATCTTGAGTTTTGATCAACGCTGACCACTGGTTCAGAAAGTAGCACATTGGATTGACCAATACTTTCCTGTAATTTAGTGCTGATGGATTGTGCCCCTCCCTATAAGATTTAATAATTTTGATAGATACACATGTAGAGGTACGTAATGATCATATTGTTGCGTCCTCAAGTCAATATCACAACAAAAAATCCAGGTATTGTTATTAAACTAAAAGTAACTGACAAAGGGGACGAAGCCATATCAATGAAGTTTTTTCAAGGTATATCCTAATTGTAACATCAAAACAAAAGGCCTGCATGGTTGTACTTTCATGGTTCTAAATGTCCATTCTAAAATCCAGGGCCCGAGCTGCTCTGATATAGACCATATTTCCAAACGATATTAATACCAGTGGCGTAACAAGTAATAAATTTTGAGGTGCCGAACACGGTGAACTGGGCAAGTGAACAAGATTACAAAAATTACCTTTATTTATTGTTGTTGTTGGCATAGGACAGTACAGTAGAGGCCTACCTTTATTTTATCCTCCTGTGCTCCAGAATTCTTGTTGTCAGAGAGACTCCGCATGCTAATACCCGAACTGACGTAAAATAGATAATTTAGGGCACTGTAACCCCTCACTCCAGAACCATTGACGACTTCGAAGGCTCCTTTCAACATGTTCCTAGCCCCTATAACAATAATAAGCGTAAAGTTTCACGGTCAAAGAAAAGAGAAGGAAAACGAGGAAAAGAAAGAGAATGAAAGGAAAGGGTAAAATAATTATGTTAAACCTGCTTTTAAAAGAACATAAATAAAGGGCCTATCACCGATTTAGATTTCAATTTCAAAACGGTAAAAATGTTCGCTCTCTCTCTTTCTCTAACTCTATCTTTGGGCCTCTCACTGTTTATTTATCTTTTTTTCAATTTCGCCCCCACATGATATTGGGGCAAAAGTAGTGAGATTTATGAACTCACCTTCCGTCCATGTTTCTCTGGCAAGGAATTGTTCGAAGGTAATTCCATCATAATCATTTGCATGTTTAGCTGCCCATGGCTCATCACAGGGTATATCTCTCGTAAGTGCATCAATCTGCAAAATAAATTGGGGACAGACAGAAGTTAGATCGCGTCCATCGTGGTAATAAGGATAATAATTGTTTAATTTTTAATTGTGACAAAGATTTTGATGTCAAATATCATCTGACCATTTTATCAATGTAGATTGTTCTACCTTCTAACAAATTAATCGTTTGCTGTGTGTCAAAAGTGGGATATGATTAAAGAGAGACCCTTTTATTTTATTATATTAATTCTTTTCTCAGATTGCCTAAGACGAGACATTATTTCTTCTTTCCTAGTATAAACACACTATTTTGTAGTTATCAGTCTCATCAGCCTCTGATTGGCCAATAATTTGTGTGCTCTGCGGCTCTCCAAGCCCGGGATGAGATACGATTCGATTGGAATCTTTAAAGGACAAGTCTACCCCTACATAAAGTTTGTTTGAATAAAAAGAAAAAAAATCAAACAAGCATAACACTGAAAAATTTCATCAAAATCGGATGTAAAGTAAGAAAGTTATGACATTCTAAAATTTAGCTTAATTTCACAAAATAGTTGTATTCACATCCTGATCTGTATGCAAATTAGGAGACTGATGAAATCATCAATTCACTATTTCTTTTGAATTTCATTACATGGACTATGAAATATTATAATTCTCTCCTCATTGTCATATGAAATGAAAATTGATTCCTCCGTGAACATGTGTAACTATAATTGCTTTAACATTTTGTGGTTTAAACAAGAGTGTCTTCATTGTCATATCTATACAAATTTAAATATCATGATTCAAACAATAACAAACAATGAAAATAGTGGGGGGGGGGGGGACATCATCGACTTCCTCATTTGCATACCACTGGGTTGTGCACATAACTGTTTTGTGAAAATAAGCGAAAATTGAAAATGTCATAACTTTCTTATTTTACATCCGATTTTGATAAAATTGTCAGTGTTATGCTTATTAGATTTTTATCTTTTTATTCAAATCAACTTTTCGTTGGGGTGGACTTGACCTTAACTGAGCGCTTTAGCCTTTACAAAAGGATTGAGTAAACTAACTGGTGATTAACAAAAAACAAAAAACGTACGGTAAAACGTGTTTCATGTAGACAAAATACCGAGACAAAATAATATATATAATATTAGCTTTCAAAAGTTGGAAATACAATATTGTATATGAAGTCTAATATTCAAATTAGACATAATGAATAAGCATGAATATAATGGCATTACCTTTCTTTCAAAGTTAAGAAGATCAAGAAGAACATGAAGAGGCAAAGCTGGTACATCACCTTGGTAAGTATTGATCTTTGCATTGTTACCACTCTGAATGAGTTTGGTACCGTTGGATTTCTGAGGATATACCTCGATTCCAAGTTCGTTGAGAAGCCAAAGAACATGATGCTGTGTTCTGAAAATGAAATAGAAAGATTCATCCAAGAATGGCATTTAATGTCCATATTATTTTTGATTGAGCGCTGCCGTAGGGGGGGGGGCTTGGGAGCCACGCCCCCAAAAAGTTTACAACTAAGACAAGGGGATAAAGAAAAGGAAAATTTTGAATGTTATATCATTT
The DNA here is from genome assembly GCF_037042905.1 of Lytechinus pictus. Lineage (NCBI taxonomy): Eukaryota > Metazoa > Echinodermata > Echinoidea > Temnopleuroida > Toxopneustidae > Lytechinus > Lytechinus pictus. Next base: position 23,787,695 of record NC_087254.1, read on the forward strand.
TCTGAATGCTATCTCAAAATCTCAGTTGGAAAAAATAGATTTTATTCAAAATGTTCAAATTTTTGTTTGCTCACTTCGATCACTCGGATTTTTAAAGAACTTTTGCCCAATACGTCAGGGCTGGCCCCTCCAAAGAATTTGGCTCATTACGCGGTTACTGGAATTCAATATTATTGGTTAAAGGCAAAATGGCCTGATACTTTGTTCTGGAAGTACAGTAGAATTGAAAGATTCGCCTATGATGGGATTGAAAATGCCGTTTTTATTGTACATTTAGTTTGTGAGGTCCAACGATAGTGTTCGTACCTGCATACCCACTGGCCTCCTAAATCCCATTGTTCTGTTCCATTAGAGCATTTGAGTGGAACAGTTAGAGTCCTTCCTCCAACCCTATCTGTAAGAAAGATGCAGTTTTGAAAGAAACGGGCTCATCTTGATGGGTTGAATTTATTATCATTGTTATTATTATTATCATTATTATATTCGGCATTTCAAACAACAAACAAAACCATAGAATGATGACATAACAAAGTATGACAGAATAAAAATAAAAGGATCCCCGCTGCAGTCCTGGAGTTTACTGGAATTCTTTTATAAAATTCCTGTAACCCGCAAGTAATTCCTTCCAATTCCATGTAAGGCAGCAAGGGATGTCTCTTACAAACATATGCTAATAAACAAACATATAATTCAATTAAAAAAATAAATAGCAATTATACGAGGAAAAATATTGAGGGTACTTAATTTGCATACAGAGCGCGTGCATCAACTGAGGAGAGTAAGCCAGAATTCACATAAACTATATTGCCGAGGGGGTCATTAATTAGACATGCGCAAAAACAAAGTATAATCAGGCAGACACTGGAGGAATTGATGAAAAATCTGATATCGAGAAATGCAATTCTATTTTATCAAGAACTTCAGTGAAATTATTTGGGATCTCAATCCCCCCCCCCCCTGCCCCTACTCGAGCCATCCTCCCTCCCCACCACCACAAACGGATATTGAGAAATGCAATTCTATTTTCCAGGACGTCAATGATTTGAACTACCAACCTTTTGCTTCTAACACGAGAACCTTACATCCCTCGACGGTCCTTTTCAAGTGATACGCAGCTGTAAGACCGGAGAGCCCCGCCCCAATCACGATGACGTCATATTCTCCATCCGTTTCTTCCTTGGACACAGACATCTTGAACAAACTTTCAACAATTGGATGATCTCGGGGATTTACCTTCCACCACTATAAGTATAAGTTAGCATAGATTGTATGAAACTAAATGGAAAATAAGAAATATTCAGTTAAGAAATACAATTGCATAATATACATGAGTCGATCAATATATTTAAAAAAAAATCAATATTTGAAGCAACTTTCAGGAACGGACAGCTAATACAAAACATATACTACCCATTCTAGGTCGATTAACAAATATACGGTCCAAATGGATTGGGCTTAGTTTCCTGTAGGCCTAGATGCAATCTAGTATTGCAGTTTGTATTATTTGCAAGAAAACGAACGTTCATTAAGATCCTAATCAGCAAGCTAGGCCAAAAGTCACATTTCCCTGACGATTCAGGCCAAATAATGATAGTTGTTAAAACTGATAAACAACGAAGAAGAACGACGTGAAACCGGACACAAAACACAGGAATACGATTGCAAGCAAGCCAAAGTAACAGTTAAAAAACAATGCGTAACATATACAGTGCGTCTAAAAAAAAACTATACACTTTTGAAAGGGCTACCAAACAGAAAATATGTCACTTTGGGGGAAAATACCTATGTATATGGAAAGCCAATGAAGTCAACTTTCAGATGACACCAAAAAGTTGGAAAACTATTAATGCTTGAGTGAGCACTACCCACTTAAACAAAGGGTATGGAAATTAGGCTGGGCAGGAATTAGCCTTTCGATTTCTTTCAGTTTTTGAGAGGCAAGTCCTTGGAACTTGCCAACTTAGGGTGTTGTAATGAATTAATGGTCATTCATTATCAATTTAAATTGTTACAGCAAATTTCAAGAATTATCAAATTGAAATTTCATGCATGAGTGAACGTGAATTGCAATCTTTAGTGCAGCATTTGAACTTTACAATGTGGATCTCAGCAGTGTGTTCATTGGAGTCAGGGAAAATAGGGGTAAGGTAGGACTTCAGTGGGTGAAATAAGCTGATGGGAAAAGGGTCAACATAATGTTTAGTCTCCCTCCTACAGGTCCGTCCCTCCCCACCCCCCTGCTATTGAGATTGAGACTGATTGCTATTACATGTATGCATTAAGTCCAGAGCGGACTGTCAATTTGATAATAAATTCTGAAATTAGGTCATCAAACTTTACCTATCAATCATTCAATTAACAATTTGTTAGTAAATCAATTCAATCAATGTGATCAATCAAATATTCACCTTTTTCAATAAATTATAAATAAAAAAATCAACTTTTTCAATAAATTATTTCATAAATCATTATAATTAGTCAAGTTCTAAATAATCATTCAATGGAAAAGAAAGACCCATCAACCATAAGTCATTTGGCATTTAAGTTTGAATACCATCCAGGAGAAAGGGGGTGGAGGGCGGGGGATGAGCACATGATTTGTAATTTGTAAGAGAACACAAAGAAGAATGCCCCTTTAACCAAGTCTTACCCTATCTCACCCCCTTGCATGTAACAGGTACCATCACATTACTCTGACTCTAACAAGCACACTTGATAAGATTCACATAATAAACTAAAAATGCTACACTAAAATTACAATTCCTGTTTACTCATGCATTGCATTTCAATTTAGTAACTTTGCTTACGAAACCAAAACTGATCTCAATTCGTCAGTAATTTAGCATAACACCCTTTACTTTGCAAGTTCCAAAGGACTCACCTCTAAAAAAAACTTGAAGGCTAATTCCTGCTCACCCTAGCAAAGGCTAGTCTCTCAGGAGGGGAGAAAGGGGTAGAGAGAGAGAGAGAGAGAGCGGGGGGGGGGGGGGGTTAAGTGTTCAGTTGACCCTTATCCCATCAACCTACTTCCCCCACCTAAGTCCTATCCATATTCTGACTTCCATGAACACATTGCTGAGATCCACTTGAAAAAGTTAAGAATTGTATTTCATGTTCACTCATATATTAAATTTCAATTTAATAATTCTTAAAATTTGCTCTAAAAATCTAAATTGATAATGCTTGATCATTGATTTATCAAAACACCCTTAACCCATCTAAAAAACTGAAAGAAATTGAAGGCTAATTCCTGCCCAGCTTAATTTCCATACCCTTTGTTTAAGTGGGTAGTGCTCACTCAAGCATGAATAGTTTTCCAACTTTTTGGTGTCATCTGAAAATTGACTTTATTGGCTTTCATATATATAGGTATTTTCTCCCAGAGTGACATATTTTTTGTTTGGTAGCCATTTCAAAAGTGTATAGTTTTTTTGAGACGCACTGTACATCCTCCACATCCCATCGTCACACATATTTTTATGTACATATTCACAATCACTCAATACACAGTAAAGTAATTCATTTAGGTAAGCATGTTTAAATATACTGAGGTATTCTGAGCGACAAACTATGGTCTTGGAAGCTTATAAGTGCCACCCAGATAACCATCTTGTCATGTCTACATCCCGTTTGAGGTATGATCAGATGACAAGATCTTGGATCTCGTCATGTTTACATCTTATAGAAGAGATGATCAGATGGCAAGATCTTGGATCTCGTCATGTTTACATCCTGTGGGAGAGATGATCAGATAATAAGATCTGTGATCTCAACATGTCTACATCTTTTATTTTAGGAGATGATCAAATGGCAAGAGCTTGGATCTTGTCTTGTAAATACTGCGCTTGAACGCCTCAAAGAGGCTATAGACGTGCAGGCCATTCATGCAATCACTGCTGCTATATACTTCTTTTAGTTAGCATGTTTTTGCTTAGCTGTTTTTTAAATGCAGCTCGATCGGGTGCATTTTTTATAGTGGGAGAAAGTGAATTCCACTCTACAATTGTTCGAGGGTAGAGGGAATATTTGTAGCAATCCTTATTTGCTCTGATTATATTGAAGTTTAAGTCATGAGACTGTCTGGTTATTCTGGTTGTTGGCCTTTGAGGATACTTTGGAAGTAATTTGATTTATATTACCGGTAGATGGAGTTATCAAGTGTATTTCTGTAAACAAAAATATAAGCCGGCTACTTGTTCTCCTGTCATGTCTTCATCTAGACAGCTGGCAGCCGTCTGTTTCAAGGAGTTTTTTAACATTTTTATTAATTTCTCCTCGTACAAAGACGGCTCGCTATCGTGCAGCCACCATTAGGGGGTTAACAATGCAAAATCCCCCGACGGGGCTCATCAATTTTTGTCTTTATTTCATGAAAATATATCAAAAGAACTGTACTAAAATAAAGATTATTATTCCTTTTTGGCCTGAATTGCACCAAAACGGGGAAAAATAAACATAAAAGGGGAAAAACAGTGATTTACTTCGGCTGTCGCGCAACTCCACTTCCCTATTTTATCTGAACTTAATAATACATAAACATATGGCCATTGAGTCCCCTGTACAGATCGCGCTAGAACTTCGGTCTCTGTATTTGGTGAGTGGAGCCAACGGAGTTCAGTGGAACAACCAACATAACAGAGACTGAAGCTTTTGGTCTAGTCTTCTTCTTCCTCCGTTAGCTTCGGAGATCAGCAGAGATGATAAGATGGCAAGATCTCGGATCCAAGATCTTGCCATCTGATCATCTCTTTTAAAAGATGTAGACATGACGAGATCCATTATCTTACCATCTGATCAAAAAAGATGTAGACATGACGAGATCCATTATCTTGCCATCTGATCATCTCTTCTAAAAGATGTACAGTAGATCTAGACATGATGAGATCCAAGATCTTGTCATCTGATCATCTCTCAAACTCAAAGTCTCATCATGCCTTTCATGGGATGTAGACATGACGAGATCCGAGAACTTGTCATCTTATCCTTTTCCCTAAGAGATGTAGACATGACGAGATGATTATATGAACATCTGGGTGGCACTTTTAAGGTTCCATAACAAACTGACTCAGGAATTCGGACTAAGACTGACATGTCATGCGGTCAGTGTGTAAACTCTCCTGTGAGTGTAACCCAGGGAGCTGGCCCGCGGGCCGGAGCTGGTGGTAGTAATGATACAGCACAAAAATGGAATCTGAATTACCTTGGAGAATAGGCGTTGTTCAGATTTAATAATATCAATCGTCAATGCCAATTAATCAAAGATTATCCGTTCAAACAAGGAAACATAGGAAATGATTGACATTTTACTACCATGAATCATGTCAACGCAGTTCAGCGGAACAACCAAAATACAGAGACTGAAGCTTTTGGTCTAGAGAATATCTAGATCTTGGTTGCTAACATCGACGGCCGACCCACTTGAGACTTTAGATTGTCGATGTCCGAAGCTAAGTAAACAAACTTTCAATACGTGATGCCGGGCTAGTCTGCAGACACAGACCCTGATTGGAACTTTGATCAACAAGTGTGCCTCCACGCAAAGACTAGCACATATAGTTAAGGTTTATATAACTCTATGTACAAAATTTGCTGAGAGAGCCTTCAGTACACAAGGCATGAGTAGTCTGCACAGTCAGACCCTTTACTCGAGTGAAGGGTTTGCCCAGCAATGCCGGGCCGGGATCGGGGGGGGGGGGGGGGGGGGGGCATAACCTAGCTGACCCCTGTAACCTGACTCGATCGGATCAATACAATTCAAAGTTCGTCTATAGAATTCCGAGAACGATATAGGCTATAACTAGGGTTTACATTAAAAACACTACGAATTATAAAAAAAGGTCATGAATATATATTCCCATAAAAACGTAATATTGTGCATTTCACTATAATTATAATGGAAGTAAGGCAAGTGAAAGGAGTGAAGAAATTAAGTAGAGGTAAAAAAATAACGCTTCGAGAGAGAGAGAGAGAGAGGGGGGGGGGTCAGATGAGAGCGGGAAATGATGAAAGAGTCAAAAGGAAATAGGGAGAAATTAAAAAAAAAAACATCGATCTAGAAAGAAATATATATGTAAATGAAATGCGATATAGCAATTAAAGGACAAAGCTGAAAAGAATGGAGAACCACTTTTACCCATATATAGAAGTATCAATAATATTAATCATGCGGCATGATAGAAAATTTAAACATTTTGCCAATACAATAGTAACCGGGAATAGTAATGAGGATCATTGTAGAAAATGAAACAAAACGGAATACAGAATTGTATATAGACGATTTGCAACGAAAGGCAAAAGAAATGTTTGATGAAGCAAAAATTAATAAAATGTTGTGAAGCAATGAGTAATGGGAGGAAGAAAGAGAGAAACGAATATTTGCAAATGGATAATATACAGCAACGATTAATGAGCATTTCCCAGCGTTTATCAGTGCTAGTATACTACTACCACTACTACGACTACTACTACTTCTACTATACTACTACTACTATACTACGACGGGTACTAGCACTGATAAACGCTGGAAAATGCTCATTATGATCGTTGTTGTATATCCATTACTAATTGCTTCACAACATTTCATTAATTTTTACTTCATCAAACATTTCTTTTGCCATTCGTTTCAAATCGTCTACAATTCTTTATTCCCTTTTGTCTCATTTTCTACAATGATCCGCTTTACTATTCCCGGTTACTATTGTATTGGCAAAATTTTTAATTTTTCTATCATGCCGCATGATTAATTATTGATACTTCTATAACATGGGTAAAAAATGGTTCTCCATGCTTTTCAGCTTTGTCCTTTGCTATATCACATTTCATTTTTATATATATATTTCTTTCTAGATCTCCCTTATGTTTGTTTTATTTCTCCCTATTTCCGTTTAACTCTGTCATCATCTCCCGCTCTCATCTGACTCTCTCTCCCCCTCTCATTCTCCCCCCCCCCTCTCTCTCTCTCTCTCGAAGCGTTATTTTTTTTACCTCTACCTAATTTCTTCACTCCTTTCACTTGCCTATAATAACTTCCATTATAATTACATTGAAATGCACATATCCTCTTAAAAATATTACGTTTTTATGATTCACAACCTTTTTTTATATTCGCAGTGTTTTGAATGTGAACCCTCGTTGTTCATTATAGCCTAATATCGTTCTCGCAGTTCTAGACGAACTTTGAATTGTATTGATCCGAGTCAGGTTCCAGGGGTCAGGTTAGCCCCCCCCCCCCCCTCACCCCCGGTCTCTCCTTGGCCCGGCATAGTAAGTTTGTTTACTTGGTCAATCTAAAGTCTAAAGTGGGTAGATGATCTATTATCATTTCAATGAAGCCTCATACCGATATAGAATGAAAACATTGGATTTGATAGCAGTTAGGCCTGGGGGGCCTGGGCAGCTACAACCATTTCCTATGTTTCCTTGTTTGAACGGATAATCTTTGATTAATTGGCATTGATTAATATTCAATCTGAACAACGCTTATATTCTCCAAGGTAATTCAGATTCCATTTTTGTGCTGTATCTACCACTCACAGGTAAGTTTACATAGATGGTACCTATACTGACCGCATACCATGATTTATGCAGTTTTTAGTCAGAATCCTGAGTCAGTTTGTCATGGACCTATCCACGGAGGATTATCTATTGTTACGGGGTGCTATTGCTCAGCACCCCCAGTAACAATAGAATAATCCTCCGTGGATAGGTCCATGCAGTTTGTCGCTCAGTATCCCTCAGTATATTAAACATGCTTACCTAAATGAATTAATTTACTGTGTATTGAGTGATTATGAATATGTACATTAAAATATGTGTGAGTGAGGATGGGATGAGGAGGATGTATATGTCACGCATTGATTTTTAACTGTTTAGATTCAGTTATATTTAATTCGGCTTATTTGCAATTATATATACGTTTTCCTTCCTGTGTTTTGTGTCCGGTTTCACGTCGTTCTATGTTTATCAGTTTTAACAACTAGTATTATTTGGCCTGAACCCGGGCCTGAACCATATCAGGGAAATGTGACTTCTTTGGCCTAAATTGCTGATTGGGATCTTTATGAACGTTCTTTTTCTCGCAAATTATACAAAATGCAATATTATATATAGATACATGTATACACCTGCAATATTAGATATATTGCATGTACAGGAAACTAAGCCGAATCCATTTAGGTCGTATATTTGTTATTCGACCTATATAGGGTAGTATATTATGTTTTGTATATTAGCTGCCCGTTTTGAAAGTTGCTTCAAATATTCATTTTTTTTAATATAGGTTTTCCAGGTCAAATGTCCGCAGATTGGAACCAATCGTCCATATACGTATTTCAAATGTCCGTGTACATAAACAAATGTCCGCATAAGAATATGGATGTCCGATTAGGGATTTCAAATGTCCATGTAGGTTCAAAGTGTCCATATCAAATATCCGATTAGGGAAACCAAAAGTCACAAGTCATATTAGGGAACTGAATGTCCAACTTAGAGAGAGTAATATCCCACTTGGGAAAACAAATGTTGTATAGGGATCTCAATTGTCCATAGTTTGAAATGTATATATATATTTTTTTTAAGATTATTTCATTTCATTTTATTTTTTTCTATTTTAAACATTTGCAATATTTTTGTTCCATACATCTTGATACATAATCAATGGAACTAGGAAAATTACAACAATCAAACAGGCCTGAAATGGAGGCTGCTGCTGTTTAGAAGGCTATTTGTTTATGAGGAGGCTGTTGGTTTAGGGTAATTTTTATCCAAATACGAGCATGGTGTCCAGCTAATGGTTGTGCACCGCCACCCCTTCGTAGCGGGGGGGGGGGGGGGGTGGTTGAAGTCCCATGCATTACAATGTGTAAGTGAATTTTTTATTTTTTTTATTTTTTTAACCCTTCCACAGGGGTCCTTTATTGAAATCACTATAATACATATTTTTTTGACAATACATGATTGAATAATTAACACAGTATATGACACACAAGTTGAATATGTACAATACAATATTCCATGAAATTGTCGTAACGTTTGTATAAAAAAGCAAAATCAAAGTGCAAAGGAAAGAAAAAATCCATACAAGATATATATATATATATATATATATATATATATGTATTTTAGAATGATATCTGAGAGACTTAATGTAATCAAGTAAAAGATGACCACCTTTTTATGAATTTCTTCTCTTTCAGATTTGTTTTATATATATACTTTTCCATACCATAATAAGAATTTATTTCAGACAAAATTTGGTCGAAAACTGGAAGACAGTGTTTGCATTTTGCTGCAAAAATTTATTTTCTAACGATTATAAAAATATAATTAAGAGCACCATTGTTGTTTATAATTAAGAGCACCATAGTTTGAAATAATGATAACTCGAACATGATATTTTCATATTTTTCATCTTTCTCTTTTTTCGTTTTTTTTTCCACTCAGCTTTCCCTTTCCCTTCCTGCTCTATTCATTTGTCAGGCAAGGGAGTTTGCCCCCCCCCTAGTTTAAAGAATTTGCTGAACTCCTTGATTTTATCCTTATTTTCTTTTCCCTTTTTTTTTTTGGGGGGGGGGAGGGGTGTATTGGCCCTGCATATTGTTGTCTCCGTCTTATTTATTTATTTTGTACACATCTATATATACATTTCTTCCCTTTTCATTCGATCCCCGCCCCAGTTTTGGGGCCGTTTATGTCTTGGTGGGATGGAGCGCCTTTTCTTATCAGTCAGGCTCTTTTCTCTTCCTATACCATTCATTCCACCTTTTTAATTTATCCTTCTCTACTCATTTGTTACAGGAAAATAAACAAATGTCATAATAGTGATTTAGATTGGCCTACGGGTGTAAAATGTTAGCATAACAACAATTTTCTTACATATTCTGTTGTTTATTTACCATTATTGTATTCCTTCCTCTACATACCGATCCCCACACAGCATGATCTACGGACAAACAATAGTTATGTCATCATTTTTCTATAATGATTCAATTTGGGTTTTATTAATATCTTTTTCATATCATTGTTGAATTACCTTGTTTTGGACCCTATAACTATATGACTACATTGTCATTGTTTATTGGGAACAAAATATTTAGACATAACAATCAATTTTAACGCATTTTCCTTTAAATAAATACGTTTTTTATGTTGCACTCTCGGTATGAAGCATGTTTTTTCTGCTAAACTTGCAATAGATTTTCAGGCATTTCTTTCCTTTTTCTTTTCAATAAACCATATTGTAATTGTTTTTACCATATTGTTTGAATAATCTTTACCTTTTGAACAGAATTTCGATATGTACATTTGTCATAAATTATAAGAAAATTTCAACCCCTTTCCAGCATCATCATCAAATGGACATTTGAATTACCTAAACGACATTTGATTTACCTATGTACGACTTGATGCCTTAATTTATGCATGATTATGTAACAATTATTGCTATTGAACGGATATTTTAATTCCCTATGGACATCTTATTTACCTATTCGGATATTTCATTTGCAAGATGGACATTTTGATTTACCATTGAAAATAAATTCTTTTGTGTGGACATTTGACTTCCCTAAGGACACGTTCTTCATCTTTTGGGACATAGGTCTGGCTAATGGGACATTTGAATTACCTAATCGGACACTTGCTCTGACACGGCGGACATTTGACCTGGAAAACCTATAGATCGATCGACTAATATAATATATATGCAATATTGTATTTCTTAACTGAATATTTCAGTTAACAAATACAATTTCATACAATCTATGCTTATAGTGGTGGAAGGTAAATCCCCGAGATCATCCAATCGTTGAAATTTCTTCAAGATGTCTGTGTCCAAAGAAGAAACTGATGGAGAATATGACGTCATCGTGATTGGGGCGGGGCTCTCTGGTCTTACAGCTGCGTATCACTTGAAAAGGACCGTCGAGGGATGTAAGGTTCTTGTGTTAGAAGCAAAAGGTTGGTAGTTCAAATCATTGACGTCCTGGAAGAGGTTTGTGGTGGCGGGGAGGGTGGCTCTCGCAGGGGTCGGGGTGGGGGTAATGGAGACCCCAAATAATGTCACTAAAGTTCTTGATAAATAATAGAAATGTATTTCTCAACATCCGATGTTTCATCTATTCCTTCAGTGTCTGCCTGATTATACTTTTTTGTTTGCGCATGTCTAAGTAATGACCCACTCGACAGTATAGAAAATGTGAATTCTGGCTCACTAATTGCTTCAGTTGCTGCACACCCTATGCACCCACTCAGTATGCATGGTATGCAAATTAAGCAACCTCGATATTTTTCCTCGTATCGCGGACCGATTTTGATTCTTTGTAGTAAATTCAACTTATTCAATCCATCAAGATCAAGCCAATTTCTTTCAAATGCATCTTTCTTACAGATAGGGTTGGAGGAAGGACTCTAACTGTTCCACTCAAATGCTCTAATGGGACAGACCAATGGGATTTAGGAGGGCAGTGGGTATGCAGGTATGAACACTATCGTTGGCCCTCACACACTATATGTAGAATAAAAAGGGCATTTCTAATCCCATCATGGGCGAATCTTTCAATTTTACTTCCGGAACAAAATATCTGGCCATTTTCCCTTCAACCAATAATATTGAATTTCAGTATACAGCCGCGTTATGAGCCTAAATCTTTGTTTGGAGCGGCCAGCCCTGACGTATTGGGCAAAATATCTTCAAAAATCCGAGTGAGCGAAAAGAGCAAACAAAGATTTGGACATTTTATAATTTTTTTTTTTACTGAGATTTAGAGATAGCATTCAGAATGTGATACAACATTTTACCATTTTCCTTTCCTTTTCTTTACCCCCTTGTTGTCTTAGTTGTAAATTTTTTTGGGGGCGTGGCTCCCAAGCCCCCTCCCCCCATCTGTACGACAGCGCTCAATCGAAAATAATATGGACATTAAATGTAATTCTCGGATGCATCTTTCTATTTCATTTTCAGAACACAGCATCATGTCCTTTGGCTTCTCAACGAACTTGGAATCGAGGTTTATCCTCAGAAATCCAACGGTACCAAACTCATTCAGAGTGGTAACAATGCAAAGATCAATACTTACCAAGGTGATATACCAGCTTTGCCTCTTCATGTTCTTCTTGATCTTCTTAACTTTGAAAGAAAGGTAATGCCATTGTATTCATGCTTATTCATTATGTCTAATTTGAATATTCGACTTCATTACATTTTGAATTTCCAACTTTGAAAAAGCTAATTATATGTATTATTTTGTCTCCATGATAACACATTATACTGTACGTAGAGCGCGCAAATTATTGGCCAATCAGAGGCTGATGAGACTGATAATTACAAAATAGTGTGTTCATACTAGGAACAAAGAAATGTGTCGTTTTAGGCAATCTGAAAAAGACTGGGAATTATATGTAACATATATATATCACATATATAATATATATGTATATATATGAAATAAAAGGGACTCTCTTTTTAATAATTTAATAATATCCCAATTATGACACACAACAAAATAAAATGATTAATTTGTTAGAAGGAAGAACAATCTACATTGATAATTGATAAAATGGTCAGATGATATTTGACATAAAAATCTTTGTCACAATTAAACATTACATAACTATGATTCTTCTTATCACCTCGATGGACGCGATCCAACGTCTGTCTGTTCCCAATTTATTTTGCAGACTGATGCACTTTCAAGAGAAATACCATGTGATGAGCCATGGAGAGCTAAACATGCAAATGATTATGATGGAATTACCTTCGAACAATTCCTTGCCAGAGAAACATGGACAGAAGGTGGGTTCATAAATCTCATTACTTTCGCCCAAATTTCATGTGGGGGCAAACTTGAAAAATAGATAAATAAAAAGTGAGAGGCTCAAAGATAGATAGAGAGAGAGAGAGAGGGAGAATGTTTTGATCGTTTTGAAATTAAGATCTAAATGGGCGATAGGCCCTTTATTTTATATTGTATTAAAAGCAGGTTTGACATAATTATTTTACCCTTTCCTTTCATTCTTCTTCTTTTCCTCGTTTTCTTTTTTCTTTTCTTTAACCGTGAAACTTTACGTTTATCGTTGTAGGGGCTAGGAACATGGTGAAAGGAGCCTTCGAAGTCGTCAATGGTTCTGGAGTGAGAGGTTACAGTGCCCTAAATTATCTATTTTATGTCAGTTCGGGTATTAGCAACCGAAGTCTCTACGACAACAAGAATTCTGGAGCACAGGAGGATAAAATAAAGGTAGGTCTCTACTGTACTGTCAAATGCCGAGCAACAACAACATATAAAGGTAATTTTTGTTATCTCGTTCGCTAGCCCAGTTCACCATGTTCGGCACCTCAAAATGTATTACCTGTTACTCCACTGGTATTGATATCATTTGGAAATATGGTCTACATCAGAACTTTAGAATGGACCAGGTTTTTTTTTTTTTTTTTTTTTTTTTGGGGGGGGGGGGCTGATTTTTAATGTTACAAGTAGGATATACCTTCAAAAACTTCATTGATATGGCTTCGTTACCTTCGTCAGTTACTTTTTTAGTAACGATACCTGGATTTTTTTTGTGATATTGACTTAATGACGCATCAGTATGATCATTACATACCTCTACATTTATATCTATCAAAATAATTAAATCTTATAGGGAGGGGCACAATCCATCAGCACTAAATTACGGGAAACTATTGGTCAATCCAATGTGCTACTTTCTGAACCAGTGGTCAGCGTCGATCAAAACTCAGGATCAACGGTCAAAGTTCGAACCCTCTCAGGAAAGTCTTTCTCCTGCAAATACATCGTCAACGCAATCCCAATGAACTGTTCAGGTAATATGCCCTTTATTTCAATTTGTGTCTTGTGATCAATTAGACCAACACTATTAGGCCCACACACCTGTTATTATCACCGTTATTTTTTGAAGGGTGGCGCTACAGCCTGGGCGACAGGTGCTACCACCCCTTCGTTAATGAGGTGAACCAGAAAGGGGAAGAAAAGAAGACGATGAAAGTGATGTCTTGGCCGTAGGCCTTAACTTCCTAATGCATGTTATTAGTTGAAAAATAAGTAACACCACCTCAAAAGCTAATTCAGACGAGTCTCCCTGACATGCAATAAGATTTCTCTGACAGTGTAGCCCCTATACTTGTTGTATGTGTCTGATTTGAATAATGCTATTACTATTTCGACTTACAGGTTAATCTCTCTCTTTCTCTCTTTCATTTTACTTGCCTCATCTTGAACATTCAGAAACTATCCAATACATACCCAAACCACCACTGAAACGCCAGATGCTTATGAGTTACACGAGAAGTGGAAACCTCTTAAAGTTTATTGCAACATACAAAACAGTGAGTTCTCCCGATTAGATATCATAGATTTTACGTTTATTCCAATGATTGGCAAATTTTTTAGATTAATTAAGAAATGACAACACTTTGTGGACCACTTGGAATTCAAATGGCTGAAAACGACACCAAGAAAAAAATACAGAGACATAAGATACTACACAATGATTGTGACGCATTTTGATGAGAAAAAGTTTTGCTTACTTCAGATGAATAATGTGTATAATATCCTATACAAAAGTTTTGGTGATGTACGTCGATTAACATTTCTTCCCATACTTTGAGTCATAATATAGCACAATGAAAATGTGAATAATAAAAATATATAGTTGACGAGATATGTAAGTTTCAACCCCACAAAATGTATAGGCCACACGTCTGCCATAAAATACATAACCAATAAGTGGGCGTTCTCTGATTCACTTGGAATAATTTTGTGAATATATTTTCTGTTTCTCGAAGGCATTTTGGCGTGACAAAGGATATTCTGGTGAGATTATTAACTCCTCGAATAATAGTCTTTCACCTAACGATGTAGGACCATTGATCTATGTTTGTGATGCTACATCGTGGAAAGGTAGCCCTGCCTTGGTGGGTTTTATCAACAACCCAATATATTGGAGCAACGTAGAGGTACGAGTAAAATCTAGCCGATCATCTCTCCATAGTAATTTTGTTTTCTTCACCACTTATTATTGCGTCATCATCTTATGCATACTCATAAGTCGTTTACATTGTTTCTGCCCAAGGACTCTTTTCCCCTTGGCGATATGAAATTTGATCCATGACAGTGGACAGTGTAGCCATTCATGTGTAGCCTCTTGCTGATCATCATGATCACGGTGGTTCGTTCCGCCCGTTAAAAAGAAAATAGCGGTGAAATGCAGATGCATATGTGCAATCATCCAAAGAGTATAGATCTAACCGATGGAATGTCTAGGGTTAAGCTAATAAAGTTGTTTTGTTAGAAATGATAATAAATTCATCTCATCTTTGGCCTGCATATTACTTCTTTGATAGGATCAGGATAGGAGAAGTGCTATTCTGAAGCATCTAGAAAGATTCCTGGGATCTGAAGCTTTGACACCGATTGATTTCAGGGAAAAGGTAAATACTAATTATGAAACTTCTTAACTTGGCCTGACAGCTATCAACATGGGCCAACTGCTGGCGATATCTCAGTAGCTATAATCATCGAACCACCACCAGCATTTCAATACAACACTGCCTTCATCCCACCGCTGCCACCACTGCAATAGATCCCACTGCTGCCGCATCCCAATAGATCTCACTGCTGCCACCATCTCAGTAGATCACATTGCTGGAACATCCCAATAGATCCCACTGCTGCCACCATCTCAATAGATCCTACCACTGCCACATCTCAATAGATCCCACTGCTACTATCATCCCAATAGATCCCACTGCAGCCACCATCTCAGATCAATGGATCTTACCACTGCCACCGTAATAGATCCCATTGCTGCTATCATCCCAATAGATCCCACTTCTGCCACCATCTCAATAGATTCCACTGCTCCCATTATCCCAATAGATCCTACCACTGCCACATCTCAATAGATCCCACTGCTGCTGCCATTATCCCAATAGATCCCACTGCTGCCATTATCCAAATAGATCCCACTGCTGCCACCATCCCAATAGATTCCACTGCTCCCATTATCCCAATAGATCCTACCACTGCCACATCTCAATAGATCCCACTGCTGCTGCTATCATCCCAATAGATACCACTGCTGCCACCATATCAATAGATCCAAGGAGATTTAAACTGTTTAAATCTCCTTGATAGATCCCACTTCAGCCACTATCTTAATAGATCCCACTGGTACCACAATCTTAATAGTTCCAATCGCTACTACCATCATAATGTACTCTAATTAGATAATTGCCCAATGTTTAATCAAATGTATTATTATGGTGTAATATTTTATATTAAAACTTTAATCTTTAAGATTAATGAAAAAATAATGCACAGGTTAAAATTATATAAATCTATCTCATTCCTTATATCTTTCACCATAAGAACACATTTTAATAATTGTTCACAAGTCAAATACATCATAATATATTAATAAAAAATATATATGCTTGTTCTACTGTGAGAATGTTATAGAATATTGAATAGAACTGAAATTGATTTCACATTTATAAAATGAAGATATATTCCTCAAACATGATGACATTACACAGATGGAGTCATCATAATTGTATTTTTCATGTAAATAGCATTGGGCTGATGAACCTTACAATGGAGGGTGTCCAGTCAATGTGATGATGACGGGTGCTGCTGAATACTGGGATGAAATCAGATTGCCTTTTGATCGGCAAGTATACCAATCACTAAGTTAATACTCTGTAATCATGATTGTACTTTAGGCATTTGTGAGTTGACTCCTTCCAATCTCTTGATCAATATTTACATCGATAATTACAGCCTCGTGATATTTTTATCATGCATAGATATCCTGAGGGAGTGTTGTTTGTTCTTTACAATTCATCAAACAATAATTATCTAGACATATGTCTATGATTGAAATATATAATTATCATTCTGAATTAGGAAAAAGACCGCTTTAGCCAAGGAATGGGACCATAATTAAATTTATCTTAAAGTAAAATAGCATGGTTCATAATATTCGACACACAGGTTCTTCCAAAACCAATGTTGTCCAAATTTAACTGTGTTTTTTTTTCTTAATAAGTATCATGTGTGGGAGGGCACTATCATATCATATCGAACTAATACTCCCTGTAACCGGCGGTCTGCTTCACGAAGCAATCAGTGATTTACACTTGCAAGTATTTGAAGGAGCTTATAACAATCAATAGTCAGTAAAAAAATCACTGATGATATGGTCCCCATGTCATCATTTCATGAAGTTTGTCAGCACTGACAAGCTGTCATTTTCTGTAGGTTAATACCTAGTTCCTACTCACTGTCACAATTCAAATGGCGGTCTTAATTGTAGTGATCTTATCAGATAGAATCAGATCAGTTGTGGCAATTGTATTGATTGTTAAAAAAAATTGAAATATTTTTGTAATCAGATTAATAGGAAAGGCCAATCTTGGCATTCATAAAGGATCGCACAACAGTGGGAAGGAGGTATCAACTAGTAACTATAGGAGACCAGTGACTCAGCAAATCACAAGGAAGGATTTCACTGAAATTGTCAATGCTGACAAACACCCCCTAGTTGTCCCTGAATGTAGTCTAATATAGGAATTTTATAATTCAGTACTCAAAGGGTTAACATCACATTGGACCTTCATTTCAGAGTACATTGGGCAGGTACGGAGACGGCCACACACTGGATGGGGTACCTGAGTGGCGCTGTGCAGTCTGGTCTAAGAGCTGCAGATGAGGTAGTCAACAGGCTAGGAGTCTCTGAGGAAACCAGGAACAACAGTTCAGACCTTCTCAAGTCACTTGACAGTCCTGGAGATGATGAACGGAGATCAACGGTTGGCTGGACGAGTCAAGGATTGGTGTGGGTGTGGACCTTTGGGAAGGTTGGGCTGGGGTTGGGTTTAGCTGGGCTGGTAGGTGCTGGAGTTCAGGCATGGATTCAAGGCCATGGTTAAGTATTCACAAAGCGATTTCTGAGTGATGGTGGAAATCACTGCTAAGACGGTTAATTAAATACTACTCTTCTCATTTTCAGTAGGATTCGACTATCGACAATCAACTAAGATATAGATCAGGTGATGGATCAAGAGTCACATAAAGGGGCATGTACATGTATACTCTCCCTTGGCTCAAAATTGTCAAAATGTCACAAAAACCATGCAAAGGTACGAAGTTACAGGCAAAGATATGGTTGGGACATTGAACTGTGATATTTGTTTAGAATTGTCAAGCTAAATAAGAAATGAATAAACAAATTAAAAATGAATAAGTAGTATTTTATAGTTAATGCTTCACATGTTGACATTTGCCAGCAATAGTTGTTTGCGATCAGAACTAATCATTCTAACTTGATATTGATATCTTAAAAAGTAAAATATAAGATTATTTAAGGACGTGGTTACACCGAATATACAAAATGAATGTCAACTATGCAATTTACCAACTCTTGAGGAAAGGAGACTAGCACTGTGAAGTAAATTTGAAAAATCATTTGCAAATCACCCAGCGGAAATTCCTGATATCATCACCCATCGATGTGACGACGGATATAATCCACCCGGGTACTATAAAAATGTCCCCCAAACCCATTATCCCAATACATATTCCTGACTTTGGATGGTTTTGAGTGATTTTAATGTAATAAAGTGCCATATTTCCCACCAATTGAACGTAAAAAAAAATTATGGTCATCTGATAGAAGAAGTTGTTAACATTCATTTCAGGGGGACGGAAATTCTATCTGAATCAATGCTTGTCTTTGATACACATTTGTTTGTGAAAAAAGGGTATGATACAGGGAATTCTGCGTGTTATAAGGGTGCGCGCGTGCAGCGAGGACCTTCTGTCCGCTAGTTTTCCATAAGTTTGATTCTTACTGAATTTGTTCATATTAATAGCTGTTTTTCATGTTTGATTGCCATTATTTGTACATCGACACATTTTTAAATTGAATAAGATGCATATTGATAAATGGAATTATGCTATTAAGTTTATTGTACATAAATACATTGAAAATGATAACATCAGAGAGGGACTTACATAGTTCCACTACCCCCCCCCCCCAAAAAAAAAAAAGGAAAATGAAAGGGAAAGGGAAAATGGTGCCATGAAAACTGATAATTGCCCTTGAAGAAAGATGTTGTATATACAGAATTCAATTTTTAGCTCAGTGGAAATCTTTTCGCATTAAAACAGATTCTTTATTACGATCCATTCTGTATTATACCAAATAGGATTTTTTTTAAAAATGTACAGAAAATAACTACGCAAGTCTGTCATAAACATTTTGTTGGTTCAAGAATATAGAAAATCTTTACCAATTAAGTGTAAGTTTCTGGAAGATTTTTTTTCTGTCTTTGTTTTAATATGTAGTCATAAGCTATCATAAATATTGCATTGAATACCCTGCCTGAATTTCGGCATTCCAGAATGAAATAGATTAGCCTAAATCCTATATGAGTGCGCAACAACCAAGCAAGTATTATGGAAACATCAAAGTTGTATAGAGCTATGATTTGGTCCATACAAGGAAATACTTAGGTACACTGTAAAAACGGTGGTGTTAAAACTGACACCAGTTGGTGTTAATAGAGGACCACACCCTGAGGTGTTAAAATTACACCATAGAGATTGAACATAACACCAAAGAGTGTAAATATAACAACCAAATGTGTTGTAATAACACCTATAGGTGTTAAACTAACACTGTCCATTTAACACCGGTGTAAAATAACTGGTGTGGTCCTCTATGTACACCGGTTAACACCACTGTTTTTGCTGTGTATGATTATAATTGATGATAAAGTGCAAAGAAGAGTGCAGTGTGATGAGTTTTATGAAGTAAAAATAGTTCTTATTGCTACTTTTTGCTTTAACCACTGCAGTTTTATTTTATGTCCCAGAGCTTGTCACTTATACAAACATTTTTTTCATTTTAATTTTATTTAATTTTATACTTTATTTTGTATTTCAAGTTTGTTTTTAAAGTTGAAGTACAATTTAAAAAGAGTCTGGCTAAACTAAGCAGTCTACCTTGTAATTATGTGTCCTTTTCTTTACATAACACCCAAGGAATCACATGCGATAGGTCATGAAAAGGAGTTCACAATAACCCACCCACCCCTCTATCATACATGGATAATATAGAAAATATATGAAAAAATATTTAGCTAACCCACATTGACGAAAAGAAATCCATAAATAAGAATATTTATATCTTTTAAGACTCATGTTTATTCCTTTTCTTGTCTTGACGAGTCATTTACATGATAATATTGCAAGTTGATCCCTACATGCTTCAAGAATACATGTACACTAGTCCACATGAATATATTTAATCAATATAATATCCAACTTGTTTTCTGGATTTGTTACATATATTAGATATTATCATACACTGATTGAACAAAGAAATTTTACTGATTATTTAAAATATATTTAATAATATCAATATATTTCATTACACATTCATATGTTAAAACATGAGGAAGTTATTTTGTAAACCAATATATCTAAAATCTATCTGTTTATTTTTATCCGAGAAAATTGATGAATAATCTTATTGTCAACCACTCAACTCCGTATACAAAGAGACCAATTTTAGGCTTTCACCCATCTTATCTTTTAAATTCTTCATGCTTGATATTCTTAATCCCGCAATATACATACTACAATAAACTTATATATCTGGTAAAAACGTCTCTACCAAACTAAACCACTTATGTCAGCTTGCTTCATACATGTAATATATATTAGCAGCGTAGAAGTAAAAACTTTCAGTTGATTTATTTTGGTACCTAGACAAGCAAAACCCAAACATTTTAAACTTTGGCAAATAATTAGAAATAACAATCAGGTAAACAATAGAAAATATCCACAATTTACAACATTTACAAAGCACTTTTACTTGAACATAGCTACCACAAGCATACCGTTTTATTTTCATGCTAGAATATTGCTGTGCCTTGTGAAATGCGCAAATATTCCTACACCACAGACTAAGCCACATACACTACATGTTGACAGTCTATTTCATTTACATGTATATAGAAGATATTGTGGATTACCTGTGATTATTTCAATTTGAGATATCTAGATTCTTTGACTTCAACTCATGTGTTTACACCATTTCTAGGTAGTAAAATTAATTCTCTTTCAAATGGAAAAGTTAATGGCCATAACAAAACAGTATGATTCAATTTCCAAATATTAGCTCAGATTTTTCACTTACGAAACACATTTATCATTACTACCATATCAGTATATGAGAATGTAAAATTATAATTCATAAACCACTACTCATATATTTATAAAACTTTATGTTTACAGTTACAGACTGAGCTTTTTTTTCAAAATGTTAACAGAACTTTGAACTTAGAAAAAGAGTGTTGGGGGGGGGGTTGAGCAATTGTTGACACATAACATTACAGTGCCACTGCTCTCTCTGCAATCTGCTTGTTATACACATATGATATATACTTTGGATAGATCAAAATATAATAATGGATGAAATATATAACTCTGCTTTGGACAAAAAAATATAATCAGGTATATGTTCATGGTCTACCATAGATTTATGATTAATGTACAAATATACCAGGCTTCGAAACGGCACAGTGGGGAATTATTCATCCGAAGTTGGCCTGGCAATTAATATTGCCAGCCCAACCAAGGACTGAATGATTCCCACTAATACTTAAAAAAAAATTGTTTTATATCCCTTCTTAAAGTATGAACAACAAATTTTGGTAATATTGTCCTAGCTGGTCAGCATTCCCATTCTGGACCAAATTTGTTCCACCACTGCACTCAGCCAAACCTGATCAGTATCTATGCTGCTACATTGCAAGGGCTGCCCACTAGATAAAACTAACTGTTGCACCATGCCCAAGACAAGGTGAGAGCTTTAAATAGTTTTTAATATTTTTTTCCAGACCAGAAGTTTACATAGCGAAAGGTTATCTATTATCACCAACCAATAATTCAGAATACTCATGAGTATTAATGGAAGGGATATAGTATGAATTATGAGTGATTTCTTTGTCACAGTACAAGTGGCATTTTTGTAACAAGATAGAAGGGAAGAAAAATAGGGAAAGAAAGAGCGAACATGAGACGAGTACAATTATTCTTCAGAACGAAGATGAATAAGAATGCTTACACAAAATAACTGATGAGATTTCCTTGAACTATTATTCGAAAGAAATCAATGTGTCCTCACGTTGCTGCTGAGGAGGGGGCTGTTGCATGCCAGGGGGTGGTTGCTGTTGTTATTGCATACCAGGGGGAACCATCTGCTGCATGCCACCTGCACCCATCATCTGTTGCTGGCCCTGTGGTTGATATTGTTGTGGCGCTGGAGATCCATATTGACCTTGTGGTGGAACTTGCCCTTGTGGTGGCACCTGCCCTTGTGGTGGCACTTGCGCTTGTGGCGGTACCTGGCCTTGCGGTAGAGCACTGGCCATAGCTTGCATGTTGTAGGGGTTGCCTGCTTGTGGCTGGTATTATGGTTGCTGTTGTTGCTGCGGTGGCGGCTGCTGCTGCTGCCGATAGTCAAGCGATGAGTGAGGTGACCCGAAGCTCTGATTCATGCTACCAGGTTGAGGCTGCGTTTGTTGCTGCTGTTGTTGCTGCTGGGGAGGAGCACCATATTGCCCAGTAGGATAGCCTCCACCACCAGCCATTGGTTGCTGAAATTGTTGCTGCTGCTGTTGGGGTGGCATTTGTTGTGGTGGTGGTGGTGCGGGCTGTTGCTGTTGTTGGAGCGGTACCTGGTAGCCTGAAGGAGGTTGGTTGTAACCCACCTGGGTGGTTGGCTGGCCAGCATCCATCTGGGTGATAGGAGGGGGCGGACCATTGGGGTAACTCCCCTGGGGTGGGGCCATCCCATAGGGGGCATGGGAAGGGGACCCATACTGTAAAATAAAATAACAAAAAGTCAATTAAATGGACCGAGGTCTTCTTGCAAGTCAATGTTTGTCAAATTTCACCCCAAACTTAATTAAACCAAACTAGATAGACATATTATTTGTGTGTGATGCAAAAAAGTCAATATGATTGTTAAAAAAATTGAAATTTCTTTCTCATGAAATACAGAGCATATGAAACTGACTGAATATAGTGTCAAATTACCTCCATGTGTATTGATTATGAACATTTGTATATTATATTTCCTATTCGTATCGTTTTAATCAATTTGAGATTTCCATATTTTACTTGTACATATGTATTTTTAATGGAAATAAATGAATGAAATGAAAAATTTATTATCACAAAGTCATATTTCAAATGTACCTTATAAAAGCTACACAATATCCGCAATAAAGATGACACACGCACATAACATAGAATGACCCCATAAACTGCAAAAATAAATTTCTTATGAATATGGAAAAATAAACCTATAATACTTACAGACTGAATAATCAAAATTAAGGAGATTGTAGGTATAGTCCCAGCATGTGATTTGCTTCTATTATCATGATTATCACGATAATTCAAGAAATCTATATAGGTATACCATGGAATGGTTATAGAGCGATGCAGATAAATAGTTTGCGAAGGAGGAATATTTATTGGAAATTATTCTTCAAAAGGAATATTATAGATTCCAATTGTCAAAATTGAAGTATTGCATGCATATAGTGTTTTGAGCCGCATACCGATGGATTTTGCTATTTTCTTCTCTCTTTTAAATAAATTTGACTTCAAACATCGGCATTTTTGTCACACCATTAACAACAAATACATCCGTCTATATATACTATATTCAAATCGGATAAAGTGTGACTTTTAAAGGGGAATGAAACCTTTGGAACAAGTAAGCTTCTGTCGAAACAGAAAAATCAAAGAATAAGAACAAAAAAAGTTTGAGAAAAATCGGACAAAAATAATGAGAAAGTTACGAGCATTTGTATATTGCAATCACTAATGCTATGGAGATCCTCCCATTGGCAATGTGATAAGGATGTGTGATGTCACATGTGAACAAATTTCCCTTTGATGGACTATAAAATACCCCCAAAATGTCTCTTTTTGCTTTTTCTTATGGTTATACAAACTCTTTATCCATGATGTATTCTTTAAAAATCTGTATTACATGCCCTCCTATAGAAAGAACACATGATCTACTGATAGATGTGATAAAAGAGGCAGTTTAAGTGAAATATATACTAAAGTAATGAGGAGAGTTGTTCACAAGTGACATCACACATATTTGTCGCAATGCCAATGTGAAGATCTCCATAGCATTAGTGATCGCAATATTCAAATGCTCATAACTTTCTCATTATTTGTCCGATTTTTCTCAAACTTTCGTTGATCTGTTTCTTTGATTTTTCAGTTTTCACACAAGCTATCTTGTTCCCAAGGTTTCATTCTCCTAATTAAGGCAAATATAGCCATAGATTAAAGGAGAATGAAACCCTTGAAACCAACTGAATCCATATCAAAGAGAAAATCAAAGAAACATATTGTTGAAAGTTTGAGGAAGATTGAATGAATAACAAGAAAGTTATGAGCATTTGAATATTGAGATCACTAATGCCATGTAGATCTTCCCATTGGCAATGCGACCAAGATCTGTGATGTCACACACGTACAACTCCCTCATTACTTCAGTACTTATTTCACTTATATTCTCACTTTTATAGAGTCTATCACAAGGTGAGGTGTTCTCTTTATGAGAGGACAAGTACAGATGTTTTACAACATTATATCATTGATGAATCGTTTGTCATATGATTAGAATGAGCAAAAAGAGATGTTTTGGGGTATATTTTCAGTGTCCAAAAGGGGTGAGTTGTTCATCTGTGACATCATAGATCTTGGTCGCATTGCCATCGGGAGGATCTCCATAGCATTAGTGATCTCGACATTCAAATGCTCATAACTCTTCTATTGCTAGTCCTATTTTACTCAAACTTTTGTTGATCTTATTCTTTGATTTTTCTGCTTTCACAAAAGCTAACTTGCTCCAAGAGTTTCATTCTCCTTTAAACGATTTAAGCGACCAGGGGCGTGCGGTAAGCGCGTTTCCGTTTTACACCCTGGCGAAGGCATTTTCCGCAAAAATAGCCACAAAGCGACAATTGAAAAGTCTACACACGTCGCTGGTTGCAGCGTGCGACACAGGCGAGTCCAAATTGGGCGAGTCCCACACCACCGCATGCAATCTGGACAGTTACTGATCAGAGCATAGAGTTCCTCGGCACTTCATGTACAGAGAGCAGTCATATGAGTGAAATCCGAACATGCTTTTGCAGTTACGTTTTTTTATGAATAGTTATGAAAAAGGTTTTTTTTTCTAAATATAAATTATTAACTAAATGAATAGAATGACAGACAAAATAAAAATAAACAGATACATATAATAGAAAGAAAATTGAAGTTTGATGGATTGATACACTTAGATGCCGAAAGATAGATATAGAAGACTGATAAATAGATAGAGACATAGATATATAGATAGATAGATAGATAGATAGATAGATATATAGAAATAGAGAGAGAGAGAGAGAGAGAAAGACAGAGAGATGGATAGATAGATAGATAGATAGATAGATAGATAGATAGATAGATAGATAGATAGATAGCTAGATGGGGGAGAGAACTTGAGAGATGGAGAGATGTTATAGATAGATAGATAGATAGATAGATAGATAGATAGATAGATAGATAGATAGATATATGGACGGATAAAGAAAAATAGAGAGAGAGAAAAAAAGACAGACAGGTGGATAGATAGAGAGAGAAAGAGAGAGAGAGAGATAGAGAATCTGAGAGATAGATAGATGTTAGATAGATAGATAAAGAATGAGAGAGACAGAGAAGAAAGACAAATTAACAGATAAATAGAAACTGTAGTTACATAGATAGCTAGATAAATTGATAGATAGAAGATAGATAGAGAGAAATAGAGAAAGACAGACATATGGATAGATAGATAGAGGGGGGGGGGGGGAGAGAGATAGAGAATTTGAGAGATAGATAGATGTTAGATAGATATATAGATAGATAGAAAAATAGATAGATAAAGAATGAGAGAGACAGAGAAGATATACAAATTAACAGATAGATAGATACTGTAGTTACATAGATAGATAAATATAGATAGAAGATAGATAGATAGATAGATAGATAGATAGATAGATAGATAGATGGGGGAGAGAACTTGAGAGAGGGAGAGATGTTACAGATAGATATATATATATGGACGGAAAAAGAGAAAGAGAGAAAACAAGACAGATGGATGGATAGATAGATAGATATAGAGGGAGAGAGATAGAGAGAGACAGATAGATGTTAGATAGATAAAGAATGAGAGAGACAGAGAAGATTAACAGATAGATAGATACTGTAGTTACATAGATAGATAGAGATAGAATTTGAGAGATAGATAAATAAATAGATAGAAGATAGATAGAGAGAGAAAAAGACAGACAGATGGATAGATAGAGAGAATTTGAGATATATATATATATATATATATGTATTGGATTTTATTGCAATAAAAACTATCAAAATACAATCACAAGCAGTCAAAGACTGAAATAAGTGAATGTTTACATACAAATAGAATCATAACAAAATATAAAGTAAACATTTTTTTTTATATTTAAGTTTTTATTGAAATAAATCATAACAATCACAATATTTACAAATGATTAGCATGATGAAAAAAGCATAAAATCATGAAAACATTACAATAAAAAAGAGGCAGATATAAGATTATAATTATCTAAAAGTTTTCAAGAGGGAGGCGCCGAGATAGAAACAAAAAAGACCGCCCTGAAGAACAGAAGCCAAATAAAAAAATCGGACTAGAATGAGGTCAGGCAGCTGAAGGTCCCCCGCCACAATTCTCTCAAATATAAAGTAAACATTATAAATAAATATCAAATACAATACAAATTCATACAGATAAAAAAAAATGTATCATAAATAAATACAAAAGGCCAAAAGTAAAGTGTCACCAAAGAAGAAAAAAGCGGAATGAAAGATTAAGAAGAAAGAGGTGAGAAAAGGGAAAGAAATTGGGATAAGACAAAGAGAAGGGAAAGCAAGAGGTGGAATTTGAAAGAGAATAGGAGGCAACCTTCAGAAAAAAAACCTCATTATGCAATACAAGACATTTAACAATGCCCAGGACCAAAATCCAATTGAAACCAGTTGGAATTCCAACTGGTTTCAATTGGTTTCAATTGGTTTCAACTGGTTTCAATTGGTTTTAACTGGAATATAACAATTTCCAGTTGAAACCAATTGAAACCAGTTGGGCAACTGGAAATCCTAACCGGAACCCGTTGGGCAACTGGAAATCCTAACTGGAACCAGTTGGGTAACTGGAAATGACTTCCAACTGGAAATGATTTCTAACTGGAACCAGTTGGGTAACTGGAAATCCTAACTGGAACCAGTTGGGTAACTGGAAATGACTTCCAACTGGAAATGATTTCTAACAGTGGAACCAGTTGGGTAACTGGAAATCCTAACTGGAACCAGTTGGGTAACTGGAAATTACTTCCAACTGGAAATGATTTCTAACTGGAACCAGTTGGGTAACTGGAAATCCTAACTGGAACCAGTTGGGTATACTGGAAATCCTAACTGGAACCAGTTGGGTAACTGGAAATCCTAACTGGATCCAGTTGGGTAACTGGAAATGACTTCCAATTTGTTTCCAATTGGAAATTTTCCAGTTACCCAACTGGTTCCAATTGAAACCAGTTAATTTGCATATTATCTGCCAGTGTGCACAGATTAATGTTTTATGTGATTTCATCATCATTTAAAATGTATCTATTTAATTATTTTCTATTTCAAGTACCATACTTGTTTCAGATAAGTGTTTAGAATGCTTAGCAGTGAAAACCATGTTCATAAATGTCATAGATTATAATTAAAACAGATTATAAGATAATTAGTACACCACTAACTGTTACCAAATTACATCAAATACAAATACATATATTTGAAGATCTTTCATGTGAAAGTCTATTTATCAATGCCCTTTACATTGGTATTACAGACATATAGCACTGCTTCTTTGTTGGCATGAGCAATAGTTAGTGCAAAATCTAATTAATTTGTAACTAATTAAGTCATTCCAACTGGAAGTTCCAATTGGATCCGGTTGGAAACCAATTAGTTTCAACTGGTTCCAGTTGAAACCAGTTGCCTCCAATTGGTTTCAACTGGAACCAATTGAAACCAGTTACCTCCAATTGGATTCAACTGGTTTTAATAGGGAAATTGGAACAACTGGAAACAATTGAAACCAGTTGCCAACTGGTTGCTTAATTGTTTTCAACTGGAACCAATTGAAACCAATTGCCAACTGGTTCCAGTTGCCCAATTGGTTTTAACTGGAACCAGTTGGCAACTGGTTTTAATTGGTTCCAGTTGTTCCAATTTCCCTATTGAAACCAGTTGGCCAACTGGTTTCAATTGGTTTTGCTCTAATTGGTTTCAACTGGATTTTGGTCCTGGGTGGTAACAAGTAAATAAAGTAGTAATTGAATCAAATCGAGCACAAAAAAGGGAAAAGTAAAGCTGAGGAAATAGACTCCCGAAGGAAGTCAAAGCAGTGTTGATATTGCACATGACTAGATTAACAGATGGATAGATAGAAATAAAAGAGAGACAGATGGATAGATAGAGAATTTGAGAGATAGATGTTAGATGGATAGATAGATAGACAGATAGATAGGTAGATAGAGAATGAGAGAGACAGAGTAGATAGACAAATTAACAGATAGATATATCATGTAGTACCATAGATTGATTTATAACATAGATAGTGGATAGACAGATATGATAGATATAAGGATAGATATAATATGAAAAAAAGTAATTATGTGTTTTATTTTTCAATATTTTAGCTATCATGGCTATCATTCGTTTTCATTCATATAAACGATCATGTGCGATAAAGTAAAAAAAAATCATGAAGCCAACGTATATAGTTCAGCGGAACAACCAAAATACAGAGACTGAAGCTTTTGGTCTGCTCAGCTGCATTTGCACGTATGTTCTGCGGATATCTTCGGTGCGGACTTTTGGATCGCGCGCCCAGCTGATTATGTAAACAAACGTAGACGTAGACTCTTCACTAGTCGCTTTGTGGCTATTTTTCCGGAAAATGCCTTCGCCAGGGTGTAAAACGGAAACGCGCGGGCGGCGCGCCATAGCGCCCGACCTAGCCTCTTGTCGAGGCCCTGTCGGCTGCTTTCCAAGCGAACATGGCGAAGCAAGGGAGAGAGCGAAGCAGAGCGGCGCCAGGACTATAGAAATCCCTCGCTTCGCTCGGGAAGCAGCCGCCAGGGTCCCGACAAGAGGCTACGCCCGAACGCGCACGATCAACGGCCGGAGGCTAGCAGAACAGGGAGGCATGTAATCGCGACCGTGCAATTTTTTCCCCTTCAAACAAAGCTGATTGTGGTCTAGCCCCATCTACGGTACGGTACGTTTAATTTTTGTTCTTGTTTTATTCTTTTTTTGTTTTGACAAGCTTATAATGTAACTAATACCAAGTTGTTGTGTGTCCGGACGATCAGTTTTAGAAAGTCATTTGGAAAAAATACAAGCGAAGTTTCATCAATTTTTAGTACAAAATGTTAGGAAATATTATAAAGAACAAAATAGAAGATGATTACAACAGTTATTGAATTCATATTTTTAATGTAATCCAAAGACAAAAAAGAACTTAGGCTTCAAAAATATGAAGTGTCAGGACACCCAACCCCCCATCCTACTACTTTCAGTTTTAGGGGGCAAAATCCCGAAGGGGGCACAATATTTTGACAGCGTGAGATACCGAAGCGATCGAGCGGGAGAGGGTGTGGGACCCCCCACGGTAAGGACTTTGTGTAAAAATGGAGTATAAAAGTTGCGTTTCTAAGAACATTCAAAAATAATTTTTTTGAGAATTAAACATAGAATTCACTACGAAAGACTGCTCATAATTTATGAGAACCTATATGAAATCTACGCGCAAAACGATCGCTTCGAAATGTGGTTTTCATGTCTGATCAATTAAATTACGTATTACGCTTATATTGACTCAAAATACCAGAAATTACATTTTTCATGCGATATCCTTTCAGAAACATTTATTTATGTACATTTACATACACGGACGACGCGATCGAGAGAACACAATTATCAAAAGTTTCAAGTAATTCCTGTCAGAACAATTAGAAATGTATTAGAAGAAGCGTAACAACAGAAACAAAAGAAATTCTAATGAATGTCTTAATTTTCAATTTCAAAATGTCATACTGTTCCGACGTGGCAGACGTCGATAAGCATGCACTTAAATCCCCATTCTATGCAAATCATTTCTGACATCAGCATTGGAGATGGTTCCCTGATTATCTATGCATGGGCAATACGTTTCATATTTTGTAACTGGAGGAAAAAGAAATATGACAAGCTTAATTGTCTAACAATTAAAACTTTTCTGAAAATCATTAAAGTTTAAAACATTACTCGATTTATGTGTTTCCTTTTGCATGTTTTGTATGCGCATGGCTGGGAAGCACTTTTGGATGACTCCTTCAAAATCTTCATTTTCTTTACATATTTTCTGGGGGAAATGTGACCATAACTAGGAAATGATGATTAGCTGCCTCTCGATCTGATTAGTAACAGGTAATGGGAAGGAGTTTTGGAATCTAAAATACAAAAGTGCTATAACGTATGAGCTGAAATAGCATTAGACAAAACGCCTGCCTATCATGCCAATGAAAAGGAATGGAGGAAAATACGGAGCTATAAAAATATCTTAAGATTTTTATAGTAGAGCAGTATATACTCTAACGCTTATTTTTCTTTTATATTCTTTATTTACATTTTTATTCATAGTTCGGATAATATGAGTCGGATCAAGTAGACACTTCCACAGATGATTTTATTTTTTCATGCATACATGTGAACATTATCTCTAAGTTGCTTTCGAGTGGGATTCACCATTTTCACAAATTATGAATTATAATCCTCTACACATAATTATTCTGTGTGTAATTTTCTGATAACATGTCTATATTGAGTTGAAATGACCTTGGTATTTTCTTTAGGGCACTGACTTGTTATCATTGTATTAACTCTATTTATATTTAGTTGAAAATGAAATAATTGAAATAAGTTTTCATAATTTAAATCTATATCTTTATTAATCTATACTTACTATTTCAGGGATGACTTACACAGGCAACAAGTATATGAAATATTGACGACCTCGAGATGTTATGGTTTCTGGGCTTGACAGCTATGACATATAGATTCCATATGTTGCTCGAGTATTCACGCGCGTTAGTGATATCGGGTCCGGTCTGAGCGTTTCTGGACGACCGCGCGTTTGTTAGCCGACAAAGCCAGCATGCATTGGTGAACCACTTACAATTTGCCATTCGGTTTTAGTCTGAAATGTATTCATTAAAAGGTTAAACGTTATCACACTGTAATAAGATGGAAAAGGGGCTTATCAAAGGTATGTTTCTCAGAGGGACATGTTCGTCATAAGACGCGAGGCTTACTATATGATATGTAATTGCCCCGAGTCAGGGGCGAAATTTTTTCATTTTTGACAATGGAAATGACAATTTGTAGGCAGAAAAGTGCCTTCATCGTTTAATTTTGTTCTTAAATAATTTATAATTTTTCTACTTTTAGGGGGGCACATTGGAGGGGGGCAAAATCTCGTTTTGCCCCCTGAAATTTTATTGGGGGGGGGGGGGCAAGTGCCCCCTGCCTCCCCCCGCTTCCGGCGCCCTTGACTACTACGACTACTACAACTGCTATACTACTACCACTACTACCACTACTACTACTGACTACTACGACTACTACTACACTACTTCTACTACTATATTAGCAGTCGTAGTAGTCGTAGTATAGTCGTAGTAGTAGTAGTAGTAATAGTCGTAGTCAGTGGCGTAACTACGGGGGGGCATGGGGGGGCACGTGCCCCCCAATCGGCTGGCAAAAAAAAAAAAAAAAAAACGGGAGAAAAGGGATAAAAAGAGGGAGAAGAAAGAAACGTAGTGGGAAAGAAGAATTTATTGTACATTATAATGTTATATTATATTATATGTTGTGTTATATTACATAAGAATTTTTTTTTTCATAACTTTATGAAACATAATGTGCTCAGGTCCTATTTGTTCATTATTCCTGGTACTAGCATTGTCTGTTTAACGAGATATACATGTACAATCATGTTGTACCAAAACGTCCTGTTTTCAAGTCAATATGCACCAAATATATATCATCCTACTTCGAGTTATTATTGTTTTATGTAGTGACATATTCTTCTTTTCATGACTACTTAAAGTGATAGCCCCATTTTAAGGTCTGTATATAAAAAAAATCCTTGTTCGTGTTCGTGCTTACGTTCGAATTAGTGGATTGATGAGATTTGTCTGCTTTTCATGAATTCCTGAAATCGGTCCTTAAAATGTTTCTTTTTCTAATGTAAATATCAAAAAATTTCAGCTCGCGCTTCGCATCATTTGTTTAGTGAAATACGTATGGTCATAGTAGATTCCTACAAACAAGCCTTAGAATGCCCCTCTTCAGATCTGAATTTCCTATATTTTCAGCTCGCACTTTGCGCTACTGAGATGCGTATGATAATCATGATTACTATGACTACAAAAAGCTCTTCATGTGTTTGAATGTGATTCTAACAAAATCAGCAATCGCTTGGCACCCACATTGGATGACTATGGTGAGATATGTATACTCTTAATGGATTCAGAAAAAGAAATAGTCCTTAAAATGTCCCTGTTTGGGGTCAATATATACAAAATTTTCAGCTCGCATCATTTTGTACGTGAAGTACGTATGGTCTTCGTAAATTCCTACAAACAAGCCTTAGAATGCTTCTCTTCAGGTCTGAATTTCCTAAATTTTTAGCTCGCGCTTCGTGCTCGCAATATTTGATTAGTGAGATGCGTATTTTAATCATGATTACAATGACTACAAAAGGTGTTTCATGTTTTCTAACAAAATCAGCAAGCGCTTGGCACTCAAATTAGATGAGTATGGTGAGATATGTATTCTCTTATTTGATTTCTAAAAAATAGTCCTTAAACTGTCTCTGTTTGGGGTCAATAAAAACAAAAATTTCAGCTCGCGCTTCGCGCTTGCATTGTTTGTTTAGCGAGACAGAAACGTATTTTTTAAATTTTATTTAATAGCTTATTTTTACCCTTTTTAGATATGAATTTCAAAAATTTTCAGCTCGCGCTTCGCATCATTTGATCAGTGAGATACATTACATATCCGTTTAATGGCACAGTCCTTAAAATGTCTCTATATAAGGTCAATAGGCCTATACCTGGTAATTGAGCGCGCTTTGCGCGCTCACTGAGCGACTCAAAATTTTTGCTGGTGCCCCCCCCCCAATGCCGTGACCCACGGTACGCCATTGGTCGTAGTAGTAGTAGTAGTAGTAGTAGTAGTGGTCGTCGTCGTAGTAGTAGTAGTAGTAGTAGTAGTAGTAGTAGTAGTAGTAGTAGTAGTTGTAGTAGTAGTAGTAGTAGTAGTAGTGGTCGTCGTCGTAGTAGTAGTAGTAGTAGTAGTAGTAGTAGTAGTAGTAGTAGTAGTTGTAGTAGTAGGATGGGGGGTCGGGTGTCCAGACACTTCATATTTTTTAAGCCTAGTTCTTTTTTGTCTTTAATTGGATTACATTAAAAAAATATGAATTCAATAGTTGTAATCATCTTCTATTTGGTTCTTTATAATATTTCCTAACATTTTGTGCTAAAAATTGATGAAACTTCGCATGTAATTTTTTCCAAATGACTTTCTAAAATTGATCGTCCAGACACACAACAACTGGGCGGGCAACTGGTATAATTACATTATAAGCTTGTCAAAAAAAAAGAAGCAAGAACAAAAATTAAACGTACCGTACCGTAGATGGGGCTAGACCACAATCAGCTTCATGTTTGAATGGGAAAGAATTGCACAGTCGCGATTACGTGCCTCCCTGTTCTGCATGCAAGCCTCCGGCCGTTCGTGCGACGTGGTCGGGCGCGGCCCCTCCATAGTTGTGGGGGAGTAGCGTGTAAGCAATTCGCTCAGTTCATTGCTGGTGCTTTGCTTCGGAGGCAGAATCTGAGTGCCGGTGATGCCATTTTTCAAATGTCTGTACACACATTTCAATTAATACAGGATGGTGCAGACGTATCAATCACCCGTCAGGGTGTACCAATATCCATTCGAATTAGTCATGAGAGTGAGTATTTACCGTACTTTTTATTTTTCAAGCAAAATTCACTGGCATTTTTTTAATTGATCAACAATACAATGAGAATGAGTGACCAATGCCAATGGCAATGCCATGTCCATGGCAATGCCTAAAAAGTCAATGCCAAAATAAATCTACACTACAGTAGAGTATTGGTGCATGTGTTTCGGTTTTGGGTGGCTTCAAATATAGATCTCTAGGATTATCCTAGGTCTACATGCTTCAAAACTTTTTGTTACTGTTAAATATTTTTTTGACCTGGACTCCTTGACTCTGTAGGCCCTACTGTAACTTAGTTTAGTTGAGTTGTGTGGCTTTTAACTTTAAGTTTCAGTTTCAATACCGGTATGTTTACGTTTACCAATGAACTGGTACGGACTTACAAGTTACAACAACGTTAAGTTTTAGTTATATTTGCCCGATATTGTGGACGATAAAGGTAATATTGACTGGCACAGCTGAGCCACTCGGCCCGGGGTTACATAGACCAAAAGCTTCGGTCTCTGTTAATATGTTGGTTGTTCAGCTGAACTCCGTTGGCTTCACTCACCAAATACAGAGTGTACGAGGAGAATAAAAATAAAAAAAATGTTAAAAAACTCCTCGAAACAGACGGCTGCCAGCTGTCTAGGGGTTACACTGGTGACAAGACAGATTTTCCAGCTCAGGGGGTGTGAGAGTTGAGATTTTTAGCTCATCCGGCCCGAAGGGCCAGATGAGCTTATGCTGTCTGTTGAGTGTTGTCCGTCCACAATTTCAAAATGCTTCTTCGTCATTTCAAGTCCGATTTCAATTCTGTTTGCTTTATATGATGGCACTGGATGGGGGATTCAAAACTTCTACACAGAATTTTGAAACTCATTAAATATGCTAATTTATGCACATTTTTCAAAATTCACAAAAATTCTTTTTTTTTGTGGACCAATTTTAATTTTTTTGCTTCCATGTGATCTGGTAGAGCTTCATGAGGTTCACCAAACTTCTACGCAGAATTAAGAAATTTTGTCTAGAAAATAATTTATGCTAAATTTTACAAAATTTATTTATAAATATCACAAAAAATGCTTTTTCTCTGTCATTTCTTCATCAATTTCAATTCTGTTTCCTCAATTTATGTCACCAATATACACTACAATCAATGTCAACTGGGCTGAAATTAAAAATTGTGATAAATTTTGTTGCGAGATGCCAGATGAGCTCCACATCATTGATGTGCTAGTTTTGTTTTGATTTTCAGCTTAATTTCAGCTTATTTTTGGTTTTCCTCTGTACTACAAAAAGTATGGGAGCTCTTTCCATTTTAGACTTTTTCAACACTCTTCAGCTTTTTTCAAATCTTTTTATTTGTGACCACTCACACCCTTGTTTATTATAAGCTATTAAGGGACAGTTCCGATTCTGTATTTCACAAAGCTGTCCTGCATCCCATATGACCCTGTCCGGGGCGCCGTTTCGTCCTGTAATTTTCATGATTTTTTTACATGTTCACGACTCATGATGTGATAATATTCTGCATTTAGACCCTTTACCGGTAATTTGCTTTTTTCTTATGAATGCGTTAAAAAAAGAAACCAACAAAAAAGACACATTGAAAATCTCCCTCTTCCAATGAGTGCAGTCCTCTTTTGTAGAGTATAGTTGTAATCTGTAGGCAGATCTTTTTTAATGAAATTTTTTGTGAAGCCTACTATATGTACATGTACATGTATGTAGAGAAAGGTGTAGATCTACATGTAGTTGTGAATGCAGAGTGTGTGTGTGCATGTGCCAATTCCAGGAGGCTCCTAGAGAGTAAAAATCATTCACTAACGTGTGCTTACTCTCCACGGAGCCAGGGATTGTGCCTACATGTACTTGTATATCATGTGCATGTACTAGGATTGGCCTTTTTAAAACTTTCGCACCCAAGATTTCTACTTACCCTGTAAAAGTTCTAGCCCTAAATCATGTATAATGGGCTAGAACTCAATTTCCCACATTTAGGCCTATACATTATTGATTTCATTTTTTAACACAGATATAAAAAAAAAAAAAATTTATTATGAGAAGATGGGATGTAACTTACTAATGTTTACGTCACCATCTTGTCCTCTGACTACAACACGCCTTAGAGGGCAGCATGATTGTCTTGTAACCCATGTAAATTCTTGGTCGGCCCATTTGTTTGGTATGAAACGATGGACCTGGTCTCTTTATGTACATATTTTTGTTTGAATATCACAATGTCTTGAACTTGAATAAAGTCATGATGAAACAAGAACAAACAAGTTATATACAATGCCTTATTTCATACAAGATTGTTCAAGTTCTTTTGTCATAATAATAATAATATAGGTTAGCCTCTTCAGTTTCGAAAACTGTTCTACCAGCGGGCCCTGCTATTATTATTACCCCGGCTTTAGCTGAGCTGCCTAGGCGCTCAAGCATTCAAGGAATTTCTTCCTACCGGGTACCCATTCACCTCACCTGGGTTGAGTGCAGCACAATGTGGATGAGTTTCTTGCTGAAGGAAATTACACCATGGCTGGGATTCAAACCCTTTCCTTTACTGTAATTCAGTGCTCTATGACCTAATTTGAATTAAATCATACCTGTTCTCTTTGCATTTTTTTCAAACAAGCAGATAATGAATGAATGAATGAATGAACTTGTAGTATTTCTTTAATGAATCAAACGACATACCTCTAGTCAAATACAAAAAAGTTTTAAAATGGACATACATGTACTGAAACACTTAACTTGCACTCATCAGAGTAAAATTCTGAACAGAACGGTCAAATTGAACCTGAATTGTTACATTATTTTTAAAAATGTTGTGTGTATTTATGATACAAGAATATAATTTAAGTTTATTTTGTGCTACATGTGTACACAAAAGATTGTTTTAACAAGTACATAAAGTGATAATAATGAACGAAGTGATATTATGTTGTTATATCACTTATATGGGTAAATTGTCAATTCGTCAACTGCCAACTTGTCCACTCATCACATGGTCTGCTTTCAATAGCATTCCGTCCTTCAACATTTCATCTAAGAACCATTTGGTCCAATAACCATTTGGTCCAATCATCATTTTGTCTAATCACCAGTTCGTCTATGACCATTTCGTCTCTCATAGTCAGTTGGTTTAATATCCATTATATTTTCATTCATTTCTCCCAAAAAATACTAAAGTTCATTTAGACCAAATGGTATTAAATAGCTTTTAGACCATCTGGTCATTAGACAAAATGATAAGTGGACGAAATGGCAATTAGACCATGTGGATAGTGAACGAACTGATGGTAGACCAAATGAAAGTAGACGAGTTGGTAATTGGATGAATTGGCATTAGACCAGTTGAAAATAAGCTGTTAACATCTGTGTGAACTTAATTCATTGAATAGGTCATTTAATTTTAGCCATTTTTTTTATCATTCAAAAATACTATAGAACCAAGTGATATAGAGATGGAAGGGGCTTGGGGGCCATAGATCCCAAAACTTTTCAGGACTAAGAAAATAAAAAGGAGAAAAGGCAAGGAAAGGTTCATTGTCAAAATATAACACAAAATGATTTTTTTTGGTGTAAATTTTTGCTTTAATACGTCAAAACTGGCCTCCTCCATTTTGGGCGCACAATACACCATTGGCATGACCTCGAAGAAAGTGCCCCGTTTTTCGACTGCCTAAATCATTGTGGCAGTGGCAAATGTATTCAAGTTTGTTAGTGGCCGAAAAGTTAGAAGCCATTGTGGAATGTAGGCATTACTCAGATTAGACAGGAATAACAGTCCTTTCCAGGGATTTATTTAACAAACTTATAACTGTAACATTTTTCTATCATCCTCATTCACTGACTAGATCTACCCGATAGTGCAAGCGCTGATGAGTACATTTATACGCATCCGATGCATCCCCCAATATGGGCCTATATTTTGTCTAGATTTTAACCATTTTAGATCTAACTGAAATAATGTAATTTCAAACGATCGCCCACGTTTTACTAAAGATTTAAAAGTTTTTTGCAGTGTACATGTACATGTACAACAAGTCACCAAACTGCCCATGAACCAACCACCAATTTGCAACGTGTCATTTCCCTTTGATCCTATTCCTATGACTTCAGAGAACCAGTGTCCAAGGAGCAGAAATGGTGACCTACTTGTACATGCATGGAATAGATATCGCTGCATTATCAAAATATAAGATGCACAGAGAATTGGAGATGAGATGCGGTAGAAGAAATTGAAAGTAGGAAACTAGTTTGACTGCAGACTGTGATTAAGCCCTCCAGCAAAAATCAGTAGGCCACTTTCTATCCCTGAGTGACGTCAGAGCAGGAAATATGGAGGAACATCCTCATTTATAACGGTCACTTACTCTGTCGTCATGGTAGTGGACATAAATAATACACTACTACTGGGGCAGGGGCTCATTCAGTCTTTCATTGTATTGTTCTATGCTGTGCTTCAATCATTCATTATTTATTTAATTTCAAGTGCTCGAAACGAAACATTTTGAAAGGGTTATAAAACACTTTACCTGAACCAAATGTTTACTTTTGGTTCAATGCAAAACAATTACAATCACCAAATAAGGATGGCAGATACCTTGTAAATGTGTGACCAGAATAGAAAAAGCACACACTCTTCTTATGATTTATTGGTATTTTGACATCCTCTGTATAGCTCATGCTCTTTATGATCTATTGCCGTTTTTGACATCTTAAACGCATTATGGGCATTTAATCATTCAACCAGCAAAAAAAAAACCTTTATGTATATTTCTGGTTGCAGGGCTGAGGGTTCCTTTGTAACCATAGAAATGTTCAAACCATCATATTTACTAGTAGCTGAATGTACATGTACATTGCATTCTATTTTCAAGAGATTTTGATATAGATTGCATGAAACTTTCCTGTTGTCTGAAAAGGCTGCTTCCTCATAAATCAAGGTTAATCTGAATCAGGCACAGTAGTTTGATATGGGAAAGGGATGTTCATTATAATGTTCATGATAATAAAGACTTTGAATTTTTGTATACAAATGTACAGTGTTGCTTTTGACAAGAGTTTCAAACCACTGTACAGAACTAACACAATTTCATTAAAAAATACCTAAAAGTTATACATGTACATGTACAGTGTAGTTTGATCAAGGAGAAGTATAAAATGATATGGAATATCCTGAAAAGAAAAAAAAACAAACATAAAATTGTCCCCAAAGTTATAAATTGTGAAAGCACCCAGGGTGGTGAAATGTTATTTTCCTGGGTTCAATACTACTGTAAGTCTGATTCATGGTAACAACAGATGTAGTTCTAACAGAAATTATGACCTCCATTCAGATGTGTTTCCCTGTTGTGAAGTGTTTCTCATGTAAACGAACCAGGGAAAACAAAAAGAAAAAGCAGCTGTCTAAAAAAAATGCCTACATATGTGCAAGCGTGTGCACCATTTTCATGATTTAAATGAGCCTGTCCATAAATAGCAGAAAATAATTGGGTTTATGAAGTCTGACTGAATGATAATGTCACTCCGAGACACGGAAATTAATTTAGGGACTTTCAAAAACATACTTTTGTTTGTATTCATGAGCATATTGCTCCAATCCATCTTCCCTGACATCATAAGGCTCAAAGAGATTATCCTTTAGAAAATGAATTATGTTCTTGTTCAGTTGTATGTCTCATGCAATAATAATATATACATGAAAGTAGAGTGCCTCATCCCATGCTGTTCTTAAAATGTAATATAATTTCCCCCTTGTGTAGGAATGCTGCACTCGACTTTAAGCTCACATCAGCGGAGTCCACCTCATATCCTCCTTTCATTTTGTAGAGAAACATAAAAAGGATCCATGATGAGTTCTTGATGTGATGGTGTATTGAAGCCTGGTGCAATATCTGCCTGTATCTGCATGTATCATTATGTATCCAAAACCAGAATCTATTATCACTATTAATCGATACCCCCTTGATAGGCCTGGGGGGGGGGGGCACTTCCATTGACGAGTGGATACCAGGCGCGGCCAAAGAAACGCGTAAAAAGGATCTCTTTTTCAAGATTGGGCATGTTATGTAATAAGGGTGTCAAAACACTAAAATACTGAAAAAAGGGTATATATTTCGCTAGGAAATCTATATGTTTACAGTAAAATTTGCGAAAGACAAAAATGCTTTATAAGGGATGTACTTTTTTCCCCAACACTACATGTTTTAAGTCCAATTTGAGCTACACTATAGGTGTGGGAGGTGGGGCGGTACGAAACCCAATGTAAGTACTGGGAAAAGGTAAAGCCGATGTCTTTGACGTAACAATTGAAATATTGTTAAGGGGTCAATTCAGGAATACCTTTGAAGGGTACCTTTTTGTTTCCAATACTTGTTAAGGGTAGAGTTTCACATGTGAATACTTGTTTAGGGGAGCATTTTCAGAATATTGAAAATAGAATCTACATGTACATGTACTTGTTTAGGGTGCTTTTCGAAACCCCATGGTCACGCCTGGTATCCACTCGTCAATGGAAGTGGCCCCCCCCCCCATGAGTTAAATCTGTTATCTGATTTTTCAGATTTTTTTTTTATAATACAATGTACATGTCGGTGTGAATGCAAGTTCAATGCTAGGACCATGGGAGAGGCAGTGACTGAGTTGAATGACTATTCATTGTATACAGGCACAAACTACAGGGGATATTTCAACATCAATCAGTGATCATTAGTGTGTGGTAGTGTATAGCCCTGGGAAGACAGACTCCAAGTGTCAATGGTGCAAAAGAATATACTTCTCTGGTTTGTTGGAATATGTTCACCCCCTGGTTTGTGATGTGTTGTAAAGGGGAAA
Source organism: Lytechinus pictus (assembly GCF_037042905.1). Taxonomy (NCBI): domain Eukaryota; kingdom Metazoa; phylum Echinodermata; class Echinoidea; order Temnopleuroida; family Toxopneustidae; genus Lytechinus; species Lytechinus pictus. The sequence goes on from NC_087254.1 coordinate 23,828,774, forward strand.
TTCACCCAGATGAGCAGTTCCTCCATATGCCATGTGATGTAAATTTAAAAAAAAAAACTATTTTCTAAAGAAACTGAAAGTTATTTTATATGGAATTCATATAATTGGGGAACTGCTCGTATTTAAATTTAACATCACAGTTTAAAACTTTGAACATTCAACATTCATAACTCCTCATCAATATTTTTTTTCTCATTTGTTTTTCTGCCTTTAATTAACCAATTGTTGTTGAATGCAATTTTTTTGGGGGGTATTTCAGGCCTTGGAAAAAAAGTTCAAATGAATACCGTATGGGCACTAGTATTCAACCTGGCATAATTCAAATATTTGGACAAATTCCCCCAAATATTTAGAAATAGGGAATTTTTCTTAATTTCATACCTTAGTTACTTCCAGTGTAATCTGTTGTCGGTATTTTCTTTATCAATCTGTCGACTGTATGCGCGGAGGATCGAATTATGCGGCGATGACCTTTTGCACTGAAATGCACTAGTATTCAACCTAGTGATGATAGATGGCTAATTTCAAAGTGGTTTAGATTGCTAAATTAGATCTAGATTTATGTAAGTCTCTGGCTTTGATTAATTCCCTGTTTGATCTCATCTAAATTGGTCTAGTCCATAGTCGGATGGGACAAGGGCAGATTGAAAGACAGGGCCATCTTTCATCGCTAGGTTAAATACTACATGTAGTGCCGACGGATTGAATACTAGTGCCAAAAACCATCGCCGTATAATTTGATCGCCCGCGCACACAGTCGACGGGTTGAAGAAAAAAATAACAGAAAAAGAATAACCAGCATTTGCTCTTGGAAATAAGACGGGTCTGAAATTCGGGTAAATTCTATATTTCTATAAATTTGAGGAAACTCTCCAAACGGTTTGAATACTAGTGCCCTTACGGTACTTAGGGATGGTTGAAGCACCTTCTGTAATAAGGTCTTGAGGGATAGAGGTTGCTTTTATGAAATAACCTGCGTCTGTTCGTCACAGTGTGTTCTTAATTAATCACATGTGATGACGAGGCAAGGATGTGCCATTCATTTATCAATGACTCTCTTCTGATCAGCTTATCAAGCTGAAATAGAGAGATGAAAAGGTCAAGAGGACACCCTTTCCCCCTTGAGAAGGTTTACACCACAAATCTCTCTCACACTTATTCATGTACATGTAGTTCATCCACTGTACTTTGTAATGCATGTATTGTAGGCCAGACCAGTCAACCAATATTATTGCAACATATTTTAATCCCATTGTAGACACAGTGTGACATCGCCTGGAAACGATCTTTCAAGGCGGTGCTGCACCATCCCGCATTTAACCCAATCGGCCCTCTTCGCGATTAATCTCGAGATTCAAGAAACCCCGTCTCCACCATCGCAAGAAGAGCGATTCCTGCTCGAGCGAGGCATCGATGCATTATGGTCTGACGCCGTGAATAAATAATCCCGAGTGTGTCTGCACCTGCAAATTAGCGCGATAATTCGTAAAATAGCGCGCTATTTTGCAAATAATCCCAAGTTGACTTGGGATTGCAATCTCGAGATTAATCCTACGAACTAGCGCGATAATTGCGTCTCCATTACAAATAATCTCGAGATTGTTCAGATCGGAATAATTTGTCGGATCAGAAATAGCTCGCTAATTTGAAAACTCGGGGTTGGTGCAGACGGCCCTTCAGAGTCAAGGAAGAGAAGAATATTCTTCATTTTCTTGATAGTTTCCACTATTTAGATCTAACAATTTTTGAGAAAATATTGAAAATAGATCTGTGGGCATTTTATGGATGTAAAGTTTTGGGGGAAGGTTTTTTTACCCCCCCTCCCGGTTGACCTTTACCACCCATTTATCAATAGCGTTTGAATTTTTATTACAAAATAGCATAATGACTCAGGCCTACTTACAACATAGGGCCTACATGTATTTTTCCACACTAAATTAATAGATTTTACTTAAATAAAATTCATGTACCGGTACATGATGAAAGGGGAATGTTGTTGTTCAGCACTATAGGCTTAATACTGTTTGTTGAAGGCCTGTGTATCTGGTGTCAGCCAGCACTGATACATGTAGGCCTACATCATACATGTTGTCTTGTCTTCTATTTTTACCCACCTTGATCCCCTGTGTACTAAAATAGTCCCTGATTGTGTGCATCAGTTCATAACTCATCACCTTCGTGTGTACACAGATTACAGGGTGGAATATTATGCCCCAAACAACAAAGATTTTCACGCATGTCTCCATTAGCAACTTTATTGGACAATACTTTTTAGCCTTTATATTTGATCAGCTTTTTTTTTTCAAATTGGCAGTGTAATAATTTTCATTGTTTATATTTCCTTTTCATGTTAGAAATATACAGATTGATAAAGATTGTATTATATTGCTTGTTAATTAAAGATTTGGATTTTCCTCATGAAAAAAGTGATTTTGAGGTTTCAATTGTATTGCCAATTGAGGAATATACATGGAGTTGTCCACCCCAGAAAATTGTTGATTTGAATCGAAAGAGAGAAAAATCAAACAAACATAACGCTGCCAATTTCATCGAAATCGCATGTAAAATAAGAAAGTTATGACATTTTTAAATTTCGCTTATTTTTCACAAAACACAATGCACAACTCAGTGATATGCAAATGAGAGAGTCGATGATGTCCATCACTCACTATTTCTTTTGTTTTTTATTGTTTGAATAATACAATCCTCCAATTTTTACAGATGTGACAAGAAGGACCAACTTAACCATAAACTGTTAAAACAACATTTGTTAATTCCACTTGTTCCACTTGTTAAAAGCGAAACTTTAAAATGTCATAACTTTCTTATTTTACATCCGATTTTGATGAAATTTTCAGTGTTTTGCTTGTTGGATTTTTATCCTTTTTTTCAAATCAACTTTTTGTTGGGGTGGACTTGTCCTTTAAATTTCTTAACCATTGAATGTAAATACTGGTGCATTAAAATGGGCTCAATATATGTGTTTATGTTGTCTTTATTCTGATGTATTCTGCATGATTTTCAGGGTTCTTCATTAAAAGTTTTTGAACTGAAACCACAAAATATTGTCTTGAATAGGTTAAAGGGAAAGTCCATCAAAATGGGAAAAACCTCCTGTAGTTGTGGAGTAAAATTGCAATTGCATGTACAGTACATGTACATGTGGGGCCTACATATATCTTTGAATGTAGACCTCTGCTCATACATGTTTCAGAAAAATAGAAACATATTGCCAAATGCCAAGCTAATTTATGAGCATATACATGTATGCCTTCATATAGGCCTGCATGCATATTTACCTCAGAACAGCTTTTTTGCTCAATGATTAATTCTTACAGACAGTCTAGGCCTACATGTAGGACTGTCTATAGGTAGAAAACAAGTAGTGCACAACTGTCCATGAAAAACACAGAAATATTGATTGAACCAATTCTTTTTGTTCCCATTTTTTTAACCTGTTCTTTTTTTCCTTCTTGATGTAAACAACATGATCAAAATAACTGCCTTTTATTAATAATAGAATAGGTCTGCTTGGCTATGGCATCTTTTATTGATTTATTTGTATCTGGGCGTGCATACTGAGGTGAGTATGCGTGTGGGTGGGTCATAATAAATGAGAATGAGAGGAAAGAAAGAAAAATCAATTCCAGAGTATAGGGGAGACCGGGGTTAGTTGGAACATTTTTGACAAAAATGGCTGTAAAATCCAAATAGATTTTATTCGAGAAACAATCAATATATCAGCTTGAAGCATATATCTCAGGGCTTCAAATGTACCCAATAAAATTTTTAACTCTATTATGGTTACTGAAAAAATCCACCTTGAACAAGACCATCGCAAACGTTCCAACATACCCCCATATCGGGGTAAGTTGGAACATGGTATGGGGTAAGTTGGAACACTGCATGGTCAATTAAGAATTATACTAAAACTACTTAGAACTGTAATATTACATGGTTTTAGCCTATTTGCTTTATCTTATTCAAGTTCAAAATATTAAAGTGTGGATTCGTTGAACTTTATGTTTTCTATTATACAGCCACTCACGCAAGCAGACTGTGTAGTAGAATTCTGCATATTTGGGTGCGTTTGAGTTTACATGCAATTAAGTGTACTGTCAGCAATTTCATGTACTTCTGCATCAAATTTTTAAGACAAAAATTGATTGTTTATATTTTTTTTATAATTAATTATGCAAATAAGCATATAAAATTATCCTGATTTTTTTTGGGTATGTTTTTGCCTTTAACTCTATTTATTAAGCTAGTAGAATGCTAATTTTTGGTGAGAGTATCAATTTTCACATTTATAACAAATATCCACCAAAAAATATAATTTCTTATGTATTTTTTGTTTTTTATTTGTATTTTTGTTTTTTCGAACTTTGTTTTTTCCGATGGACTTTGTCAGGAGTCTTTTGCGATCATAAATAGCATAAAATGAATCTAATTGAACCAGCAAAAGTAAAAAAATAATCATACATTTATGACTTTTGGTTGAAAAACACAATTTGCATTGACCTTGTACATGGAATCACGTTTTTGAACAATTTTGGGTCCGAACATGCACATACAATTTGTTGCGTAATTTTGAAACCGCACACACAGGCATCGCAAATTTGGTCTCAAATGATGCGCAAGACTTGAAAGTAAAAAGTCAGCTAGCAGTGTAGTCAAAAAATTTCGTGCGACGGCGTAGTGACGAAATTTCTTGAGGGGGGCTCAAATTGACCCCCCCCCCCATTTTGATAAGGGTTAACATTTGCATTAGGTGCCTACAATAGGCCTTAAATGCACACTCAGACCTACATGTAACTGATAAACAAAACAAGCATGGTATACAATACATGTTCAGAAGAGTGTGAAATGCTTTTTTTTTTTTTTCTCATATCCAATGTTTTCATTCATAATTGTGTTTGGGGTAAGTTGGAACATGTTCCAACTAGCCCCTTCAATTTTGTTCCAACTAACCCCGGAGGCCCATTTTACGTTTATAAGCTTACAGCACAAAAAAGGGACCATGGCATAATAATAACCTCATTTTGTAGCTTGGTATAAGTGTCTATTATACCCCCAAACTGGCCAACTTGATCTATAAACTTCTCTGAGATAATCAAACATTTCTGAACGAGAAAAAATTTACTCAGAAGGTCAAAAAACAAAAATTTGTTTCTAACTTCACCAGGCTTGTTGCACATGTGTTGTCTGTAATATGGTGGATGGCTGTTGATAATGACAATAACTTGAGGGCAGTATTGCAGAAATTTATTTAAAGACGTTAAAGAAAATTACAATGTTTCAACTTACCCCATGTTCCAACTAACCCCGGTCTCCCCTAAACCATGACCTCCATCCATGTGTAGGGTGAATATTAATTACTCTTATGAAGGAGTGAGAAGTTCTTGTTCAAGATATTCCTTTTTAAAATACATTTATAATGTCTATGATGACTGTTATGCGTGGGTTTTAGCTATTAGGGTGCTTTGGTTTAACTATAAAAAAGGCGGGTTCAATTGTGAATTTTTGAACAGTTTTCATTCAAGCATTCTGATCCCGGGGGGGCCACTTACATTGACAAGTGGATACCATGCGCGACCAAAAAAACATGTAAAAAGGATGTCTTTTTCAAGATAGGGCACGTTACGTAGGTAACGTGATAAGGGTGTCAAAAACACTAAAATAATGAAAAAAGGGTATCTATTTCGCTAGGAAAGCTACGTGTTTAGGGTCAAATTTGCGGGATGATAAAACAAAATTAAAATGTTTTATAAAGGATGTCCTTTTTGCCCCAACACTACGTGTTTAGAGTCCGATTTGCGCGAGGTGTGGAAGGTGGGGCCGTATTAAACCAAATGGTGTGTAAAGGTAAAACCGACGACCGACGGACCCATGATCGACATAACAATACAATATTGCTGTACTTGTTTAGGGGTTCATTTCAGGGAATACTTGCCAGGAGTATCGTTTTGTTTCCAATACTTGTTAAGGGTAGGGTTTCAGACGCCAATACTTGTTAAGGGGTGCATTTTCAGAATATGGAAAATACGTGTTTAGGGTGCTTTTCGAGACCCCATGGTCGCGCATGGTACAGAGCTTCCAAGTCTCCCGGATCCTGCGGGAGAATACTGGATTGCGATCCAATCTCCCGTTCTCCCGACCCCATGCCAAAATCTCCCGGATAATCAGGATTTTTAGCTGTTAAATTGTAAAATTCATACAAACGACTGTTTTACGAGTCTAGCATGTTCAACTCCCTAACACCCACGTGGAAACTCCTTATCACATTTTCATTTTACCCAGTAGCTTTTACCAGTTTTTGTATAATCGTACATTGATTTCCAATGTAAATGAAGATAATTTTACTGAACGACTGGTGAACTAGTCTAACAAGTCATTTATTTCCGGGTTTTGCAATGTGTGCGACGGAAACACTTCAGCGGCACTCCATGCACATGCTCCCCCGATGCTCCCCGGCGCAGCCAGCCCTGCCTGGCCTACACGCGCGCGCCAGGAAAAGGGAAGTCCACGAGCACTGCGTCTGCGAGGCGTTTTTCGTAAGCTTGTGTGCGCCTTATTCGAGCTGAAACTGTGGATCAATCATGGGATTAACAAGTGGATTACTTTCAGGAATAATTTTATTGACAATCCTGAAGAACAGAAGCAAAGTGGAGATTTTTTCCCCTACTTTCACTTGGGTTGATCGGATTCGAACATTTTCTCTTTCGGGAGTGAGCTAGCCTGGCGCTGGCTGAGCTGTGCCTGTGCGAAGCATGCCCTGTCCTGATTCATCCACACTACAATCGCATTGTCAGTGACCATGGAGATCATGGAGATGGAATCATCCATGACCAAGACGACAAAATACTTTTCGAAGTATAAAGATAATTTTCAAGCGGAATGGGACTGTGTGACAATTTTCACAGGAATCCCTCAGAGACTTTAAACAGGCCACAAAGAGTTTATAAGTCTTTGCAGGGCCAGGCAAGCTCATTTACCATGTATGTTTACCACTACTGCAGCCCCTTCCCCCTCTGGACAATTAAAGGTATTTTCTTGTTGAATCCAGTTTTTTATGAATTATTTAAAAAATCAAATGTTGTTTTTTTTCTTAATGTGTTTTTGCTCCCCAAAACTCCCATCCGTGGGACAACGTTCCGCCGCTCCCTTACAAAACCATACCTCCGCGAAATCTACTGGATTCTATCTTCCCAATGTTGGCAGCTCTGATGGTATCCACTCGTCAATGGAAGTGGCCCCCCTGGGATTCTGATCTGTATTGATTTTCTTCATTTTCTTAAAATGTAACTTCTAATTAGATTTAGTACCCTTCCTCTGTGTTTATATTTTTTGTAGTGAAGGTCCTTAGAACACTTACATGTACTTAAAGGTATTCCGTTATTTACACTACATATCACCTCTGTTACTCGTGCGTTTAAACTGTTTTCTGAAGCCAAGCAAAACTTTGTATAGGAGACTGCTGAGTTGAATTTGTTTTATGTTACCATGGATATCTACTTTTAGTTGTATCTCATCCCTTTTTTTTTTGGTTGCACAATGTACAGGCGTATGACCGTCGGTTTCCAACATGCAAGATGATACCAATCTTTGTCGGGAGTGAGATCTTGTCAGAATTCAAGAGTAACGATGGCGCTGTCCATATAGTGGAGAGACGCTGCAAACTCAACCCTGATGCTCCATATCTACTTAAAAAGGTGTGTGCGGAAATCGCTATCATTTTTATTATTTTTGAAGAAATGGGGGGGGGGGATACTGAACACATGTGGGTGCTACGAGTATGAGGAAAGACACGTGACAAAATTTGCCATTTCGTAGTTCTACTCTGCGCATGATCAGAGGAAGGTCATGGGCACTAAAGCGACATGGTGGTTTAAAATTTAATGAGATGAGCTCCATTTTTAATAGTGTCTTGATTATTCATATATTCTTTTGAATTGTGTTGTTCATTTACATCCACAAAAAACAACAATGAGTCCACAATGACAGGTATTTCAGTTTACATTGTACAGCATGCTATAAGATGCATTCAAAGTAGAAATGCAACAAATACCTTCATAGTGTTCATTCATTTGTGTGCTATTCTGGTCTATTCAATTTCTTCATTCTGCTAAGTAAAGCATGCTTACATAATATCTTGCTTTGAAATCTGCCTAGATCATAATGAAAGAAATGAAAGGTCATTTGGCCAAATTGCCCATGAAGTAACTACGAACTGGTCTATTGTTACATGTAAATGTAGGTGTTATATACAGGGGTATTCAAAGAATTTATCTGTAGGTGGATATTTATCCATACATTAGATGGACATTTTGTTTTGCAAGTCATAATATGCAAAGATGATTGACATCCCCGAATTCATTACTTTAATAGAAAAAAAATACTCCCACATAATTATGTAGGACAGGGTAAGGTTGCATACAAATACAATTCAATATCCAAATTCCTGAAAACTTGTGTTGTGAGTGGTGTGTTTTTCTTTATCCTACTTACATGCGTAATGAACATTTTAATAGCAGATACTGATCTTGTTACCCAGCAACGTCCTAAAACGTTAACATGACTCACATCACATCTTATTTACTGTAATTCATGTGAATCAATTGACCTATATACATGTCTGTACATTGTATGTTATACATGTATGGTGCTTGTACATGTAAATGAGCATCTTTCATTGCTGTTTTTGGCCTCCACTGATGTGAAAGAAATTCTGATTAATAAAAAGTAAAGGCACAGGCTGCATGAGGTACAGCGATAATGTACTGTACTTTTTATGTAAATGTGAAATCATAGCATCAAACATTAAGACTTTCATGAAATATTTGACAACTACACATGAACTTAAAATACCCGTCAACATATGTTCTGTATTTCCCAGGTAGGCCTTCCTGCATCACTACATGTACCTCTGTCTTTGCCTGAATTAGGTAACCAAAAAAGGGTTATCTGTACAGGATAGTTGTGAGCCCCCCCCCCCACAATTTACATACATTTACAAAAAAATGGATTTGATTTCTGTTCTCATAAAGTCTGTTAAATCACAAACCCATGACTATCAAGACAGGCTGACTTTTAGCTACCAGAATACAACATGTAGTACTTATCAAACTTGAATATAGAATAATAAGAGTAGGAACAGAAATCAAGAAATAAACAAGCTACTTCAACATTGATACTTCCTGCTTTTAAGCATTTAGAAACATCTGACTTTATGGATAGTCTTGTCAACATCATCAATCAATCATAATTTCAAGTTCTATTGACCTGTAGATAATTTGATCCATAGAGTAAATTGTACTCTGGATTGAAGTTTGTTCACCTTACTCTCAACTCTTATCTTAAATGAATGATTATTTTGTGTAGTCATAAAATAAAATCAGCCGATAGGATTATCCGGGCCATGATAGTGATGTTTTGTAAAGTAAATATTACTGGTTTGTTATGGCATCCAAACTTGAGAACAGGATTTGTAAACAGCTTTGGGGTTCTTGAACTTGTCTTTTGATACCATTCTTCCTGTTTACTGTTTATTGGCCCAATGACTGAAGATGCAGAAGTTATCAATGACAAATTTAATTCGATAATTTGATACAAATTCATTATTATGTACATGTACAAGGTATAGCATTTTCCTTTTTGTTTCAAACATTTATGACGAAATTGGTTTATTCAATATACTATGTCGTATATTTGGGCTACTTTGAAATTCTTATGTCAATTTTGTATCCTTGGATGGACAAATTTATAGCCCCCGCCCCCCCCCCCCCCACCTTCAACTATCTCAATTAAATTTGTTGTCTTTCTTTCTTCATAGATTGCTGGTGTAGAGTTTGTCTATTTTATCCAGAAGAATAATCTTGACATGAAAGGAAGAACGCTGAAGATTGAAGCCAGGAATGAAACATTCGCTTCACGTATTGGGATCTTAGAAGGATGCACATACTCGGTTAGTATCTGAGCTGCTAATTTTCACAGATCCTATTAGAATGAATTAATAAGTTTTCAAAGTAATACCACAAATGTTTGGATTAATGAACCCCTTTTTCTTACTAAGTAACAAGTTGTATGTTTTGTATATCTTTTATTGTTTTTTTTTAAATATATTTTATGCGCCATTGAATAGGCAACTGGATAATTGGCGCCTTTATTATTTTTTTGTGAGAAGAAGTCTCAAGATCCATGGAAGTCTAATCTGCACCTTTCAAATCCTGATGATGAAGAGCAGTCATTTACGAATACAGTAGTTTAGGAGAAGAGTATGACTGGAATACACCTGGAGTACACCTAAAATGAAACTGTCATTCAAAATTGCATTATTAGATAACCCTGTATGCCCGATAATGTGCTTTCACACAGACCAGAATACGACCATTCTAATGTCATCATTACCGCAGGAATAGTGCTGTAATGACACGTGTGAAGACATTCTGAGGCTGAGCAAGAAGTAATGTAGAACCTGTGATCAAGAGTTGATGAGATTGAGGATAAGAAGATGTAGACAACTTGAGCAGGATGGAAAGTGTTTCAGACTGGAAGACTTGATGGAAGGGAAGGGGGGGGGTGGTGTCATGATGATTACATGTATTGGTGTGATTATGGACAGTTGAATGGACCATCATGGCTCAGGAAGAATAATCTAAAACCAGCTTCATAATATATATCAGGCAAGGCCAGGGGCTGGGGTAGGGATGATAGGGGTACTATGATAAAGCTCTCAGATAAAAAAGCACCATTATTGATTACTAAAAACATGTACAGTATGGTACCAAATACTGCCCTTGAAAACAACTAACAGCGTTGAAATGATTGTTGATATACATCCTTAAGATTTCCTTCCTGCCTTTAGAGACCAATTCTTTATAATAAAAGTCAGGATGAACTCAATTCGATTTAATATGAAAATGGCTATTGCAGGCCTATAGAGTATTAGCATTCCTGATGGTAATATATAATAGGCCTACTCTATGTACCTGTCAATATAATATTACACTCCTGTCATGCATGTACAGCAGAATTGCCCAAGGTCAGAGAATTCTAGACAAGACATTTCACCTACATAGAACCTGCAACTGAGTTCTAGCTGTATGAAGTGTTTTGGTAAACAGTGATCAGTAGCACTGTGATGTGATATGCTTCGTGTGGGTGTGCCTATTTGATTCAGGGAAAACAGGATTGCAGTGCAAACCACACCAGTACAATCCTAGTTTGGGTTTTCCCTCTTCTCTACAAATGTAACTCCATGTAGATATCCGGGGGGGGGGGGGGGGAATCAAATGACCTGAAGCAGCAGATTGCTTTCAAACTATGTTGTAAATGATTGTATTTAAACATACCGTACATGTACATCTTCTCAATCTGGGTTTTGTAATACCCGGTTTACATGTACATTGTCATAGCAGGCATGGATGGGGGGGGGGGGGGGGTTGTGGTGTGGCTAGGGGCGGAAAATTTGACAATTTACATGTATTGATGCACCATGCAGAATGCCTTTTGATGTTGGGGATCCCGTAAAGATGAGCATTGACCTTTTTTTTACTTGTCAAATTTTTGAAATGCGCACCCTGTGAAAGTCCTCTAGACCTGCGGCTGCATACATGTAATATATGGTTTATAAACTGATAATCCCTCTAATTGCATGATCTCTCTGGGGTGGTCAGCCTGTACGATGATGCGAAGATTTAAATTGTTAAATTGTAATTACCGTAGGTGCCATCGTACAATAGCACAGCATCTGTATGGGTCTCACACAATCTGTGTGATCTCTAGTGAAATTTATAGAAAATCATTAAGTTGGAGAGAAAGATGGGGGGGGGGGGGGCAGGGTTCAACCAACCCCCCCCCCCAAAAAAAAAAAAAAAACGAGATCTTTAACATACAAGTTGACATGTATCTTTGATCAATTTCAGAGGTATTTGGTGAATATCTCTTTGAAATTAGAAGTGGTGATAGATGCCAGAAGCAGCCAGATCATACACATTTTGTGCTATTAAACTCTTGTCAATATACATATTTTCATCTACAGTGAAGACATACATACCGGTATCCAGACTCCAGATGCTTTTGCATTCAGCTGTATATGTAGAGTGTAATTGCTCAATTTCACACTGATCAATGGCATGGATCGGAAAGGGCAAAATATTCTTTCGGTCACTTCTTTTGATTGATCAGGCAGAGAGGAAATGACCAATCGATAATGGGATGGAATGAGGTTGTGCATCTGGCAGTAGAATTTTGTAGAATATTCAGTTTTCAATATAATACATGTACAGTACATTTAATAAAGCCAAGCTTACACTATGCGATCCGATGTGACACAATATCGCATTTTGCATTAAATTTGAAGGTAGTAAAATTACTTTATTTGAAGTTCGGCATTATGTTAGGGACAATGAAATCCTAATTTTGCTTTGTGGTATTAAAGCCCTGTGGTCAGAGTAAAGTCCAAGACTCCAAATTGGCTTCAAGTCGCAGCTGATGATGACGTCACTACAATTTGAAATTGAATTGCTTTTATTCCTACTAGAAGGCTCGAACTACACTGAATTTCGATTTTTGTAGTTCTCACTGTTATTCTTAACTCTGATCGCTATAAAGACTTTATCTGCTGGACTGTTCATCCCAAATGTTATTACAATTTTTTTTAAATTTGTATCGCAACGAATCGCATGGTGTGAAGAATTTTAGTTTTGATATTGCATATCTGTATAGAATCACTTGTCAAATGCAAGCATGTTTGTGACCAGGCAGTCACCCCAAAAATAATAAGTCGCCCAACATGAAATATTATGTTTTTATTGAGCTTATAATTGCACGTAATTAAGAGCTTTAAAATGATAACTTGCCAAAATCAATCAACAATTACAGTCTACACAAACTCATGAATTTATGCAGAAGAAAAGAAACTCTTGTATCTTAGCCAACCTTACCTCAAATTTTGACAGTATGAGAAAAAGAATTACTTTTTAAGATAAGCTAATTTTCAAATTTTCATGTTTTGAAGACCAAATTACTATTATGGCTATTTTGATACAGAGAACATTTTTTCTGGTAAATTATTGTTGGTTTTGGGCTAGCTAGATGTACAATGTAGTTACAGTATAGCCACTGTGGTACAATAATTTGTCAATACTAGCTAATGTATATAGGGAGCATTGCCATTTTATTATCAAAGTTTGACCATAAGGGAGGGGGGGGGTCCTTTCTTTTCTTTTCTTTGTATTTTATGATACAATTTTTTTTTCAATACTAGCTACATGTACAGGAGTGACAAAAAGAAATGAAAAAAATGAAACTTTAATAAAAGCAGCAGGTACAATAAGCAGTGACACATGTACATGGAAATTGTAGGCCTTCAATGTACACTGTACAGTATACTATGCACGTGTTGTAAATGTACCAGTAATTGTTAAAGTTGAATTAAGAAGGGGGTGAGTTTCCATAAATATGGGTTCCACACACAATATATAGTATATATCAGTTGTTCAAACAGATAGCATGTCACAAAAGTCCTCTGCCTTCTCGATATTTTGCTTTGAAAGTCTATGAAATTAGCCACCTGTCAGAGCCCGAGAGACGAGTGTACAGAAAAAATCACTCTGAGTGTGACGTCACCGGGGGGAATTTAGTATAAGAGGTGTCCGGATATAATACAGAAATGCTATGCAGAGAGAGAAAGATGATTTTACTTTTTTTTTTCAAAGCAACTCAAATCAAACAAATAGGAATCGTATATGTACAAATCTTTACTTTCCTGTATAAAAAACAGTATGAATAACTATCATGAACTCTTAAATCATGATGTAAGATTGCAAACAGTGAGTTATTGAATGATATTTTCACTATTTCTCATTTATTTTATCACGATGTTCCATCAAGTGAGTAGCTGGAAAGTAATTCCGGCGGCTAGCTCAGCTCTGCGCGCGCTGCACGCCTATACAATACACACAACCAAACCACACAACGCACACAACACCCAGGCATTGAGTGTACTGTACAGTAGTGGTCTGGTACCGGTATGTCGACCCGCAGTTCATGACCATGCAGCGATCCCCTGGCGTCTTTTTCTTCTTTCCTTTTGTCTTTGACTCCATTTTTGTCTCACCTGCATAGCAGAGTGAGACTATAGGCGCCGCTTTTCCGACGGCGACGGCGGCGGCGGCGTCAACACCAAATCTTAACCTGAGGTTAAGTTTTTGAAATGACAGCATAACTTAGAAAGTATATGGACCTAGTTCATGAAACTTGGCCATAAGGTTAATCAAGTATTACTGGACATCCTGCCTGAGTTTCATGTCACATGACCAAGGTCAAAGGTCATTTAGGGTCAATGAACTTAGACCATGTTGGGGGAATCAACATCAAAATCTTAACCTAAGGTTAAGTTTTTGAAATGTCATCATAACTTAGAAAATATATGGACCTAGTTCATGAAACTTATACATAAGGTTAATCAAGTATCACTGAACATCCTGCATGAGTTTCACATCACATGACCAAGGTCAAAGGTCATTTAGGGTCAATGAACTTTGGCCGAATTGGGGGTATCTGTTGAATTACCATCATAACTTTGAAAGTTTATGGATCTGATTCATGAAACTTGGACATAATAGTAATCAAGTATTACTGAACATCCTGTGCAAGTTTCAGGTCATATGATCAAGGTCAAAGGTCATTTAGGGTCAATGAACTTTGGCCAAATTGGGGTATTTGTTGAATTACAGCCATAAATTTGAAAGTGTGTTGGTCTAGTTCATAAAACTTGGACATAATAGTAATCAAGTATCACTGAACATCCTGTGCGAGTTTCAGGTCACATGATCAAGGTCAAAGGTCATGTAAGGTCAAAGAACTTTGGCCACGTTGGGGGTATTTGTTGAATTGCCATCATATCTCTATAAGTGTATTGGTCTAGTTCATAAAACGTGGAAATAAGAGTAACCAAGTATCACTGAACATCTTGTGCGAGTTATAGTAGTTTTCAAAATCAGCACTGCTGCTATATTGAATCGCGTGATGCAGGTGAGACGGCCAGAGGCATTCCACTTGTTATATCCTCTGGATCATTTCCACTCATAGCTCATTCCACAGAACAATCTTGAATCAAACGTACTATTCTTCTCGGCCTTCCGAGTTGTTTTCTATATTTAATTACACTAGAGGTCATCGTCACACATACAAACGCAATTCGCAAGTGAGTTGAAGACAGCAAGAAAGGTATGCGGTATAGTACGGTAGCTCGACAGCTAGCTGAGCCGGAGCGGGCGGCCGGTCGGCATAAAGCAATTCCGCAACCAACTGTGTTTTTTGCAAGAGCCGCGTCACACGCGGATAAATATGTCATAATAACACGTCTGCTACGTTATCAACTGGTGAGAAGATCTCGATCAAATTTCATATTATTCGCCTTGAAATTTTTCCTTTAGGGTCTATGGTATCACTCTGAGGGAAATTACATATTAGGAATAATAGTACGGCCATACATATACTTTTAATCATTTCCTCTTTGCAAGTTCTCCGGCTCACAGATACAACTTCAACTGCAGTTTATTCCATTATGACTTGTTTCGCCACGGACACAGTCCCGAACGAAAACAAGGCATTAAAATCGTATAAAATCGCTACAAAGAAGAACGGTTTTAACAATGTAGGGATATACTAATGACTATATGTCTTTGAATAATTATTACTTCCTTTCAGTATCGTTCACATAAAATCAATAGCGATAAAATGAAGTTTTGACACAAAAGTAAATATGAAGGCGTACGTGCATTGTACACAAAACGGCACTGCCTTGTTTACTACACCGGGACCGAATACCCCCCGGTGACGTCACAGTCAAAGAACACCCGTCTCGGTAGGCATTGCAGGAGCGAACTCAGGGAAAACGGGTAGGGATAAATCGTTCAAATTCACTATTTTGAAAAAAGAAAATGGGGGGTCGAATCACCTCTTAGTGTTTGGGGGGTTGTAAGGTTGCTATTAATGCAAATATCTCAATATTTGGAATCGTCTTCTTAATTCAACTTTAAGGGTTTAGAATGAAATTGTTTCATTCATTGTGTGTGTGTGTGTGAGAGAGAGAGAGAAAAAAAGATGGAGGGGAAGTAGGGGGTGGAGGGGGGGGGGGGACTCAGGGGAGGGTAATTAATGTCAGTAAAGTGATATTGGGCATGTGTATAGCCCATGCTATTGTTTTATTAGTTTTCATGTGCATCATGTATGATGAAGGCCTACGTGTTGATATCTTGTAGTATTGGTACACAGTACATTGGATTTTGTCTATCTAAAGAAGACATTTGATATTATTTGGGTTGAGAGATGAATGGGTTTGAGTAATCTTTAGAATCAATTATCACACTGTATTGTGCATTTTTATTTTCAAGACTGAATGATAAAATATTGATGACATTTGTTTATGGAGATGTGTGCTATCCAGCCACACATCAAGGTAGGGGGAGGGGGTGGGGGTTTGATTTTTGGCCCCAAGACCCATTTTTGTTGGGTTTTTTTTTTGCTAGATTCTTTTTAATAATGCAAAAAATGTTAATCAATAGTGGTGATAACCTTGTTTTGGCTGCTCAAAAATAGTGAGTGGTGATGCCAAGAATTTTTCTTATTGTTTGTTTTATTTTGCTGGTATTTATTTATTTATTTTTATTTACAATGTATGATTTTTTTTTTTTTGGGGGGGGGGTGCTCCCTTCCAGTCAATCATCAATCTCCTTGTTTTATGTACATACTGTAGTTTTCACTTTAATCATGCTGAACCTTAATTTTTTGTTTTAATTCTTTAAAAATATGTTGCCTTGTATATTAGTGGCATTTTATTATTTAAATTAACATTTATCAATTCTATTATTTTATGTAGCCCTGTTATGCTCACTCTACTTCCTTCTTTGACACAAGAGACTTAACTTTTGATTGATTTTTATAGGTCCTTTCTTTCAAATTTTTTTACCATTTCCTTGTACAATGTACAGTAGTTGTTTCCTAGAGCTATTTTCAGCCAATATGGTGTGATAAAATTCAGCAATATTCAGACTAGTATTTCTCTAACACAAATCCAAGAG
The DNA here is from genome assembly GCF_037042905.1 of Lytechinus pictus. Lineage (NCBI taxonomy): Eukaryota > Metazoa > Echinodermata > Echinoidea > Temnopleuroida > Toxopneustidae > Lytechinus > Lytechinus pictus. Next base: position 23,845,861 of record NC_087254.1, read on the forward strand.
AATGAGATACAGTTGCTATCTTTCATGCACAATTGTTAATAAACAACAGGCGCGATAGCTCAGTCGGTAGAGCGGGGGATTCGTATTCCGGTGACCCGGGTTCGATTCCCACTTGATGCGCTAGTGCCCTTTGGTAAGGCATTAATCCTCATTACCAGGTCCTTTGGAGAGGACCTTAAGCCGTCAGTCCTCTGGTTGCTTGCTTACAAGCATTCATGCTTTCTTAGCAATCAGGTAAAAAAATCCCCACCAATACTGTGATTGTTGTTTGTAAACAGTGCAACCAGTCATGAAAATTAGCCAGCAAAAACGATACGGTGGAATAAGTATCAGTTTCAGTTTCAGTTTGGTTTATTTTCATATCTCATAAAATATCAAATACACTGTACAATGTAACCTCCATCGAAAGACAGTAAATCGTTGATAATAAAATAATACAATACATCACCATAATTCATAATAAATCAGACAAATGTTATACAATTGAACGTTTGGATTGGAGACAGATATATCAATAAGATGAGAATATGACGGGCAAACTATTTAAAAAGCAGAGCTTGTAATTTATAGTTTCCCTATTAATTAAATATAAGTAATTGTCAACTTGTTTTAATATAAAAAAACATCAAAAAAACGAGAGAAAGAAGGAGACAAAAAGAAAAAAAAACAAAGGAAGGTGGACTGACAATAGTTAAGGGGAACACTTGTCTAGGGAGCCGATGAATTGTCATTTAGATATTTGTTTAAAATATAAATTTTCAATTTACGTTTAAAAGTATATATAGAATTGCAATCTTTGAAGTCTGTTAGTAGATCATTCCAAAATGATAAAGTATAAAACTCCCAAGCTAGATATCAAGAAATCAGATGTCTTCTATCCTTTCAAATAGCTTTAACAGTTCGAAATAAGGCTGCGTTTATCCGACCTCAAGCCAGAATCGTGATTTGAATCATGATTGGAATCATGATTCAAATCACAAACATGAATCACAATTACTACAGAATCAGGGTTTAGACGACCTTCGTTCCAACGCTGTTTCTCCTCGGATTCGGACCGATCCAGTGCGCATCACAGTGCGCAGTTTGACCCAGGAAGTATAGGTCAACGTTGGACACTTAATTGGAGGTCGGCGACGTACATGTGATGTGACAACGTGGGGCGCGCGCCTTGGCAAGAACCGGAAATAGCTCGACACAATGACGTCATATAATCATGATTCAAATCACGATATCGTTTATCCGAACATTTTCGTACGTGATTCTGCAGAAACGTCTTTCCAAACGCCCTTTTTTTCGTAGTTCATGTTTGTGATTCTAATCATGATTATATTCAATTTCGACTAAACGCAATCGTGATTCTGCAGAATCGTGATTTGAATCATGATTGGAATCATGATTATAGGGTAAAAAAGTGGCGGATAAACGCACCCTAAATGACATGAATCAAATGATCATTTTCCTTTCGGTCTCATTATCTTTAACAGGCTATTAAAATTCACTATCACTTTCAGAGATTGAATTTCATGTCATGTGAAATTAAAGATTTATGTCGGCCGCATAATACTCTCTTTGTTGAAATCTAAACTTCACATTGAAAGAAGTGGGCTATAAAAGTGTGATCTACTTTGTATATTTTTATCATTGCATAATTGTCCTCTTGTCTTTCCTTCTCCTACAATCCAGGTACATCCTGATAACCCAGGCTGGACAATCTTTGAGCAGACTGCTAGCTTGGAGGTCAAATCATTCTTTGGGTTTGAGAATACAGTGGAGAAAATTGCTGCCAAACAATATGCTGCCAATATCAAGAAGGTAACATTAGAGACAACAACTCAAGCCTTTATTCCTCTTTCTTTCTTTTTTTTTCTTTCTTTCTTTCTTTCTCATTTTCCAAGGCTTTCTATCAAATGGTTATTCTTATTGCTTTATTCTTTTTTTGTTGTTGGCAGTATTGGTATTCTTTTTCTTATTCATCACTGCTTTCTTTCCATGCTCTGATGGTATTGGAAGGAAGTCTACGTGTAAAATCTACTTTGCATGATATTTCACCCTCAAATTGAGCAAACATCCCCCCCCCCAAAAAAAAAAATAATGAATGAATAAAAAATAGTAATAGTAACAGCAACAATTAGACAAAGATATCCTTGGAATACCATTTTAGATTTCGCATTCTAGTCAGTCATGTTTAGCACATGCGATACAAATAGATATTAAATTCAATTTCAAAATATAGATGTCTGTGGAAACACCTTTCTTTTAATATAGACTGTTCAGCTGACTATTCGATTACCAGCCAGCCATCTTCATCAAAGGGTTTATGAGTTACATGTATAAATAACTTTAATCAAACAAGCTACCACAGTAGTAAAAGTGGTTGGGCACATGGCAAAGCTTTTAGCCTAACCAGATCAATTGAGTTAATTGGATTAGGTTGAGCTCAAGTGTTATTAATAGATAGATGGTTCCAATTAGACGAGCTATCCTGGATTATGACGAACGCCGGGTATCCAATGAAGTGAATAATTAGAAAAGGGGAAGCTCAGCCTCTGCTAAAACAATGATAACGGTTTAAATAATTTTGTTAAAAGTGGGTTACATCATTGTACTAATGATCTCCATGGTACACTGAACCTTGTCAGCTTAATAGCACTGTAAATAGTGAACTGTGCTTGTTTTTTGCTCTCCAAGAGGGAAGTCATTATTGTTAATTTTTTTTGCACGCTGCGAGCATTTGCGATATTGATTGTTGGGTCAATATTTGCACGATTATTTTCAGAGCTATTACATGTATGGTGCTATCTTGAAACCAGGCTCATGACGGGTATTTGCCTTGATCCGTATATATAGTCAAGGCTAATTCTCCAAAAGTTACATTGGTTGCCAATCCGGAAGCATATAGAATTTAAAATACTTCTTCTCACTTGGAAAGTGTTAAATGGTTTGGCACCAACATATCTACAAGACCTTGTCATGCCTTATACACCAGCTCGTAGCCTAAGATCATCACACCAGCAACTTCTTAAGACTCCCAAGACACGTGTAGCATATGGTGCGCGAGCTTTCTCTGCCTCAGCACCTTCTCTCTGGAATAATTTGCCGTTATATTTAAGAATGATACCATCACTGGAGACCTTCAAATCTAAACTGAAGTCTTATCTTTTCTAACAGTATTAGTTATTGGCACTTTGACACTCATCCAAACTTTCTTTCTTTTCTTGTGCGCCTCGGAATAGAATATTTCTAGATAGATAGCGCTATATAAATGCCTATTATTATTAAGGCTTATACTGGATGCAAAATATTAAAGATAAATGAAAGTAATTGCAGTAAACACTGATTTCATGAGAAAGTCTGTAAAACCAGGCTTAATTGTCACTATATCATCGGGGATCTAGATCTGGTACAGTTACATTAACTGAACTTTGTGAAATCTTGAAATCTACGCTGAAAAATGTTCACACTGAAGATCACCAACACAGATAGGCGCACGTGGGACAGTGTATCATTATTGCTTTGAATGTCGGCCCGACGCTTGCCCCGAATCCCGTGCTTATTTGCTAATTTCTCAGCAATTACACAATTTCTTACAGAATCCTTTGGCACATATTTTTTATTCATACAAACAGACACTTTGTGGTAATTTCATTGGATTCTGTACGAACTCATTTTGAAATCGTTACCACAACTGGCATTTATTTATCTTTAAACCTCTATCAGACATAGTGCAACAATGGTTTGTATACAATTTCTATAGGATATGAAGTGTTGAGTAGTCAAGTACAATGCCAAAGGGCCCACAGATGTTTCTTTTTGGTTGCCAGGTTACATAAAATTATGTTGACCAATCAAAAGTTTAAGTGCAAAATGACTTTTGTCCAACATTATGCCAATATTGGCCAATGTTTTTTGTCGTTATGATTTTGTCTGTGTAATTTGGGGGTAAAAATAGTTTATTTGGAAGTTGATTGAACAATACTTGATGAATTGGGCAATGCCACTCAATAATTATTCCTGCATTTTTAAAGCTAAACATATTTCATGCCATTTAGAACAAGGCTAGCCTTATACATTGCAGAGTCATATTGAAAGAAAAAATGGTTTGTATTTTCAATATGCATTTCCAATTTGATTAACGAGTGAGAAGAGAAAATGAAACCTGTGTGAGAAAAGTGTTTACATGAGTCAAGTCTGAAAATGCTGATTGCTTTAATAGTTCTGATTTTAGAAAGCAAACAATTTGAAGTAGTTTTCATCAACAAAATTAAAACTGAAAGGAGAAGGAAAGAAATTGATTTTATTTATAATGTACAGTCTTACATGTCTGGCCACTTTGCCACTAATGCCCATACATACATGTATGTAAGTGAAATGGCTGGATATGAGATTAATTTGAAAATGTTGTATAGGCTACACGGGCCTATTAACATTGGGAAAGCAAGAGATATTCATTCGAGCCAACCCATTGCTATTTTTTTTATTTTGATATGGCTGATTGACAAATTGTATGCATATGATTGTCCATCTAACACTGATTCTATTTTTGGTAATTACTGAACTTCCTTTTCCCAAATTGGGAAGAAATATCACCAATTTTGGACTATATTTTGACTGGCGGAAGGATTAGGGCTATTTTGCTGTTTGAGGTGATGAATCTGCTCCCCCCGACGGTGTCTTCAAACACGCCAATTTATTTTTAAAATGAGCCGGTCGAGGGACCCTTTTCTGGTCAGATATGGATTGCCAGATATATATCCTATCCACTGGTAGTAAACATTCGACCCCCGAATTTCATCCTTATTTTTTTATGAATTTTTTAAAGTGCCAATTTAACACACGAGTCTATGGGGAATGAATTAGGCCTGTGAGACCTGTATGGGTGTGTTCAATGTCGGTTTCCAAATGTAAACGGCAACATGAATGCTATAATGATTGAAACATCATGATTGCAAAACGTGAATATGAGAAACAAAGGGTATGTTCAATAACCTCCATTCCCGGTTGTAAAAGTAAACGTCATTCAAATCATTATTCGGAGGAAAATCTAAATGATGAAAAAGATGCGTTGGTAAACGCGATCAGTTCAGATTTTATGACCTTCAGACTAGTGAATGCGACATTGACCACAATTGACTTTTGAAACGTCTTTAAATTTGCTCTTGCAGTGGAAGCCTACACAAGCAGGTGCCAGAATTGACCTTTTTTTGTGATTGGTCAATCTGCGCACTAAAGCTGGGCTGACGAAAGCGAGAAATTTTAAGATGATTAACAAATAATCTGCTTTATATATTTTTGACACTGGACAGTGCACTGCTGATCATGTTTGTGTTCTGTGTCTTGTAATTGAGTTTTCAAGCATGATTCATGGTGCTGTTTAAATATGAAAATCAACATTGAACACACTCTTAATTTCTTTTTGGTTGCGAATGATTCTTGATTACAGATCATTTTGTGTGTAACCTGACAGTATTACTGTCAAATTTTGTCCTATATCAATCATAATTTTAAAGCCCTTTCTCTTGAAATTGTTTGTACTTATTGCAAAAACTCTTGTTCTTAAAGTGAGACTGTAAATTCTATAACTCTCTATTACCAATTTTTATGAAATTATGCTTTTTTGAATATTTTTTCTTCATTTTCATTTATTCTAATCAGCTTGCTATTAACTATAATACGAGTACCAATGAGCTTTTTGAAAATGATCACCTCTTCTCATTGTGATCATCACAGCCCTTTCACATGAATCAAATGTGCATGTTTAAATATTGTCATCAATTTACTCTCTCTTTCTCTCACTGTGATGTTCTCTCACTTTCTTCCCCTCTCTCTCTCTCTCTCTCTGAATCATATGGGGTACATTGGTTTTCAAAACTACTCATCAAACAGCGAGCTCTTGCTTTTATGCTCCGTAAAGGTTGATTGAATATTGCAATGGATCGGTTATAGGGTATGGCATGGATATTTCATTTGGCCCAATGATGATTTGCGTCACGTCCTGACGTCTGCAGGGGTTGAGAAGGGGGTTGCTCCGAGGCCCATTTGGTTTGTCTAACATTATAAATTGATGGAGGAAATGAGAATCATACATACAGTGGAGGGGAAAATTGGGTTGGAATAGCGACACCTTGGCTTTTAATTTGTGGGAATGGGGGTAGGATGGGTAGAGGTGACATGATTTATTAGGGGGTAATCAAAGCCACCCTGTCCCCAATATATCCTATTGACTTTGTGAACTTGTTCAGGCAGCAAAATACAGATCCTGCCTTCGTACCCTCTGGAACTGAATAAAGTTCTCATACATGTAGTTTTGAGCCAACAAGACAGCTCTTGCATCCCTTTATAAAGGACTCTTCCATATCATAGGTTTTATGATTCGCTTTCTATGAAATTCCTTGATAGAAATACTTTGCGTTACTGCAAAGAAACTGTTAAGCATTTTTTTAAAGTTTATAATTATGGTTTACAATCATTTATTAAAAGTTAGCCATATTTTGACTAATAAAACACTAAAGGCGACTGCACTCCTTACGATTGGTCTGCGACCCGATTTCAGAATAAAATGTAGTAGAATTTGATGCTAACATTGAGACTTGGAATATCTTACGGTATAATGTTCTAAATCATCGTACGAATACCTATGTTCAAATCTGTGACTATGCTATCACCCTTCTTAGAATAAAAGCGAATTTAATATCTAGTCGTAATGATGTCATAGCAGTCGTACGATTGGCTATGATTTGAACTAATTTGGCCTTTACTCCGAAATAAAGGCTTGCAATCTTTCAAAATGGTTATATTAGTATTCTTTCAATTAATTTAAACCTCAAATAAAATGATATGTTCCATTCACATTTTCAGAAAATGAGCAAAATGCGATTTGTTCCAAAATCGGATCGCGAACAGTCGTAAGGTGTGCGGTATTAACGAACATGTATTAACGAAAAACCTGAATTCGGTTTGAAACTTTTTTACCTAAATGCCAAGCACACAATATGCCACTGACTATTTGGTATAAAGCTTTTTACATTTTAGTCTGTCTCTCTCTCTTGAAATTATCAATTTATTTTCTTTTCAGTGGAAATCAAGAAACTGAGTGTATTTTGACCATTTCTGTACATTTGACACTCTGCTTGTTTATCATTTTGTCCTTGTGTTTGTCCTATTTTTTTCATCTTCCTTGTTTTTATTTTTTTTAGTTTCTAATTTCCTTACTAACAGAAAATATAGTTTATTAGTTTTCTTTCAATTAATTTAAACCTCAAATACAATGATATGTTCCATTCACATTTTCAGAAAATGAGCAAAATGCGATTTGTTCCGAAATCGGATCGCGAACAGTCGTAAGGTGTGCGGTATTAACGAACATGTATTAACGAAAAACCTGAATTCGGTTTGAAACTTTTTTACCTAAATGCCAAGCACACAATATGCCACTGACTATTTGGTATAAAGCTTTTTACATTTTAGTCTGTCTCTCTCTCTTGAAATTATCAATTTATTTTCTTTACAGTGGAAATCAAGAAACTGAGTGTATTTTGACCATTTCTGTACATTTGACACTCTGCTTGTTTATCATTTTGTCCTTGTGTTTGTCCTATTTTTTTCATCTTCCTTGTTTTTATTTTTTTCAGTTTCTAATTTCCTTACTAACAGAAAATATAGTTTATTAGTATTCTTTCAATTAATTTAAACCTCAAATACAATGATATGTTCCATTCACATTTTCAGAAAATTAGCAAAATGCGATTTGTTCCAAAATCGGATCGCGAACAGTCGTAAGGTGTGCGGTATTAACGAACATGTATTACATGTATTAACGAAAAACCTGAATTTGGTTTGAAATTTTTTTACCTAAATGCCAAGCACACAATATGCCACTGACTATTTGGTATAAACCTTTTTACATTTTAGTCTGTCTCTCTCTCTCTTGAAATTATCAATTTATTTTCTTTTCAGTGGAAATCAAGAAACTGAGTGTGTTTTGACCATTTCTGTACATTTGACACTCTGCTTGTTTATCATTTTGTCCTTGTGTTTGTCCTATTTTTTTCATCTTCCTTGTTTTTATTTTTTTCAGTTTCTAATTTCCTTACTAACAGAAAATATAGTTTATTAGTATTCTTTCAATTAATTTAAACCTCAAATACAATGATATGTTCCATTCACATTTTCAGAAAATTAGCAAAATGCGATTTGTTCCAAAATCGGATCGCGAACAGTCGTAAGGTGTGCGGTATTAACGAACATGTATTACATGTATTAACGAAAAACCTGAATTTGGTTTGAAATTTTTTTACCTAAATGCCAAGCACACAATATGCCACTGACTATTTGGTATAAACCTTTTTACATTTTAGTCTGTCTCTCTCTCTCTTGAAATTATCAATTTATTTTCTTTTCAGTGGAAATCAAGAAACTGAGTGTGTTGTGACCATTTCTGTACATTTGACACTCTGCTTGTTTATCATTTTGTCCTTGTGTTTGTCCTATTTTTTTCATCTTCCTTGTTTTATTTTTTTTAGTTTCTAATTTCCTTACTAACAGAAAAATATAGTTTCATATAAAGGCTTGCATTAGTTTAGTTTACCAACTTCTATGTGCATAGTCAAATCTTTTCCTCAATTTAAGATTTTCCTATTTCAATACTTCATGATACCTTTTTTTGTTTCATAGCCATTGTATTTTTATTCATGTAGTCAGTGTTTGAACTTTATTTACGTCACCAATCCTCAGATTTGTCCCTGTACATGCACCTCACTTGTCTTTGACTATAGGCATGTATCTTTCTAGAATTAGAAATAGAATACCCCTTCATATTCTGTCTGATATGAAAGAGATGACGGAATACCAGAGTAAGATTTTATAGTATCCAAAGTCAAGCTGCTCCTGTGACGACTCAAAACTCTTAGGCCAGACATTAATTGAAATATACAGTTTAAAACAGATTTAGAGAATATATTCCTATGATTTATAATGAGATACAATTCAATATTCAGCCATTAGAAGAAGTGATTGTTGACATGTTTGCTACTTTTCATTTTCAATCGTTTATTCTGATGTTCATGCTTTCCACAGATATTAAAATTTGAAACTATCAAGATTGTTTTTTTTTTCTAATGATGATGATGATGTTTGTCCTTCGCTAGCGAAGATGACCACAAATTCAAAAATTCCTCCTTTTTGGGACGCACTGTATAGGCATGTATCTTTCTAGAATTAGAAATAGAATACCCCTTCATATTCTGTCTGATATGAAAGAGATGAGGGAATACCAGAGTAAGATTTTATAGAATCCAAAGTCAAGCTGCTCCTGTGACGACTCAGAACTCTTAGGCCAGACATTAATTGAAATATACAGTTTAAAACAGATTGAGAGAATATATTCCTATGATTTATAATGAGATACAATTCAATATTCAGCCATTAGAAGAAGTGATTGTTGACACGTTTGCTACTTTTCATTTTCAATCGTTTATTCTGATGTTCATGCTTTCCACAGATATTAAAATTTGAAACTATCAAAAGTATCAAGATTGTTTTTTTTTTTTAATGATGATGATGTTTGTCCTTCGCTAGCGAAGATGACCACAAATTCAAAAATTCTTCTTTGTTCGAAGATGGCTAAAATATACCAATCTTAGCCCGTAAAAGTCTGTTGCAGTGTCGGCAAGCAGCAGTGGGGCAGATTTATTTCCACTATCAATACTTCTTATGGATATTACAGTGTGTTAAAGTATAAAACAAAATAATACCAACAGGTAGTCGAGAGAGTAATATACAATAGGCTTTCGCAGGGAGTGTCTTTTTGTTGTCAGGTCTCCTTATTTCAATCACAAAATACCGGTATCTAAATGATTTTTTTTCTAATTTCAGCTATTGGATTTGGGACGTAGTAGGTCCATGGGACCAATATGGGACCAATTACTGGTGGGGCAAAAAAAGAAAGGTCAAATCCAAAACTGGATGGGCAAGGCAAGCAAGCCCCACAGATAAACTGCACTAAAGAGAGCCCTTCAGCCTAACACTTGCAAGCTTCTTTTCAATTGAAACTCATTTGTTCATACCATTTGGGGTATAAGGATGTTCCTTTTTTAAAACAATATTGTTACCAAGACATTTTCATGTCTCCTTCATCAATTAACCAATCTCTTGCTCTTCCCTTTCAACTGTGATGTCTCCTTTCTTTAGGAATTGAACTATCAGTCTCCTTTCTATACATCATCGTCTACACTACCTTGACTCCTTCCTGTCGCTACTATCAACTCATGTTACAGGTTAAATTTCCTTTTGGAAAATAGTTGGCCAGACACTCCTCCTATAAACATTTATGTCCAGCTGTCATTCAATGGTAATGACTTCATCTCTGAACCAGACTGTGTGACTCACAGATAACCTTTTGAAAAATGGTACTTTGGTTTTAAATGAAAGTAAGCCGGATTTCTGCCAACATTTACTTTCTGTAAACAGGCGCTGCTATCAAAGGTGATTTTGAGGGCATGAAATATACAATACATGAATTTGATGTTTTTAAAAAAAGTTGTAGAGGTGAAAACCCCTCAAAATCATGTTTAGAACTTCGGTAGTGTTGGTGAGAGAGAACAGCTTGATGGGGGGGTACTCTATTTAATGATCCCTTCCATCGATAGTCTCGTCTCCTCCCCTGCCCCTCCCACCTTTCTTTATCATTCCATATAGCCATGGACCTATCCATGATATAGCACAAGAACAGTTGAAATTCCATTTACCACCTCCTAAAGAGACTTAAAGAGAAATGCCAGTAGTTGCAGTAAACACTGATTTCATGAGAAAGTCTGTAAACCAGGCTTAATTGTCAGTATATCATCGAGGATCTAGATCTGGTACAGTTACATAAACTGAACTTTGTGAAATCATAAAATCTAAGCTGAAATACGATCACACTGAAGATCGCCAACACAGATAGGCACACGTGGGACAGTGTATTATAATTGCTGGAATAAAGACCCGACGGAAGTGACCGAATCCGCGCTTATTTTGCTTATTTCTCAGCAATTACACAATTTCTTCCAGAATCCTTTGGCACATATTTTTTATTCATACAAACAGACACTTGGGTGGTCATTATATTAGATTATGTAAAAAGTCATTTTGAGATCGTTACCAGAACTGGAATTTACCTTTAATCTGTCAAAATGTTGATAATGGGAGGGTATAATGTCATTCAGGAATGTTAATTGGTATAGTTGAGTCCTTTGAAAACAGACTTTAAGTTCATGTAAAGTTCTTTGGCATCTTTCAATCTACATGTGACAAGCTACATGTACAAGCTTACATGTATGAAATGGTGCATTCTGATTGGCTGAGAACTTTTTGTTTAAAACAAGTTTCATGTACCAGGTTTCATCTCCACCATTTAAAATGCCAGTGATGATTATACCCCCGCCAAATGCAGTTTGAAGGGGTATAGGAATCAGCGGGCGGGCGGTCGGTAGGTCGGTCCGTTGCAAATCTTGCACATCACTCAGTTTTTACAGATTTTCATGAAATTTGGAACACATATTGGTGTTGGGGCGAAGATGTGCAAAACACACTTTTTGTATGTGTCAAAAACTGTGTTGCCATGGTAACGGTATATTTTGGCCAAAATGAGGTAAAAATCTTGCAGTTCAAACTACTTCCTCAGTTTTTAACCAGTTCTCATGAAATTTGGTACACACATTTGGTATTGATGTAAAGATGCGCAAGACATATATTTTATGGGTGTCATAAATTATGTTGCCATGGTAACGGCATATCATATGAAAAAAATTGGGTAAAAAAAATTCAGTTTTAATTATTTTATCAGTTTTCAATGAATACACACTCAACCTACCTTGATAGAATTTGGATTTGTATCAGGACGATCAACAATGTTACAATTACTCAATGTGTTAGATGATTGGACGAATATGTTGGAGGTTGGTGGTGCAGTTGATGTCATCTACCTAGATTTCATGAAAGCCTTTGATAAGGTCCCACACCAGAGACTTTTAGCCAAAATTGAGGGATTTGGCATATCTAAGCTCATATGTAAGTGGGTCAGGTCTTTTCTTGTTGGTCGACAGCACCGAGTTTGTGTGAATGGTGTGTTCTCTGACTGGGCTGATGTAACCAGCGGAATACCGCAAGGGAGTGTCCTCGGACCCCTGCTTTTTGTAATGTACATTAATGATTTACCGGATCAGATTTCGTCAAGTACTGTTCATTTATTTGCAGATGACACCAAGTTATACAAGCATGTTAATAATGACAGAGATGCTGAGTTATTACAAGCGGACTTAGATCGTCTTGTGTCATGGTCAGACAAGTGGCTATTAAAGTTCCACCCGGATAAATGTTGTGTACTTACTATTGGTACAAAGAATGATGAATTCAATGAATATACTATGACACATGATAATGCTTCACATAATCTATCACAAGTTGAAACTAGTAAAGATTTAGGAGTGATTGTCGACACAAAGCTTAGTTTTGACCAGCACTTTCAGTCAAAGATAAATAAAGCCAATAGGCTAATGAATCTAATTAGGAGAACATTTGTTTATCTTCACAAGGAGAACTTCCTACTCCTATACAAAGCATTGATTAGACCTCACTTGGAGTATGCTCATGCAGTATGGAGTCCATACTTAAAGAAACATATTCAAGCAATAGAAAATGTACAAAGAAGGGCCACTAAGTTGGTACCTGAAGTAAAGAACCTTCCATATGAACAAAGATTGATTCAACTAAAACTTCCTACATTAGCATATCGCCGTGCGCGAGGAGATATGATCGAAACATACAAGTTATTTCACAGGTATGACCAAGAGGTAGTGCCAGATTTGGGCCAGGTGCATGGGCCTACCAGAGGTCATGATAAGAAATTGTACATTCCGAGGTCAGTAACTGAGAAACGTAAGAATTCTTTTTACATAAGAATGAGGAAACCTTGGAATAGCCTAAGTAATGAATTAGTAAATGCACCCAGTGTCCACAGCTTCGAGAATGGACTGGATAAGTATTGGAAATGTGAACCTGTGAAGTACAAGTTTGACGCTGACCCACCAGGACATGATCCGGCCAACCTAAAGAGGAGACAGAATTTGGAACTGAATATAGAGTCTTAGACTGCGTTCAGAAGCATCCATAAGTATCCATAAGTAATATTACTTTTACAAAAGAAGGCATTGCGTGTTATTTTTAACTTGTCCTGGAGATCTCACACAGATGAGTTGTTTTTTTAACAATAACATTCTAAAAATAAAAACACTGTACCAATATAACTTAGGTCAATTCATGTATCAGTTAAACAATAATATGTTACCATTCATATTTAATTCTTCATTTAACAAAAACAAAACTCTTCACAAATATCCCACACGTCAATCAGATGAATTTCATTTACCACTACCCCGGACCATCCTTGCAAAATCTATTTTTACTTTTGAAGGCCCTAGACTCTGGGGAACTATAAATAAAAACATCAAAGAATCACCAAGCATTAATTCTTTCAAATATAAGTTCAAAAAATTTCTCCAAGATAACCATTGAATTTAACTCTTCATCATTCAAACTCTTGTATGTTTTTTTTAATCAAACATGATTATCATGTCACGTACGCTTTTCCATCTCTTTCATTTTCCTGTTGATCAACGAGGTCCGTCTGTGAGTGCTGGGGCTGGATTCTGGAGACCTTTAATCTCTCTTTTTCTTATTTCCTTTTCTATTTTAATTTCCCCTATTTCCTTTTAACTTAACTGGTTCATGCTCTAGTTGTTATTTTGATTTTTATATGTTATGCAACTACAAGAATATTTATTAGGAGGCTGCACTCTACAAGCTCGGCTTTTTAGCAGCCTCCTCCATTTCCAACCTAATATGTTATAATCTTGAATATAATTTTTGTACAGGAATACTTGAAATATGTTTTGTTATTTATATGTTAAAATGTACAAAATAAACTGTAATTGTTGAAAATGGAAATAAACGAAATGAAAGGAAATGAAATTCTCATTAAATTTGGCTCAAATATTGGGTTCAAGGTAAAGGTGTGAGAGACACATTTTTTGTGTGTGTCGGAAATTGTGTTGTCATGGTATCAGCATATCATAGGCCCAAAATTAGGTAAAATCTATTGGTTCGAACTACTTGATTAGTTTTCAACCAATTCTCATGAAATTAGGCTCACATATTGGTCTCGAGGTAAAGATGTACAGGCCTTTTTTTCGCATACGTCGGAAATCGTGTTGCCATGGTAACAATATATAATATGTCAAAAGTTAGGCAAAAAAACTTGCGGTTCAAACTGCAATGTACTTCATCAGTAATTCTCATATTTTGCTCACACATAAATAGTGGGGTAAAGATGGGCAAGACATATTTTTTTCCATGTGTTGGAATCTGTTGCCATGGTAACGGCATTGGGCGGGAGTATTAATCACCTTCAGTGATAGTTCTAGGTGATCCAGATTTAGATAGAACTCAAGTTATTATAGGCCTATAAAATATATTAAATAGGCATACATTTAATTGAAATCTGATCAATAAAAAGAAATTGACTTCGATTTTCAGTTTCATTTTAGTCTATGGTGCATACATTTATCCCCTTTTGACATTTTCAAGAAATACATGTACTAGTATCTATCAAAAACTATTCTTTTCAATCATTGAAAATATCTTCAAGTTTTTTCTTCCTGTTATCCTCTGTTCATCTTTGTCATTTATGGAAAGAGTTGATCATGTGCAGATAAATGAAGCTCACTTGAACTAGCAACAAACACCGCCAGACACTAAACTAATACATACATGCCTAACATAGCAACATTCAATTCATGCAAACTTGTCTAAGAGCATCAGTTTGATATGAAACAAAAGCGGGTTAGATGGATTTTTATTTTTCATTTTCTCAGAGTTTGTTAAATCATGTTTTCATGCTCCAGGCCTTACAATTTGTGAGTTAAATTCAATACACAAAGAATGAGTATGAAAAATAGGTACTATTTGTAGTATTATGATCTCCGTTTTTAACAGTCACAGTTTGCTACAACTTACAAGCATTGATTGCAAATTTTCAATTAATAAAAAATATTCTTTTTTTTTAAATAAAAAAATGTGATAAAATAAGTTGAGATTTGCAGAGGAATTACTATCCATGTGAACAGGTCTCTACGACTATAAATGGCAAAGAAAGTGAGAGTAGATGGTCACGAGAGAAGAAGAAAGTAAATTTACAGAGAGCACTATGGGTGGTTGAGTGTGTTTGCATCTAGAGTTATTTCTGGTCGTTTTTTCCATGCCAGATAATGTACATGTACATTGTATTCAGGCATGTTCAGTATATTGCCACTATCCATGTGGGCTTGTGCATTTTTATCTGATTTCATGACTTTACTACACTGAGCCTTTGATATAAAAAGTATGATTTTGTCATTGAAATTAATGATCGCAGACCACAGAACCTAAATAAAAAATTTACACTTCATTAGGTTTCATTTTTGCAGCAATTGAAATATTTGTTACACATTTTTAATATTGTGGTATAACAGGATTGATATTACCAGACATTTCACACCTGCTTCTAAAATAATTTTTTTTTACTCATCATGATTGAAAAAATGAAATTTATGCATTTTATATTACGTAACATATGGGGCACCTGCTTGTTATGACGTCACAAATCAAAGCTTGAATTTCGAATAACTTTCTTAATCTTTGTTGGATTTTCCTCAAACCTTCACCAATATTTTCTATTATTTTTTCCTGGCATTTTTATAAGAAAGTGAATAAACTTTTCTGCTGGGTGAACTTCCACTTATCATAGCTCATATTAAAATTGCAACCGAAATAGGTGTAGAAACTTTGCAATAATACAACAAAATGCATCTCAAAAGAGGATATGTCATAAGGTGGGGGGGGGGGGGTCCTTCTTACACATACATCTAGCTATTAATACACTGCTCACAGCCAGGCTATTTTCAGAGGATGCATGATAAATAAAGAGAATGGTAATTTGAAGAGAAGAAAAATGCCTTGATTTTATATTGATGGAAAATGGCTTCTTTCCTTATAGGGGATTCAATGAATCAATGGAGGCTTTCACAGTCTTTGAAAGGATTCTTGTACGGTATCACTACTTGTGATAAGAGCCATTTCCCAATGTTGATACGACATTTGCTCCGGCGACAATTGCTCTGGGCTTTATAGGGTTAGGGTTGCAATAGGGTTTTATGTTACATGTAGGTTTATTAGGGTTAGGTTTAGAATAGGGTATAGTGTTAAATCCAGGGTTGAAGATGGTCACTGCTTTTGTGTGTGAAATTTTTAGCGGAGTATTTGATTGTTAGAGAGGAAATGTCATGAAACTTTTCCCAACATTCTACATTTCAAATTTAAAGATCTTAAGCTCATTTGGCCCAAATGGTTAGATGCCATGATGTTATGTCCGTCATCCAGCCACAATTTAAAATGCTTCTATTCACATTGGGGTTGCGAAAAAATAACATTATGAACTCTGAGAGTAGAAATCTTTTTATTTACTTTGGGAATTTTCTTTTTGGGAAAAGAACTTAATCATACACATAAGCATGTAAAAACAAATGAGAATTTCCTTTGCCAAATCATGTATAAATCATTGTTGGGTTGCATGCAGGGAAAGGCTCGGGACAATTTTCTGTTTTGTAAGCAAAAAAATACATATTAAAATGTGTGTTGTGGCCTTAATGTCTAAATATTCTTATTTTTCCATGACATCTTTGCAGGGCAAGGAAGTCCTACTGTACTACATTCAAGAGATTCTTGCAGAAGGTGAAACTAATTTCCCTACGTGGTCAGAGCTTCATGGAGATGAAAATGGAGAGGAGGAGGAAAGTGAGGAGATAAACATCCCAGTCATCAAAGAAAATGAAAACTTCAGTACACCCAAGAGGAAATCAACCGTCATCAAACAACAATCCGTAAGAATGTCTCGTGTCATTTTCAAGGTGTATGTGATAATTTCAGAGCAATTTCATGATACAATCATGAATCCAATTTGTACCCCAGACTGTAATTTTTTTTTCATTTTAATTATAATATTCCATGTCATGAAATGTGCAAGCCAAGATTTATTTTCACATGAAGTCTAAAACAGACAAATCTTATCAAGAAGGTTGTGCATTATTAGGGAGCCCTATACCTAATGGAATTGCCCATTGGTAGAATGATAATTTTCTTTTTGTAATATTCAATTAGTTTTGTGATGTCAACAAGTCAGGTTTTACCTTGTCTAATGAGATGTTACTAGTCCATAATTTTTGTAAGTTTCTGAGGGACTTGAGGCTGGAGATTGATTCCATTACCAAATGTTTTTCTTGAATTTCAATATCTTGCTTTTGAGACCCTCGTTTCAGAACTCTTGTTTTGTACTATTGAAGATTCCTTTCTCAAAAATAGGAACAGAATTGACTTTAGCTAAAATCTGTTTTTAATGATTGAAAGTAAATTGATTGCATGTTGATTATGATTGTTCTTATATTCAGTATAACTCTGTGACTGTATAAAACTTTCCTGTCGATTGCATGTTTCTTATGGAAACTTCCTCTTTAATACATGTACACTCACTGTGATTTTATCATCTCTCCCTTTTTCACACAGGAGGAATCCAACTCGTTGCACCCTTTTGGCAAACAGACAGCTGCTTCTCTAGGCATCACTGATTGCTCTATTATCAGGAATAGGCTTGCTTCCAGTACTATGGCTGAACAAGGCGGAGCTGTAGAGGGCGCTACAGCTTCTGCTGCTGAAGGTCTGTATTGAACAATCATTGTCTACCTTGATTTGATTTTTAAAAAATAATTCATTTATTTCATTTTATTCCTATATTCATATTCCACAAATCATTTACGGTACATTTCATAATAAATTATTTCAATCGAAAAAAATACATCAACTGCATGAAATATGCAGATTTTGATAGATTACATACCAATATATGAAGAAAGTGGAGGAGCCTACTGAAAAGCAAAGCTTGTAAGATGTAGGCCCCTATCAAAATTTTATACAAGGTTAATCTGTATGATTAAACCGAGTGAAATAATCAGCAAATCACATTCTCCAAAATGAATATAAAGATGTCAGGCAATATACCATAATATTTCTTAAAACTAAAATTTTTTATTTTGAACAATTTTTTGGCAAGTATTGCTGTGACCATATGCTCCAAATTCGAGTGTTATATATTACTTTTAAATTTTACAGAGGCATCCAAGGTGGATGAAGATTACATCAAGAAATTCCTTGGTGATCTGACACCCCTACAGGAGAGTAGACTAATCCAGCTCAGGGAATGGCTTAGTGAAACACATAAAGGAAAGGTAAGTACCATTTCATTACAGGGGAGATATAAGCACTGAATGGGAATGGGAAAATCAAAGTTGGTGATATTCATTGTGGGCTCTCTCAGAATCAGAAAATTGCACAGAGGCTTGGGGAAATTTCCCACAGAATGCCCCAAGAACCTAAAAAAACTTTTTAAAACCAATAGCCCCTGAAGTTGTCATGGGTTCAATGTAAATTTTGGTTGATGTGCTATAGCAGTAGCCCTGTAAATCAAATTACTGACCCCCCCTCTGCTTTGAATCTTTTGTAGGACCTCATGGATTATCAATAAATGAGTTACAGAAACCTAAACAAGATTTATTGGGATAATTTACCCTTTCTCCACTCAAGGAGTGACATAGTTAAATTTAAAATTTAATGATTTGCTTTCAAATTTTATTTTCAAATAAGAGATATATATATCTTTCTCTACATCTGTGTTTAAGGCGAACTTTTTTGTCTCCTTTCTTTGTTCGTAATGCGCCTTAACATGCTCTACCGTTGGCTTTATGTCTATATGTGTATTATGACGGAATAAACCCATTCATTGACTTTGCCCTTTCGTAGGATGTAGGCATATATATATATATATATGTATATATCATTTGAATATTTGAGCTTTATTGTATCCCTGAAGAAGACGTGGGTTTACATCAGAAATTTGGACTTAGAAATAAACTTTGTTATAACAATGCATTACCTCTTTGCCTCTTTTATCTCATCTGTATCCAACACACCGAATGTAATATATATATATATATATATATATATATATATATATATATATATAT
Source organism: Lytechinus pictus (assembly GCF_037042905.1). NCBI lineage: Eukaryota > Metazoa > Echinodermata > Echinoidea > Temnopleuroida > Toxopneustidae > Lytechinus > Lytechinus pictus. Next base: position 23,865,003 of record NC_087254.1, read on the forward strand.
ATATATATATATACCATTGTTCTCTTCATCCATTTCTTTACAATATTTAAATAAAAGAGTTGCCAAAGTGGTTGTACATGTATAACTTTACACATTTGTATACTTTCTCCCATACGTGTACTGTATCAAAGCAATAGCTTTGATCCAGCTGAAGCATGGCGGCTTGTCATTGTTCGAAACCCACCTTCACCCGACAAAGGAAATTATAATTGGTATAGTGTCGAAAATCTGTCTATCTGACGGTCAATCGGATCGGGGTCGCCCTAGCCACTAACCCGTCTCTGTGGTCTAGTGGTTAAGGCACCGGCGTTCAAAGCTGGGGGCCCGGGTTCGATTCCCGGCAGAGACATTTTTTCGGCATCACCAATTTTTCCAAAGGGTAGATAGCTCTGGGGAACCTTGAGTTAAGCTACGCCTACCATTGTTCTCTTCATCCATTTCTTTACAATATTTAAATAAAAGAGTTGCCAAAGTGGTTGTACATGTATAACTTTACACATTTGTATACTTTCTCCCATACGTGTACTGTATCAAAGCAATAGCTTTGATCCAGCTGAAGCATGGCGGCTTGTCATTGTTCGAAACCCACCTTCACCCGACAAAGGAAATTATAATTGGTATAGTGTCGAAAATCTGTCTATCTGACGGTCAATCGGATCGGGGTCGCCCTAGCCACTAACCCGTCTCTGTGGTCTAGTGGTTAAGGCACCGGCGTTCAAAGCTGGGGGCCCGGGTTCGATTCCCGGCAGAGACATTTTTTCGGCATCACCAATTTTTCCAAAGGGTAGATAGCTCTGGGGAACCTTGAGTTAAGCTACGCCTACCATTGTTCTCTTCATCCATTTCTTTACAATATTTAAATAAAAGAGTTGCCAAAGTGGTTGTACATGTATAACTTTACACATATATATATATATATATAGATATAGACTGATAACTAAATAAAAATGCATTAAAAGAAATCATGTTTTACTTTTTTTCTAACTTTCCATCTTAAGTTTGAGACTGATAAACAAGTCAGAAATGTAAGTAGTATGTGTGACATTTATAACAAAGCAACATTTATATACTAGGAATTTCAAGCTTTTCAACTTTGAGTGTAAGCCATTGTGAAAATAGAGGATGTGAAGTGGATAATTTTATGGTTGAGGTTGGCATGGGACTTACGATTGGCAGTGTTTCTAACAAAATAAGTTTTTCATTGAAATCAATCAAGTGCTAACATAAGTTACACTTGATTGTATACTCTTATATTAAATTGTTTGTTATTGTATATTTGCACCCCCCTCTTTAGTGTGAGGAGGGGGGGGGGGCATGGTCTAACTACTGTGTGAATAAAAAAAACTTGACACCTCATAAATCCCAGATTTAAAGGACAAGTCCACTCCAACAAAAAATTGATTTGAATAAAAAGACAAAAATCCAACAAGCATAACACTGAAAATGTCATCAAAATCGGATATAAAATAAGAAAGTTATGACATTTTAAAGTTTCGCTTAATTTCACAAAACAGCTATATGCACATCCTGGTCGGTATGCAAATGAGGAGACTGATGACGTCATCCACTCACTATTTCTTTTGTATTTTATTATGAGATATGAAATATTCTAATTTTCTCCTCATTGTCAAGTGAAACAGTGATTATTTCTTCCCTGAACATGTGGAATTAGCATTGTTTAATACTATATGATTCAGTCAAGTCGGTCCATATGGTCAAATCTGTAAAAAATGAAATATTGTATAATTCAAACAATAAAAAACAAAAGAAATAGTGAGTGATGGACATCATCAAACTTTAAAATGCCATAACTTTCTTATTTTACATCCGATTTTGATGAAATTTTCAGTGTTATGCTAGTTTGATTTTTCTCTAATTATTCAAATCAACTTTTTGCTGGGGTGGACTTGACTTTTAAGGAAGGAAAAATATGTCATGAACATATACTTATTACGGTATATATGCCCTGAAAGACTATGTTCTGGCAAATATTTTGATACCATATTCATGTGGTATGTGTTAACACTTGGATGATCAGGAGGTATTCTATGCAGTGATGTAAATTTTGATTTGCACCAAAGTAAGGCATGACTGCAATGGATGAATTCAGATGTCAATGATGTCATAATCCTACAAAGGTTGCATTAGAATCTGTTTCAAAACACCTTTTTAATCATTTGCATTATGATTTTAGTATCAATTCTCAAGTTAAATTTATTGAAAAGGGATTTGCAAATATGCTTACTAACATGGTAGGATTATGACATTGGCATCTGGATTCATTAATTGCAGTCATGCCTTACTTTGGCACGATCAAAATTTACATTACTGCAAAGAATACCTACTGATTATCCAAAAGTGAAGACATACCATATAAATATGGTTTCAAATCATTTGGAAGAAGATACTCTTTCCAGCCATATATAATGATTATATGCTTTCATGACATTTTTTCCTTAAAATGGGGATTTGTGAGGTGTCAAGTTCTTTTTGACTCACATGGGAGTTACACTACTTTTCAATCATTTTGGTTGCATTAAAGATTCATTAATATGCATAATCAAGGCCATGCTTTTTCATATGCAAGACACAAGGTTTTTGTATAATCATTGTCATGATATATTTTCTGTCATAAACTTCAATTGGATAATATCAAAAATCTTATATGAATGAATAAGTTGTAAGTTGTAATATTTCATTAATGGTAATCATCTAATTAAAGTATACATTAACACTATGTTTACATACAGATATTGGCCCTTCCTTATGAGTTGTTTTCATATTTATTATAATTTTCTTGGATCATTACATGGTATATCATTCCTATGCTAATTTCATCATAAGTTTCCTTGCTTTTACTTCTCCCCCTCTGTCATCTGTCTGTAGATGCCGAAAGATTCCCACCTACTCAGGTTCCTACGAGCAAGAGACTTCAACACAGAGAAAGCACATGAGATGATCACCGCATCGTTAGCATGGAGGAAACAGCATAAAGTAGATCAGATACTCAGTACATGGGAACCCCCGCCTATACTACTGGATTACTTCCCTGGTGGATGGCACTTCTATGACAAGGGTAAGCCTCCCATACCCTACCCTCCCCTCTGCCCTGTTATTTTTGCTGATAATGGTTTGGTTGTTATCTTTTTTTTATCATGATCATTATTATGGTTATTTTATCTATTCTTTATCCTTTTCCTACTTTGCAGGGAATAATTTTCCTGGTATCGCATCGCAATTTGCTCCACATTTTTGAAAGACTGCTATGCATAAAGTCTTTTGTATAGCATATTTTTACATAGGACTTAGTTGAGAGCTTTTCTCTTATGACCAAAAATGCTATTCAAATTTGTAAAGCAAAATTATTCCCTGCTTTGCCTTTTTATCCTTAATCTTCATCTTCTACTTATTTCTTCTTCTTTCTTCTTGTTTCTCTTTCTTTCTTTCATTCATTCTACTACTGCTCCTCTCTTCTTTATCATTCTATCATTCCATCACCCTCCTTCTCTGTCCCTCCATTCTCTCTCTCTCTCTCCCTCACCTCCTTCCTTATCTACTTATTCGTCATATCCTATTTTTCTCTTTCTCTTCCCTTCTTCCTTCTCTCTTTTCATTCCTCTTGCTTCTCCTTTCATCCATCATCCCCACCCTCTCCTTTTCTCTTGTTTCTTCTGTTCATTCTTCAACCATATTAATTTTGTTTGTATCTTCTATGACAGAGGGAAGACCAGTGTTTATAATGAGGCTTGGCCAGCTGGATGTGAAAGGACTCATCAAAGCTGTCGGGGAAGAGGCAATACTGAGACATGTGAGTGATGTAGATGTCTCTGTAGCACCATGTTAAACATACATGTTATTTTTTAATACTGAGAGAAAATTATCAATTGTTGACTGATGAATTTTATATAATCATATAGAAAGCTTTTCACACAGGAATCACTTAATTCCATTAGGGACAGGTTCATTTCTTGTGGAAAAGTCAGCTTCAGTTGTTTCTGCAATCATGTCTTTAGTTCGTAGAAAACTAGCTAAATTGCAATAATTGTTAAACTGGAGGATTGATAAGAAAGGATTATTCATTGTCACTGAATACTGCTACCGGGAGAGAGAAGATAGAAATACAAGCAATTTTCATTCATGGTCATTTCACCACTTCTTGATTTTGTTGATTTTTTGTTATTACTACTTTAAAGTGCTTTTAAGGAAAGAAAGAAAATGTGAGTGATTGAGATATATCATACAGTCATAGAAATCAGACATGCAGGCTGAACAAAAGTGTATGACCATTATTGAAAAAGGAATACCAAACCATATAGTAATTTTGAAGAGATTGTTAGAATTAAATCTATTATAATCCATAGGTTTGGGTTAATGGTGATTGAACTTTGTTCACCTGGCACTTTCATCGTTGTTCATTTTAAAGAAGTGCAGGTGTGTATGTTTTTGAAAAATAATGAACTTTTTATGAACTAATCCTTCCTAACCAGGTTCTCTCAATAAATGAAGAGGGTATCCGGAGGACAGAACAAGCTACCAAGCAGACGGGACGACCCATCAGGTAATATTATTCACTTTAATCTGGCATTTTGGTGTATTGACTGTAGGTTCAATCATTGGCTAAGTTGTGCCAAACGGCGTGTTTCTACAGAGAATCGTTAAATGATATTACCCGTGTAAGTATCCAGCATTACAGAAAACTTCCCTGTAGAAACATACGCGACGTGGTTTATTGATAAACCGCATCGCGCAAACCACCGCCGTGTTCCTGACGCGGGATGTGAGTTCATCAGATTATTCGCTCTGTAGAAACAGGTTGGTTTCAGGGCGATATGGTTTTTCGACTCCGGAAAAGATAAACCGTTTTTAAAGATTCTCTGTAGAAACACACCGAAAGCTTGTAAATCTGTGGTCCTCACCCTTCTTACTATATATGCACCCAGCAGTTAGATTAGAGAGGTAATAATGACATATATATGTTATTCAGGGGCTTGCTGGTAGAGTAGTATTATAACTGTAGACGCTATACTTATGATATCATTATTTATTATTATTATTTAATAGGGAAAACTCCTTGTTTTCTTCCATAGTTCCTGGACGTGTATAGTAGACTGCGAAGGTCTGAGCATGCGCCATCTATGGCGGCCAGGCATCAAGGCACTCCTGCGCATGATAGAGGTCGTCGAGGCCAATTACCCAGAGGTCATGGGTAAGCTACTGATCGTGAGGGCGCCCCGCGTCTTTCCTGTCATCTGGACGCTGGTATCTCCATTCATTGATGAGAATACAAGACAGAAGTTTTTGATTTACGGAGGGAAGAATTACATGGAGAGTGGTGGACTCACCGATCACATAGCTCAACAGTATGTCCCAGACTTTATATGCGGTGACTGCTATGTAAGTATGGAAGTTTGCGTGTGTCTTGTTTGTTTCTTTTCTCTGTCTTTGCAATCTTTTTAAAGATTAATCATAAGGGTCCTTGAATGAAGAATGGTCTTGTCTGGAGAGCTTTTCATGAAACATTTTGTTAGTGATGTTCCCTGCTACTAAAATCCTGGCATCTCATTGGCTGATCTGCCAGGAGTAATCACAATGGGACATTCCCCTTGAAAACAAGAATTTTTTTTTGTTTTTTTATTCCACTAATTGAATGTTCTAAAGATATCGTTTCTGGACTTTCTGATAGGGCATATGTAATTATTTAGCTCAAATTCTACAATTATCTGGCAAAAATGAATTTTCATTTTTTTCATAGTGGAAGAGCAGATCCTAGGTTGTTAAACGATTTTACAATTTGTCAAAATAAAAGAACCAAATTAATGTAAAACTGAAACACGTAACAGAAGAAAAGGTCCATTCATAGGCCCAAAGTTTAGTTACCTTGAATATAACAAGCAATTTTTCTGATTTATTTTGACAGTGTGATATACCAGAGGGAGGGATAATCCCTAAGGCATGCTACCGATCTACTGATGATCTATACTCAATAGGAGAGCCTACACTATGTGCTGAGACTGTCTACAAGTCTGTTCTTCTGCAGAAAGGCATTCCACATGAGGTATGAGATGAAAGAGATACGATTGATCCAACCAATGGTGGGGCCGTTTGCACAGAGAGATAGATTCAAATGCAACTCCAAAAATCGAATACATCTTGATTTTCAACCAATCAAAAGTGTTCTTTGTGCAACTGGCCCCTATCAATGCAATAATACATTCAGAAATGCACACAACATCCCTTTGTAGACAAAGAGGAGCACATTGATTTTATCAAGACAATGATGCATACATGAATATATAACTTATCTCAAAAGCTTTTGAGGGACATTGATATTGGCATCTCTGGCTTTCCTAACCCTTTCTGTACTTCTCATTCATCAGTTCATTTGCAGCTCTTTGGAAAAGGGGGTCCTGCTACATTGCAAAGTTGAATTTAGTTGAAATATTGAGGTGCTGTATTTTCCAAAAGTTTCGGGGCTCAACACTTAAAAAAATTATCCTTGTTATGTACACCTCTACTATATGTTTGAAATTGCAGTAAAATATTGAAATAGAATCTCCTTAATCCCTATTTTGAAGCAAAATCATCAAAATATTTTGTATGCCTGTATAAACTTTCTGTATACTCCATTAACTATCTACCGGACAAATCTATCTTTCTGCATTGTTCCCAAACTAGGTCCTAGTCCATGTCAAGGATGCCCAACAGGTCTTGACCTGGGACTTTGATGTCCTACGGGGGGACATCGTCTTCTCGGTCATGGTCTCCCGTCGACCGCTGACCATTCACAAAGAAGTGACCAATCCTGTGTCCACTCCGGCTGGAATCATAGCCAACACAGTGGTCATTGACAAGTCCATGCAGTGCGGCATTGACTACAAGGTTGTAGAGTCTGCTCTGGTCTGTAAAGCAGGTGAAAGTATACAGGTAGGTGCGGGGAAGGTCTGGGGGGTTTTCTATGCATGGTGGGCAAGACTTGGAATATGAATGACCAGAACATAAATAGTGAAAAAAATTAGCTTTGGGATTTTTTTTCTGATATTTAAACAATTGGCAAATAACAGCATTTGCAATAACAATGTTTATTTATCGTGTGGATATTGATCAAGATCACCAAAGTCCATTTCAACAAGCAGCATTGTAATTTGCTTCTCCTCTCTCAGTTACAACGAATGTTTATTTTTACAGTTTTAACTAAAGATACATTGAATTTCACATTTCAGTATTCCATTATCACCGGTTGTCATCTGGCGATGTAATGTTATGCTAATTTGATAGCCCATGTCATTTTCCATATGTCGTCTTAGTAGATTTTGATAAAGTCAAGCAGATTTCTGTGGTCTCAAAGGATGTGACTTAGGCAGTTTCACCTGGGGCCTGTTTTTATAAAACTTGTTATAAAAACATATTTACAATAAGAGTTAAAAGCTACCAAAATCCGACCTGATTGGCTGATAGTAAATTTGTTATAAAAATTGTGAGTTTGTTACTATAACAAGTATTTATGAAACGGACACTACTCACTATCGTTTATTTGACTATTACAGGGTTCCCATGTATGTCAGGTAGCAGGATGGTATGTGTTACAATGGAGGCATTATAACATCTCAGCTGCTCTACCCAGCTCGGCCCAGAAGGCTGCTCATCATTATCATAAATCAAAGATCATGTTCTACCATGAAGTACTAGCATCAGAAGATTTCAGGTAGGTGTACTTGCTCAGTTGCTTTTAATATATCACTTTGATGATGAAGATAAAGGGAGTCAAAAGCTAGGTGATATCAAATTACGGAATTGAAAGCAGGACACGGATAGATTCATATCAAACTCTTATTTGTGCTTTATGTTAAATACACAACTTGAGATTGAATTGAATCTTTTCACAAGACAGGGTTGGTGTAGGTGGTAGTCCAAGACCAACATGGCGCACTACTCCCATCGAAATAGGGAAGGTTTTTAGACTAGACTTTTGCCACTTTATGTTGAGCTATGAAGAAAACAATTGAGTAAAGGAAGTTTAACAAGGATAAAATGTGAGCCCAGGGTATATGGTTGGGTAGTTGGTCCGTTGCAAATCTTGTGGATAAGACTTCCTCAGTTTTGACCAAATACAAAACTTGGCACACATTTTGGTCATGGAATAAAGATTTGTAAGACACATTTTTTCAAACGATTTGGATACTCCTCTGCCATGTAATGATATACTATGGCAATAGGTAAAGAATAAAATATATTTTCAGCATATGTTTTCCAAATAAGGCTGTTGTGATAAGGCAGGGGTATATATCACCTTCAGTTACATTTCCAGTGTCAACTATTTTGTATATGTACTTGTAAAGTATAATCTTTAAAATGTTTCACATAAAAGTTTAAAACTCTATTTTCTTTGTCAGGGGCTCGATGACCAGCTTACAGTCCTGCCACAGTGGGTTCTCATCATTGAGTATCAGTACAACGTCTAGTAGAGCCAGCGACCGATCCCATGCTAGCTCCCACACCACGATCTCAAGGTGACTAGACCAACAGGATGCCCGTTTCTAGTGCCAAGCTCCGCCCAACTCGTCTTTATATCATGCTCTGTCCATTCTGAAGTGAAGTGAATTGTGCTGGCTGTAATAAACCTGCTGGTAAACCGTCTTGTTTGCTGTTCTGTTCAGGAAGTGATGATGTCCGCAACGTTAGCATTTCAGAAGTAGATGAGTTTATTGACCCTGACACTGAGCTTAGTGATAGTGTAAGGGTTTTCATGATAGCTGTAATCCATTCTAAAATATACTGTTCCAAACCTTGTTTTAGCTATTCTGTCATGTAATGATGTCCACAATGTTACCATTTAGAGGTAGATGACCCTGACCCTAAGCCTACTGGCAGTATTCAGAATTTCATGATGGGTTTATTCCCTCATTCTCTCTAATGTAAAGTATGTTGTCCCAGACATGTCGGTTGTCCATCGTGTACACAAAATAATGTCTGCCAATGTAGCATTTCAGAGGTAGAACATATGAAGTTTGTAACCTTGAATTAGGTCTGTTCACTCTGAAGTACAATGTATACTGTCCTAACCCGCTTGTTTTTAATTCTGTAAAGGAAGTGGTAGCATCTATCATGGCAGCAGTTCAGCAATAAATAGTCCTTGACCCTTCACCCAGGTCAGTATCCTTTGACACAGCATATTGGATCCATTTGGATTGAATCCACACATGATTTGAATTTGAGCAGGAAACTACTTGATAGATTTTTTTAAAACCTTTTCATTTAAAATAGTATCCCCCAAAATAAACCCCCCCCCAAAAAAAACTTTGAGATTTGAGGTCCTTCAACCTCAGAAATGATAATGCACCTATTCATAAACCATTAAAATAATTGGCAGACACAATGGGACACTGATGCCATACTCATATGGAAATCATCGACTTAGTGGTTGATGACTTCTATAATCCATCTGATATATTGCTACCAATTTGTATTGTATTGCTTTCATCATCATAATCCTCCTAAACCAACCCTAAGTTACATTATTCGCCTATCGTTAAAGACCTTTACAAATCCATACCATACTACTTGCATATATGCGAGAAAGTCAGAATATGAATATTATGTCTCTTGAAGTACTTAAAAGTAACACATCTATCCACTCTTATCAAAGAAGTACTACAAAGTTGACTCGTCGTAGTAGAACAAGAATATTTAGCTCATCTGTCATTCTAAGAATTTTATCATGAAATAACCATTCGTTGACATTAATAGGAAAAGGCTGACATTTGTGTGATACTAATGTATTCAAATTCTAAGTATTATGAGCTGCTGTATGAGCTAAAAATTTCCAAGTCAAACATCACTAAAATTTCCAATTTATTATATTGCCATTTCAGCATACGAAAACAAATAAAATTATTGAAATTAGCAACTTGGGGCTAAGTTGAATCAGTACTGAACAGTGAAAATGCCTGTAGGCTTGTATTGGCTTATGCATTAGTTGCCAGTTTGATTATGGTGACTGGATTCTGTTTAAATTAGTCACATGCAAGCTGATGCTACAGTGCTTTTGTTAGAACGTTCATGTCAAACGCTTTACATAGATACTTATGCAAAAGAAAAAAATGCTTCCAGTCTTTAATAAGGCACATCCACTGAACCATGCAGAAATGTTCAGGGGTGAAATTCCCAAAACCTGGCTATGGATTGTATAGTTGATTTCTATGCTTGATTACACATAATGATCAATACAATCAATTGTAAAGCCACAGATTCATAACCACCTTTGTGAATTTGGCCTATATTTTTGTCTCATTGGCCTGGTTTCAGACTTATTTGTATGTTTACACTCTTTAATAGTAATTAGTTATTACCATGGTAACAATTCTCAATAAAGGAGTCCATGGGAATTACCATTGCATGGTAAAGATATCATAATGGTTCCTTGTGTTACAGGCCCTGAGTGGACAGTGTATTGAGATTTGGGGTTACATTTTTGCATGGTATCTTTTCATGAGTAGCAGTGCCCAAATGGCTTCCCTGAAGTTGATGATTATCAAACAATTTCCTTGTTGAAGTGTACCAAATATCTTGCAAGAGAATGCAATGAAAAATTCCATACCAGTTTGTGACTACCTCAAGGGAGAATGATCATTAGTGTTTTAAGATTTAATGAAAATTATTCGCTGTAATTTTGGACTTTCCAATATGATGCTTTGTACACAACCACAGAATAAAGATATTTCTCATGTGAGGAATATGCTTACATAGTGACAGATTCTAAGCAATTTATAGATACATATACAGTTGAGGCCAGAAGTTTACATACACCCAGGAAATTCAAAGAAAAGTTGACACTTGCCAAACATAAAATTTACTGTATTTTATAAAATAATTGTGCTATCCTGACGAATTTGATATCAATCAAATGAGTATGTCATGCCCCTTCATCACATGCTTTGTTGTCAGGAGCTGAATAATATTTTGGTGTCATTTTTTCCCCCAAAATCTTCATATTTTAGACAAATAAAAACTTTACAAAACATTTCATATTTGTGCTAGTTACTAATTAACACTAACATTTCAGATTACACTTTTTTGTTCAGTGGTGACATATCTTGATAGAAAATGTAATATAAATCATAGCTTCGACATATATTTCTATGAAACGATGTTTGAAAATATAATAAACAATAGAATACATTTGGCATGAACATTACTTTTTTTCTTCAAAGAAAATTCCACCTGAAATATACTTTAATCCCAACGGCATCCCAATCATGTGAAAGCTTAATACGCTCTTTCATTTGATACCAAATTCGTCATGGTTGTATTTATATCCGAAGATATAATAAATTTTGTGATATTTGGCAAGCGAACAAATTTCACTGAATTCCATGGGTGTATGTAAACTTTTGGCCTCAACTGTATATCTAAAGCTTATGGTTGGTCTTATTGCATTGATAAAGGGTACCGGGTAAAAGTTCTTTCTTTTGGAGTTTCACAAAGAGTTCAGTCTGACTAAAAGTCACGCATAAGTGCCAACACGCACTTGAAATATAACACAATAGCGATTGATGGAGTGTGATGTAACCAGTGCAGTGATGTGCTGTATACATGTACCATACAATCTAGTCATTTAAATGTGTTTTTTTAGTCACACATAAGCTTTTGTGCAACTCTCCCTGGTTATTATCATTTTCTCAGTACATCGTGTGATTTGTAACGTCAACAGGGTATTTCATTCTCAACCTTGCTCACAATATGTTTATTTTCATACCGGTTTGTTAGTTATTTTATAGTTTGTATGTATCCTCTGTATATGAACTAATGATCAGTGTAAATGGTCACATTTTTAAGAATGGAACGACTATTGTATTGCTCTGTCTATCAAAGTATGATTTCTTTTCAGAGAAGTATAGAAAGAAGGATTGTTGATGAAATCTAATTGATTTTAAGGACTCCAAATGAGAAAGAATCAACTTCATTCAATCTCAGAAACTGATTTGATTTGTAATAGGGCAGCTCCCCTTGGTATAATTCTTGTCTCAAGAAAAGTTATCTATAGTTTAGCTATGAAGCACCCTCTGGATTGCAAGTCTATATCAATTTAGCACAAATTCATCACAATTTCAATAGAGTACAAATTAATCAAGATCAGTAGCGATGTGTTTATTCAACTATTATCACCTCATATATTTAATTAAGGCATTCCTACTCAAGAACTTGGCTTTATTTAATAAGCTGTAACGCGCCATTCTGGGAAAAGCGCTATATAAAAATTGGCTATTATTATTATTATTATTTATTAAAATTCACTGCTTTTATTTTAGTTAAAGGCCAAGTCCACCATAACTATGAGTTGATTTAAATAATGAGAGAAAAAAAAACCCATATGTAACACTGAAATTTCATCAAAATGGAGTCAGTGATTGTAATGTTTGTTCAAACGTACGTGTACCTGTGTATGTCATAATTATGTACCCGACAATCTCTTGTTTGGAGATCCTAATTCCTAATTGGTTGTTATGATATAGATTTCAAAAGTGGATGATTGTTGGATGGACACAAGTACTAATTGGCATTCTTTCTGCCAATGCTAGTTGAATCCTTCCGTCATCCCTCTGTCATTGACAAGTTAGGGTTTGAAAATCGAGAGCAACGCACAAGATAATGGGTGTCCTGAGGTGAAAGAGAATTATTTTGTAAATTCTATATTTTTATATTAATATCATAAAGATTCAACGTGTAAAATGTTATTTATTTTTTAACCAATGATATTTGCCTATTTAATAAGTGTGTTCATGAATGTTAGGTAGTGTTCAGACTTGTGTGCAGAAGACAAGATTTTGTATTTATGGTAAGAAAATGTCTGAATGAATTGATGATTAGAACCGTAGGATAATTTTTTAAATTATACATTTGCTATTTAATATGCCTCTGTTTAAAACTATATGTTGGGGTAAACAAAATTATAGTTCCAACATTCCAATGAAGTTGCCTATTTAAGGAATATTTATATATGGGCATTCTGAATGATTTGTAATATGTTTGACAAACTATTTCACCTTTCAGTTTAACAATGTAGCTTTAATATTAAAGATATGGTGTAGGTGCTTGATCACCTGTGATGATTTTTAAAGATTTGTTGCATGTAGCATATATGCAATCAAGTTTATGGTATTAAGTCTGTGGAGGTTGTAAGATCTCCGGACAACAGGTGTAGCGGTGTAGCGGTTCTGAGTCTCGCCTTGTAATCAGAGGGTTGTGTGTTCGAATCCCACCATGGTCTAGCGTCCTTTGGCAAGGCGACAATCCACACTTTGCCACTCTCACCCAGGTGCTAATTGGGTACCGGTAGGAAACAACCGTCATTGTGGTTGGTTTAGCTGGCTGCTTGAAATGCTATGAATCCAGTGACCGGGTAATAATAATTGTGAAGCGCTTTGAACAGTCGTAGATTGATAAAGCGCTATATAAATGCCAATTATTATTAATTATTAACAGGATATATGTTATGTAAAGCAAGCCTTTAAGTGGCTGAAAAGATAAGGACTATCAGCATTGAATATCAATATACCCCACTCTCTGTCCTACATTAACATTTTTCTTCATTGTATATATCTCCTTTGGTTAATAGTGCAGGTCACTTCATATAACATGTGTTACCATTAGGACCTATTGTATACCTAAAACTGTAGATCAGCATTTCAGTGTGTGATTTTATGTTTGAAATATGCGATGGCATTGTTTTATGCATTATTGAAACTACTATGTGTCTTACGTTGCAGTACGTTTGTGATATTATTAGTCAGTTAGGATTATATTGTTTTTATTTATGATTCCATGCTATGCTTATGTGACAGTTGCTCAGTGGAAAATTTTTACTTATTGAGGACTTTTGTCTTTCTCTCATAATTCATAATATGCTATTGGTTGATCTTGTAAGCAGTGGGAGAAAAGAAAATTAAGCATTAATGGCATACATTTATGCTTGAAAATGAATTCCCCATTATCTTTCTGTTCAAAATTATGTAATGTCACAGGAAAAACAAATCAAGAAGTTCTTTTAAATCACTTCAAATGAATGCACAACAATATCTAATAATCCTCATGGATAAGTCTGTGAAAAGGTATGGAAATTATAACTGAAGTTGGTGTAGCTTTGCTTTTTGAGGTATGTCTCAATTGACAAATGAGTAATGAAGGTGAATTTCATTTTACTGTTTTTAGTGTGCATTGCATCTTGGGATTTTTCTTGTGGACTTCTGATGCTCTCTTTCTGTAATCTCTGCCAAAATTGTCGTAAGACAACTTTATAAAGATCTAGAATTTCTGAATCTGTGTTGTATCCCAAAATGATCAAACTGCGGCTCAACGGTGCCAATGATCTCCAAGGTAAGCAGGGGAAGAATACAAGAGAGAGGGAGAGTTAACCCTAAATCTCCCGGGGTATTTTGATTGTTGTCATTCCCGGGGGGGGGGGCATTATGGCCCCCCCTTAAGATCTCGGCCGCCAATCGCGCGAGCGACACAAAAATTTGCACGCTGGTAGTGTGCGATGTAATCTACAAGGCTGTATGGTAAAATTTTCCAAAATAATGAAATTTTATTTTATATGAATTAATTATGCTAATTTATGCATAAATCATACTTTTTGCTCTAATTATTCACTAAATAAAGCTCCTAGAATGCTACTTTTTGGTAAAAATATTCTTTGTAGCATTCTTAACAATCACAATTTAAAAAAAGTTCGGTTTGGAAATAAATTTCTTATGTATTTTATTGTTTTATGAATTTCTTATGTATTTCCTTGTTTTTTTACTTTTTGTTTTTTATTGTTTTTTCAATGGAAATCGTTCCAGACTTAATTCTGATCATAAACAATGCAAAATTGATTAAGTTTAATCAGTAAAAGTAGAAATTATGATACATTTATGAATTTTGGCTAAATACACAATTTGCATTGGATTTGTACATGAAATCACGTTTATGAGCAATTTTGGGTCCGACATGCACTTACATAATGTTGCGTAATGTCGTAACCGCGTACCCGGGCGTCACAAATTTGGTCTCAAAATTTGCGCGAGACTTGAAAGCAAAAAGTCAGTGAGCGGCAAGGTCAAAAAATTTCGCGCAGCAGATATATCGCGAAAATTGTCGAGGGGGGGGGCCATTATGGCCCCCCCCCCCCGGGAGAATTAGGGTTAAGAGAATCAATAAGGTTTTTTTTATGAGTTAATAGGCAAGAATGAAAGCTCCATTATTTTGTGTCTGCTTTGAAGAATCACTGTGAATGCAACTCGCATCGCAATGTATATGGATCTAGCTGTTTTATAAATTGTTAGTATTATATTTACAGTTCCATACATAAGATTGTTTGAAAAAATATTATGTACATGTATGTCCCTACGTTTTAATCGACTAATGATGTAGTCTGTTAAAATAATTTAGAGTTCTTGTTTTACTAGTGAAACGAGAGGCTGAGCAATAATAACATACAAATGATATATAATTGTATTTGCTATGTTTTGTACACTGCAATTTACATGCAATGTGTATGATATTACAAATATGAATGGTATTAAATTGTCATTTTGACATGAATAAAAGGTCAAAACTCAAAAGTAAGTGTAACTGAAATTTGTTTTCATTTGCACGACTAGGATGTACATGTATAGAACATATAGTGAATTGTGTTTGATTTTGGAATGGGTACTCCATCTTCGGCAGTGGCTTATTGTGCCATTACCAAAACTAAAAAGTCGACACCTGTCAAAATGCATACAAAGAACACACAACAAAAGCCTAATGTACCTTTTCTGACTTTGTTTACTTGTAAAATTACCTTTCATTAAAGGAACTATTCAACCATGGAAAGGGACATCCTTTCCCATATCAATTGAAGCAAGTATAGAGAATACAAAGAACATGATAAATCTTAAAGGATCTAAACAAACTAAAAAGAAATCATTGTCTTGGACATCTTTTGCGTGTAGCTTTTCACCATTGCATTTTATGTGAAACACAATTTGACAATGATCATGATCCACAAATGAGGAGTTGCATATTGTGAAAAACACCAATCAACAGCATATCAATTGATGAAATATTGTTTGAAGTCAAAGCAATGTGAACAAATTCCATTAAAGGAGAATAAAACCGTGGGAACAACTTAGCTTGTGTGAAAACAGCAAGACAATAATAAAGCTATGAGCATTCAATCCTCCCATTGGCAATGGGAACAACGATGTGTGATGTTGCACTTGTACAATTCCCCAATTACTTTTCTACATATTTACTTAAAGGGGAATCCAGCCTTGGCCATAAAATGTTATGTTGGGAAGGAGAAAAATAAATTGAACAGAATGGTGAAAGTTTGAAAGAAATCGAACAAGCAATTAGAAAGTTATAGCTGCTTTAAAATTGAGATCACTAATACTATGTAGATTTCAAATTGGCAACTGGGTAAGTAAATTATGACAAGGGGCAAGGACAACTTTCCCATAGGCCATGTACTTTATTATCAGGGATTTGTGGTTTTCTCCTAAGTACCCATTCCCCTGGGGCAGTAATCTATATATAACCCAAGGTAGTATATTGTTTTATGTCCTCATGAAAGAAAAATATAATTTGAAATAAAACTTTTGGGAAAAATGACATTTTAGCAATAAAATGTATTGGAGTACATGGAAGAGTAGTCCTTGCCTTACATCACTATGACATCCCATATGCGGCCAATTTGAAGTCTCCATGGGTATAGTGATTACCTATATTACCAACTTTTAAAAATTCATAACTTTCTTGTTGTTTGTCCGATATTGTTCAAACCTTCACCTATCAAATTGTCTGATTTTTCTTTTCCTTATAAAATTAAGTTTCTATTTGGGTTGGATTCCCCTTTAAATTGTCACTTTTATCAAGTCTATCCATAGATCAGGTGCTTTGTTTTCATGGAAAGACATGTTATAGGGGTTCCATTAAAAAAATAGACAAAATATTTGAACTATCAGAAGAATGAGCAAAAATAGATATTTTGGGATATATTTTCACTGTACACAGGGGAGGGTTGTACTTCTACGACATCACAAATCTTGTTCGCATTGCCAGTGGGCGGATCTCAGCGCATTAGTGATTTCGACATTCAAATGCTCATGACTTTCTTCTTTTCTCCAATTGCCATCAAACTTCCTTTGATTTTTCTCATTCCATATTTGTTCCAAGGTTTCATTCTCCTTTAATCATAAAAATAAATCTGACACATGAATCTTGAAGTAGCAACTAACAACTTGGTTCCTACAGAACTATTGTTCTGATTACAGTATATACACATCTACACAATATTTTACAAAATATATGTTACAATACAAAACATACATTCAGTTCTTGGGGTTTTTGTGCTACGCATAGTATGTTACTCGAGTTCTAGATGAGCAAGAGGGTCGTGGACACTGCTCGCAGGATGCAATATCCTGTTGCTAGGATCGACCGCCCTGTTGCTGCTGTGGAGGCAAGCCTTGCTGGGGTGGTAGACCTTGTTGCTGGGGCATCCCCTGTTGTGGAAGTGGTGCGTGATTTGGGTGTGCCAGCAACCCCTGAGGTTGTGGTGGAATGCCTTGTTGTTGGGGTGGCATTGGCAGTACACCTTGTGGTGGTATACCCTGTTGCTGAGGTGGTCCCCCTTGCTGTGGTAGTGGTAGAGATGGTTGGAGCTGTGGTGTTTCCTGTAGCAGCAATGGAAGTGGTGGGACACTTCCTTGTAGTTGTAATGGGGTAAGCCCCCTTGTGAAGTTTGATGGTGGTGGAGGCGGTACAGGGGGAGGGAGACCCCCAGCAGAACAGGTTGGACAAAGCCAATTTCCTGGGTTTTTTTTTTAAGAGATGGAAGAAATGGAGAGATAAGTGTCATTATGCTGGTGCTGGTCTGATCACCTTTACAATTTTGGCTATATATTTAAATAGATTAAAACACTGATTTCAGACAAAAAAATCCCATCATTTCTCTTGGGAATTACTGTTTTTAATAATAATAATAATAATTGGCATTTATATAGCGTTTTATCAATCTACGCTGTTCAAAGCGCTTAACAATTATTATTACCTGGTCACTGGATTCATAGCATTTCAAGCAGCCTGTTAGGCGCACACTTGCTAAACCAACCACAATGACGGTTGTTTCCTACCGGTACCCAATTAGCACCTGGGTGAGAGTGGCAAAGTGTGGATTGACGCCTTGCCAAAGGACGCTAGGCCATGGTGGGATTCGAACACACAACCCTTTGATTACAAGGCGAGAGTCAGAACCGCTACACCACGACGCTTCCATGCTTTTATAGTAAGAAAGACATTCATCTTCTTCTGTTTATCCTTAATTAAATTCGATTTTAATCCATTATGTCTCCTTTTTTGCTATTAATCTCAAAATTTCTCAAAAACTGTAATTTTTCATTAAAAAGAATTGCAGGAAAAAGGATTATTTTTACCTGTTGGTATATCTGTGAGTCCAACACAGAAGGTATGGTATCCTCTATCACACTTATCACAAAACATCATCTTATCCTGTAAAGAGGAACAAATAATAATAATTAAAAAAAGATGGAACATATGAAATGTAATTCAAGGACAAGGTATGTTTGAAAAAAAAGCAAAATAATCCTGAATTATCAATCAAGATATACTAGTATGCAGAAGAGTCTTAGGAAACTGAAAATGTAATGGTTTAATGCAAGGGAAAGCGTGGAGAATATAGTGCTACTTGTGTCACACCATAAGTCTTAGTGAAGGCAATTAGCGTATTACTCGTATCTCCTATCCATCCAGGATCCCATTCCCTTGTTTTGAATGTCATCATACCTCAGAGTTGGATCACCATACATTGAGCAGGTCTTAGGTATAGGTTACTACTGAGTATACATGTATACATGTATACATACGCGGCCGTCACATGGCAAAACGGTGAATCTTAAAATTTTGACTTTTTCAGGTTTTGACACTTGGTGGGGTTTTTCAGTGAGCTCTTTTCATTTATCTTACTCTCATAATTACAGGTATTTTAGTTTTCAAGATAGCATGGGCTATGTACAGTACTTTTTTCAAATTTGCCAACTCGTTTGAAGGTAAAAGGATGTATCTTACAGATACACTCCAAAAATGTCACAGTAGAGCGCAATGTTCTTTGGTAAAAAGATGTATCTGTTAGTTACACTTTTCTTCCATCAAATGATTGAGCGCACCCAACTTCGTGAAATATGGCACAAGGATGTATCTGCAACATACATATTTTTACAATAATCAGTGAGCCTCGAACTTCATAGACTAGTTGATGGCAAAAAAATGTATCTACAACAACTACAATGTATCTACTACAACAACGTAGGACTAATGTGGACAGTTGGATATTTTGGCTAAATTCTCTATCTACATAAAAACAGTTATTTTGATGAAAAACAAAAGTTAAATGTTAAAAAAACTGTGAAGGAAGATGAATTTAATGACATTCTTATAAATCTAACTAAATTCATCACTGGGAAATTTGGGAAATTTTCTTTTGAAGAAAGACAAAAGCTGTAACTTCAAAGTGATTTTTCTTAGAATGTGCATTTTGCAGATACAACGTTTTGCCATGCAACGGCCGAGCAGGTCTTGCACTCCATACACTGCCAGGGGTACAACCAACTCATCGTTCATACCCCCTATCCATCCCCTATTACCTCCTCAACATTCTTATCCCCTATCCCCATCCCCTATTACCTCCCCTCCTATCTAATATCATCATACCTCATGTGTAGGATCACCACATTGTGAACAGGTCTTGCATTCCATACACTGCCAAGGGTAGGTCTTAATGGTTGCTACCAACTCATCATTCATATCCAAACATGACGGGTGACCTACGGAGGTTAAAAAAATATATATATATAAAATGTAAGGACATTAACAGGAAAAGCAATCTTTTTGTAAAGAAGTGTCACATCATCTTGTCAAGTGTTGTAGAGATGGCATGAGCAAGCTAGCTGTTGCTTCCTTCCAGTCGTATTATGCATGAAAGTAAAAGTAGGAAGGAATTCCCTGAATGACATATGCAAGCAAAAGCATATCGATATGAAAGGGCATAGATTATTCTACACCTCAAATGTATTTTAAGTCACACAGCTATAGGGTCATATACAATAATGTATACATACTTAAGATACAGATAATGAACATTGAATATTAACATAAGTAGGAATCTTTCATTTTCAAGTCGTCATGTTGATAAGTGAGAATCCCTTCATAAGTCGATACCAGAACTAGGGTGATGATACATACCACTGTTATCACACTGTGAGCAGTGAACCAGATTCTCTGAAACTCCCTTGGTGTTACTTCGTCTGTCTTTCAAACATAAGCCGCAGATAGCAGTAGGCTTGATCTTGGGCTGGAAGATGGCAGAGAGAAAGAAGAAGATTGTTAAGAGTGACACCAATAAAGAGATGGGAAGCAATGTCTGAACCTAGCCCTTTCAGATTTGGGTAAATCTTGAATTTTGTTTATTTTCATGAAGTACTCCACAGACCGAGGTATCCTACTTTTAGGATTTAGCCGTTTAAGTAAACTTTATCCTGAACTGATGAGACCAACCAAAGAAGAAAAAAAAGAAAATTTAAGAATGTTCTCAAATAGAGACATTGATCTTTGAGCAGTCTATCTCAAAATACCATAGTAAGGGAAAGCATCCCAAAAGAAACAGGTCATTTTTATGAACATTCCCTGTGGCATGTACCTGATAAGGTCTTGGAGCAGTTGGTACCACTGCTTCCATACTCTGCTGCAGAGCCTCAGGACCAGGTAGTCTCACCATGTCACTGTCCCCACTGCCACCAGACTCTGGCCCTGGCTGGACTATGATCGGTCCTGCCCTCGGTCTCAAGATGGTAGGTCCTGATGGTGACTTGGATGCTGCTGGCGTAGAACTCACAGGAGGCGGCTGCTGCTCTTCTTGTTTCTGTGGTGGAGGTGGCTTCTGTTGCTTTGGGCGTGGTGCTTGCCGTTGCGGTTTTGGTTTCTCCTGCTGCTGCTGTACTGGTTGGAGTGGTTGATTCAGTAACTGTTGCAGACGTTGCTCTTGTTGCTGCCGCTGTTGATGCTCATTCAGTGGTTGACTGGTGACAGATTTGCTCTTTTCCTTATCCTTGTCTCTATCCTCATTTTTGGTTAATTCCTTTGAGGTCAAAATGAGAAAAATTATAAACTGCATCCATGCAGCTTGTTCCCTAATGTTATTCAGTACTCGTAACCCTATATAGCCCTGGGGAGGGGGTATTTAGCCCCCTTCGTCCTGGCATTTTTTCTCGATAAATTGGTAACATGAACAAATTTGCAATCTACAATTACAATGGTTACAATTAAGATTGAAGGAATTCATAAGTGTCTTAAGAAAAAAAAATAATGAAAATGATTTTGATGTTCTGTATTAATTTAATAAGGGTGTTTTAATAGGCCAGGTAAATTCTGATACAATCCTATATGGTTGGGGGTGACAAGAAGAGAATGATTGGGGCATTCATGGTACTACTGGGGTTAATTAACACTCCTAATGAAAAAACGCTACTTACAGCCATGATATCAAGATCATCATCTCCCTCTTCCTCCTCCACTTCAGGACCATAGTCAGTCTTTCTCCTGATCGCCATTGGACCATAGATGGCAGTGTTCAATGGCAAATAATTCAGTTCATCAGCTGAGTAACTATGACAAGAACAATGTGATGATAAATGGTGATGGTATATGGATGAATAGTTTCTTATGCCTGCTTTCAGAATATCATTTCTCGCTGGCTAGAATGATAAGTTTTAACAGTTGGACAAAAATATGAGGCAGGTAAGGAAATGTTTAACATCTTCCCAGGACCAGCCTCAATAACAAAAATACATTACTTTCATGAACAGACACACTATCTGCAGTAGTCTTGATACTGACCTGGGAAGAATGTTACAGGATAGGTACGAATCTCTGTATCCTTTTTATAATTACACCTCTTCCATACAATATTATATTGCTCTCATGAACCGACTTACTATCTGCCGTAGTCTTGATACTGACCTGGGAAGAATGTTACAGGATAGGCACGAATCTCTGTATCCTTTTTATCATGACACCTCTACCCATACAAAATATCAATGTCGTTATTATCAGACTTACTATCTACAGTAGTCCTGGTACTGGCCAGGGATGACCGCTACAGGATAGGCACCGATCTTTGTATCCTCTTTACTCAACTTCTTCATCTGGAGTTGCTAAAAAAAAAGAAAATGAAAATACTCATAATTTCGACTGCTCCTAAATGTGTTGGTTGGTATTCTGCGAGGAGAAAGAAGAACCCAACATACATTATCCATTATCCTCAAGAAAAACTTTCAGTTTGCAAGAATTTTGAATTGATCAACCAGACTGATTGTAGTATTTCTATACTTTGTTACAAAAAAGAAGGGCGTTTTGATAAACATGTACTCTAAAGAGTTTGATATCCCCCCCCCCCCGGAAAAAAAAATATTTTAAGATCTATCAACAGCTTAGCATCATATAAATGAAGAACAATGTGTAATGTGATCTTACCTACAGTCTCCAGTAACTGCAGCAAGAAGAAATTTTGAAGAAAGTATTTAAAATCAAGATGAATTCTGATATCATCATAAATCTTGATGTCTTAAGTTCTGACATATTCTGACCAAACAAGCCAAATATTATGAAACAATGCTACCAGCTAAAAAACCTAGTATAATAGAAATCACTAACACAGATAAGCACATATGGGCTAATGCACTGATCATAACTTTGAAAAAGACCAAGCTGACAGCGTGCCATCATGCTAACTCACCATTGTTTGTAGGTCAAAGTAGTACTGTCTTTCTTCTCTCTTCTCTCTCATCAAGAGTGCGTTGAACTCTGCGGCTTGTTTGGCAGCCTTCTTGATGTATTCTTTGATCTTACTTGCATCCATTGTTGGCTGTTAAAAGTAGAGTAATTAATATAAAACAAAATAAAGTTACCTTTAGTACATACAACCATTAATATTCACAAATCTTTGATTACAAAGACATTCCATTTATACTGAATACTAACAAGTATATGTATTTGATGGAAATGCTTAAAATGCCCTCTTGAGCAGAATGCTTTCCATGTAAGTTCCATTGAATGTCCCTTCAGCCATGCCTTTCAGATAATTCATATGAAACATTATTACATTTATATGCCCATATTTGGAAGTTGAATTGGTTGATTCAGCAATTATGGTCAATATGAACTTCATATTATTTACCTTTTGCATCTCTGGACATGGTAATAACTCAAATACCTTTTTTCCAAACAGTACTAAACATATCTTTGTTGCTTCATACAAAAAACCCTGCATTTGTTTACATTTTGTACGGGAACCTATTGAAAAGTGGATTAAAAGCATTGCTTTCCAAATTGAGGTTAAGAAATATGTTGAAAGACATTTTTCCACTTCTTGAATATCAGTCTGGTATCAAAACCTTTAACTTTGATCAAATTGGCTATAGTAGTGTTTGGAAGAGAGCTATTCATTCATGGAAAAATAAAGTATACATGGTAAAGATACATGTATTTCATTTCTATGTAATGAGGAGTATAAGGCCAAGGTCCTCACCGCTTCGTATCCTTTATGCTGATTACTGATATTCTGCCTCTGTTTTTCCTGGACCAATCGGGCGTACTCGGTGTATCTGTTAGGATAATCCTTCATCATCAGGTCATATACCTCATCTCCTCGTAGGGCAGTCAAACCTGGGAGGGAATACCAAAGTTGATATATACAAGCAATGCGCATCATCAAGGTATGATGATGTAGGAAGTAGGAAGAATTACATGCACAAGGTAAATTTGGAACAGTTCTAGCATGTCCGATGCAAAGCTGAGTGCGTTTGGACAGTTTCAGGGTTAAAAGTATGTTTTGATGCACATTCATAATGATGCTTGTTGTAGGTTTTATAAGAGAGCAAAGTTAATCCTTGTTATTTGATACACCATCCTCATCTCAAAACCATGAGCAGTCATTACACTTTTACTGGTCATTATTAAATCTACATATTAGCCACAGCAAATGACCTGTCACATGCGCACACACACACAACCAATCATATCATCGGGATCCACTTTTTCATCTTACAATACTGACTAAATGGTTTTTCAACAATGAACTTTCAAAATTGATGCTTCTGCCATTGTCAGTAGCAATGGATGACAAACCAAAGCTATTTTGATCCCTTAGTCTTGCATGTAACTTTAGTGAGCAAGGCAAAATAATAAAACATAAGGCAATGAACTTCTTGCAGTATAAATCATAAATCAATCATGACACACTTGAGGGAGATGGCTCCGTCTTACAAAGAGATACGATTGATCCAATTAATCGTAACTTTTTGGAAATCCATCAGTGTCATATTTTTTTCTACAGGAAATTTGCACAATGTCCTTGGTAAACAAAGAGAATACAGAATTGTCAAGAAAACAGTGAATGTATGAATATATGTAATTTCTAGAAAATATTTTGAGTAAACATGTATTTTAGATGTTGATGTTGCTGGCCTTCCATAGTTGCGATTGATTGGATCAATCCTTACTCTTTGTAAGATGGAGCCCTGGTCCGCCTTCTAGGACTGACAGGATTAAGGTATGACCAGGAGCCCATTGCAGAAAACGGTGCATCTAATTAAAACAAAATTGGGAAAGAATAATAAAATGCAAGTCCCAGTATGAGTGCTTCTCATTCAAGAAGCATGCTACTGAAATTAAAGAAACATTTCATTTTCAGGGTTGTTTTTGATAGCATCTCTTTCTGCCATACGCCCTGTCCTTCTAAATTCAAATTCATATCACTCAAAGAGTAGCACATATACCTACCAAGCGTAACCTGTTCCTCTGTGACCACACCCCTCTCTCGAAGAAATTCCTTCTCCTTGATATCCATTACCCGCCTCTCAAGATCTAAGGTATACATATATTGACAAAAAAATAGTTAACATACAGAGTTTGTGACCAAAATGAATTGAGGGTATTGAACCCTATCAATATTTAAAACATATTTGAAATTCAAGTACTACTGTAGTTTCAAATAGGAAATCTAAGAAGAAAACTGGGCCCCGTTTCACTAAGAATGTTATCCATCGAGATTACAACCTTCTCTTCTAAGCCCATGAGAAATTTGATTGTTTCTGAACAAAATTGTCACAGATTTATTTGTTTTACGAGTTTTATGAATCAGATCCGTGTTTGAAAAATTAGAATTATTTGAAAATTTAATGAAAGCGTGCCAAATGTCATGTAACTGGCAAATTTATAGAGTAGATGTCATGCAATTGATATTGAAACTATTGATGGCAGGTTCGAAATGAAAAGAAAGCCTGATTATCATGTTAGGTTAGGGCAATTGAGGCTAAAGGGTATCAGTCGTCATTATATGACACCCTCGAACACTCAAGAAGTTGACACACAGGAGAGTAGGATCAGTAAGCTGTATGAGTAATTCTATAATTTGGAATGTTACAGCATAGTAAAAAAACATACTGATACAATACACAAACTTACTTGGGTACTTGCGCTTGAAGGATTTGACTCCCAGGAACTC
Source organism: Lytechinus pictus (assembly GCF_037042905.1). Taxonomy (NCBI): domain Eukaryota; kingdom Metazoa; phylum Echinodermata; class Echinoidea; order Temnopleuroida; family Toxopneustidae; genus Lytechinus; species Lytechinus pictus. The sequence continues at coordinate 23,890,600 of NC_087254.1, forward strand.
ACTGATCTGTTCCTGGACAAAGTACCATTCGCCAGGATTGTCCTGTGGCCACTGGTACTCAAAGACATTCTCTGCAGGAAAATGGCCCAAACTGAAAAAAGAAGAAATCAAAATGTTTATGATTAATGTTATTTCCAGTTAAAAATACATCACTCTGAAATGCATGGATGATGGTAAGATCTCTTTATTTGGTTTGAGAGATGCTAGGTAGGATAACAATCTAATTATTTTTTTGGTTTATTATAAATAAAAAGGCTTTGTGCCTAAAATGCACCTCCTTATTCACTTTGAAAAGTTTCTTATCTAATAATCATATTTTAGGAAAAATAACAGGTCCACATAGAATATTGATAAACCTTATAAAAAACTAGACATTTGTTCTACTGTTATTTAAAAAAATGTTTTGAATGAAAGTACTGCACTGAATAACAAACAGACATGTCATTAAAATATGGAACACAACCAAGAAAGAAGCTTGAATGCATCTATTTTCTTTTGAAAATTTGTACAAAAAAAGACTTACTCATCATCACTCTGGATAGTAGGGGTACTTGTCCTGGACCTCTTGGGACTGGCCCTTGGGCTTTCATCTATCAGCTCCCGGACCCTCTTCACGGGCAATGGACTTCCTTGAAGGCTATCCCTGTAGTCAAGCTCTCCACTCTTGGCTGAAACAAAACTCTCCATGCTGCACTCATCATAAATCTTGGGAACCTTGTCAATGTTACAGTCATCAAGACTGTCCTTGGTGCCGAGTTCAGCCATGGAGTCCTGAGTGTTCCCATCTTCTGTTTCTATGATCTGGGTGTCCATGAGCTCTGGTTCCTGATCATTTTCAGCGCTCTGGGACTCCTTTTCTACACCGTCTGCGTTAGCCATTTCTTTATCACCTACAATGCCAGCATCACTAACAGCCAAAGCTGATTCATCATTGGGATCTTGATCTTCCTGAGAAGAACCTTCTTCTTTCGTTCCTTCTTGACTGAATTCTGAGACAAGAGAATCACTGATTAAGTTGGCTACTACATTTTCTGTGCTGCTCTCACATGGGACTGGTGATCTGCTGCTTTCCTTATCACTAGGCTCTGCCTGATGACTTTCCAAATTTCCTTCATTGGGAGTGGAATCACCATGTACTTGACAGCTTCCTCCACTGGTCTCGTCCTTATCAGGCTCACTTGTTTGTCCTACAGCCATCTCTGAGAGAGCAGCATTTTCAATTATGTCAACAGAGTCTTTATCTGCATCTTCACTAGATTCCTTCTTCTCAGAAGAACCATTGCTTCCAATTTGAATACCTTCACCTAGATTTGTGTCACCATCTGTACATTCCATACCTTCTTCTTCAAGCTCTTGGTTTCCTCCATCGATACCTTGCCTCACAACTTCACCAGGAGTCTCCACACTCTTTTCACCAACAGATGCCTCTTCTGAATGTTCTTGGATGGAAATGTCAATTTGGTTTTCATTTTCAGATGAAAATGCTGCACTTTGTGTTGCTGAATCAACTCCTGGACCATCCTTTACAACTTCCTTTTGAACTTGGTCAGGTACTTCCTGGGTTTCTGGAGCACTCTGCACAACACTCCCATTTCCTGACTTTTCCAAAATTTTCTCTATCGAAAGGGGCACTCCTTCTTGACCTCCAGAATTCTCCACAGAAGATACATCAGTCTTTCTTGTCAGATTTTGCTTTTGTTGTAGCGATCCTTCGAGAGGCTCAACCAATTTTTCTGGTAACCCTGTTTCAGGTTGTGTTAACCCGAGCTCTAAAGATCCTTCTCCAAGAGGTTCTTTTGCAGTTGTGCTTACAGGCGCACTGCCAGCTTCCAAAGTGTCACTTTTGTCATCAGGTGATGGTTGATCTTGGCTGCTACTCTCCATCTCCGGACTCCTCTCACCCGGTGACAAAGCAACATGGGGAAATTCAGTTGTGGAATCCATAATTGAAACCTGCAAAAGTAATGAAATTCCTAATGAATGGGAATAAATACCATACCGGTACTAAAAATTACTTTAAATAAGGGTCAAATCATAAACTGTATTGACATTTAACTATTAAGGCATGCTCTGATATAAATTCATTCAAGAGGCTCCGAAACCATATTTTATTATATCTTTGGTGGCCTAGTATCCAAAGATGGTGGCCTGAAAATACAAAAATGTTCATTTTTTTCCAAATGAATTATCAGCGGTATAAAGAGTCAGTTGTGAGATCTAATAAATCAATTAAAATTATCTTCTTTTGAAAATAATCCTCTCTGACTGTTCATTTGAAGAAAAAAATTGACATTTTTAATATAATTAAAAAAGGTTATCCTTTTGAATTTTAATGTTTTAAACGACTCCATAATTGATTGCAAATGCGATGGTCCACTAAAATCAGCTCAATTACAGCTGATGGTGTAAACAGGGGTGAGTAGAACCCCATCTTCTACATCCTTTTGTCATAATTATTTTAAAAGTAATGGAGTAGCTTTAGAATTCAATGTCATAATCCATTATGAGAACAACCTACCTAGCGCCAGATACTAACTGTAGTTTTAGAACGAGGCATCACACACCCTACACATCTGTAATCCATTCATGACATTGGATTCTAAAGGTAAGCCAAAGTAATTATTTTTGAAAAAATATAAATATATGAAAGTAAACACTATTAACAGAATTAGATTTTCAGCCATTTACACTTTTTAGGGCTGGATTCATGACAGGAAACAAGGAAAATCAGGGGGTAAAGGTTTAATTGTTTCCCAATCCCAACCGACATGCACACAATATAGGCACATGCCCTGGCTCCATGGAGAGTGAGCACACGTTGTGAGTGAATGATTTTTCTAGGAGCCTCCTAGCTCCTGGCACATGGCTGGCTAATAATAGTAGTAATATGTAGACAGGAATAACACTGGTTTCTGGGGATTTATTTAACAATTTCTGACATTTAACTGTCATCCCCAATTCCCCATTCACCGACGGTAGTACGTTAGTGCGAGCCCGCAATTCGGGCCTATAGTGTTTTGTCTAGATTTTTTTTTTTAGGTCTAAATGACATATCATTTTTGATGGCCCACATTTTTCTTTAGACTTTAAGCTTTCTTTTGATACTACTGATTTTCAAATAAAAACGCGAATTGGGCACGACCCTTGCGCAATAAATTTGCGTTAGTGATCGCAAATTTTGAGACGTTTACAAGAAAGGGCAAGGAGCAAGTCTATCACTGTAGTCAGTGTTTTGTCTAGATTTTTATTTATTTTTTAGGTCTATAAAGTGACATTATATTATCTTGAACAATGACCCACTATTTTCGTTGGACTCTAATCTTTCTTTTGATACTGCGCATATTCCAAGAAAATATCAAAAATATGTTACCAATGATTTATTCCTTATTTTTCAAATTTATTATAGGAGAGGAAAAACTGGCAGCCGTGTGTTGAGTTAAGGCTTTATGAAGGCTTTCCGATTAGACTAGAGTTTTCGATATCATGGCCAATCAATGCGAGCGACAAGTTCCAAACGCACACACATAGACAGCGCAACGTAGCAGCTCGAATCACGATATATGGCAACTGGTAAATACGTAAGGATGATGACGTCATTCAAGATGGCCGGCAAATTACAAAGACCGACTGTTTTGATCATCATTTGAAAGGAATTAGCGGTAACTGCGGTCTAAGTTAAAATATATCTTTTTTATTTTATATATTCATATTTGCGTGTCAAGTTGGATATTTCTTTTTTTGTTCATTTTATGTAGGCCCTACAAAAAAAGATCCGAAATCTGGTTTCCGCCGAATGTTAGATCTAAAGTTACTGCTAATACGTTGTCTTTACGTACGGGCCAACATCACTTCAGTCTATGTATTGGTGAGTGGAGCCAACGCAGTTCAGCGAACAACCAAACAATATTTTTTTAGTACAGACTACAGTCAGTACAGACTACAAAAGTCTACAGAGACTGACATGACTGAAGCTTTTGGTCTAAAATAATTGATGTCATGGATGTAGAGTTATTTGTTAAACTGCAGGGCGCCTTTTGGAAAGCAGTTTTGCATAACTGAAAGGGCCTATCCTGCAGTATAAAATAAATAAAATAAATAAATAAGTAAATAACAGCCGCTTGCCCGCCTCTTGAAATATCTTCTTCAACTTCAAGTTCTTGTTTTGTATCGGCTACATCCACCAACCATACATGTCCGTCAACGAGTGGGACTGTAGTGTAGTGAAGACTCCAAAATCAGCACGCCACAATATCCATTCATTCTTGATCAGTGATAATTCATAACAGCAATGAAAAAAGGCAATCAGTCTTCACTTTCATCTGACACGTGAAAATGTGAGTTATAATTACCTTAATCAGAGCAAAAGAACGACAAGTGTCGGCTTGATTCTTTGACTTCGGCGTCCCTTTGTTCCTTGGCGGTCAGGTATGGATGGCCAATTGCCAAAAGGGTCCAAATCAACAGTAACACATAAAATGAAGACAATCGCATACAGTACTTGGGTTCACATATAAAGAGAAAGTGGGAGAAAGTGCTGGAAATATATAGACAACCACAGAAATAAAGACAACTTCAGAAATGAAGGTTCACACAAAAATAGAGAGAGTGTTGGAAATATATAGACAACCACAAAAATAAAGACAACTTCAGAAATATAGGTTCACACAGAACTTTGTAGTGTTGGAAATAATATAGACAACTTAGAAATAGAGAAATAAAGAAGGTGTTGGAAACCAATAGACAACTTCAGAAATATAGACCACCACAAAATTAAATGAAACGAAAGTTGAAGTTGTCTTTATTTCTGTGGCTGTCTATATATTTCCAACACTTTCTATATTTCTGTGTGAACCTATATTTCTTCGATGGTCTTCATTTTAGGAGTTTGTCCGCATTTTTGCAGCTATATCTATTTCTGACTTCTCAGTGTATTTATTTTTGTATGTTTTTTAATATAATAGACATGAATATTTACATAATTCTCCATGGGCCTATGAAAAGATGGACGAATAACGCGAGCATTTCTTTGATCCGATGATAGTCACCGTCACCTGGTTATGTGCATCTTTATGAGAACATACAGGTGTTGTTACAATAGCAATTACCATGACTACCAAGGGTAATATCTGATCACTCAAAGACGGAACAGTTTCCGGTTCTTGATTTTTGTTGGCTGATACCCTGTTTCAGCATGTGTCTTTCAGTCAACATGCCATATATGGAGCAGCACACTTGAGAAGCAGACGATTTTTACGATATAAAATATGATATTATTTGATCTGCTAACTACCGCTAACCCATAAGGACCACAATAACATTGAGAGATACACGATCTATACATATGTTATGTGCCACGTCTATCTGGAATATTATGGAGAAACTTGGGAAAATTGAATTTTAAATGGTAAACAATCAGTCACAATATTGCCTCTATATCAAAATATGCAGGCATTTCCCCAAATAAAACATATGGAACTAAAATTACCAAAGATAAACAAAAACGGCACATCGATTTTCCATTATTTCATTGATTTGTTATCAACTGCGCATATAATTTGTGAAATATAAATGTCCAATCACGAACTGCTTATGTCTCTTTTCACGGTGACGATCATAGGACCAAAGAAGACTAGTATGAAGAGAATGTTATTCAGATGACAATTACAGTCACCTGTTAGTGAATTCATTATCTAAGCGATGAATGTCCATCTCTTCATAAGTCCATGATTTCTCAAACTCTTTAATTTTGGTCCTTTTGGCCATCCATAGTCAGGAGGGTGGCTTTAAAGAAAACGAATGAAAAAGAAAATACCAAGGGGGAAACTTGAATGAGATGCAGGACTGCCAGGAGGAGAGAAGGAGATCAAGAATGACACTGGCAAAACTAAGAGATGTCAATATCAGCATGAAAATAACATGTCTAAATATTGGCATATTGACTTACAATATTTGTAATTCTTGTGCGGACCCTTAAAATGGGATTAGGCTTGCACTATATCGAGTGGTCTCGGGCGTAAATCGGGGGGGGGGGGGGTGATTGAAAATATATCCCCCCACTTTTTGGAGGGGGGGGGGTGGCATGTAAAATCACCCACCACATTTTTCAAGACAAACAATATTTATTTCATCGTTATGATTAATACTTATGTTAATGTATGGATTCATCTTTTATGCGGCCAATGTGCTTAAATTGGCCAGATATTTTGCATTCTAACTCGCGCAGTCGCTCCGCTCCCGCACTCAATCTATTCTCACAAGAATATGGCTATGGCAAATCCCTACCATGCCTACGTTTAAATATCATTACAAAGGTTATAATCCGCTGCATCATGAGAGTATGGTTACAATAAGTCCATTTATGAATCGTATATGATACCAATGACTTATAAATATGGTTATAACTTTGATCATACACCAATCAAAACATCCCCATACACGAACGTGAATGCGTGGGGGTGCATATATCCTGAAATCCTTATGGAATAAATTTGTACAAAATCAAAATATAAAGACATACCCTACATTTGAAGTTCTTGTACGATGAGTTACTGATGACATTGACCAACTCAATGCCGTTAATGAAGCACAGAGGCAATTAGACATAAAATTTCCCAAATATAAACTAATAAATATATGCATTTTCTCAAAATTCAGACTGTTGCAATATCTCCCAATATAGTCTTAACTCTTAAATATTATAATATTTCCTTTCTGCAATTTGTTCTTCATTTATTTTGTGGTATTTCCACGTTTTTAAAGTTTCTATTCTATCTTTTTTTATTCTTATTTCATTTTTAACCATCGGAGCAAATGAAAATTCATTGAACAAAATCTAAACTGTTTATTCCCTATTCGCTCTCTATATTTCTTTTTCCTTTTCTTCTAAAGCTAAGGTAATTGATAATTTACCCTTATCATTATCAGTATCATTTTAAACGACAAAGGCAAATTTTTTTCGAGGCACGCTCACAACGCTAACTCGCCGCATTTATCCAATAATAAATTTCTAACCCTTTAAACTGTTGTTTATTATGGTCACCATTCTGTCTTCCAACTATTGAAACATTTGCTCTCTCGCATAATGATATTAACTGTCATTACTCATTCAGTACTTAATATCAAAACAAATCCATTACAATATAGCCATAAAAAAATTGTCAGGCCTTTAACTGAAAGATGGTAATATTATTTACATTTTTGACAGTATACATTACCCGTGATGTGATAAGTACTCACCACTTAAAATAGGTTTTGGACACCATTCTGTATTAAAAACTACTAAAAATTTGGTCACTCGCTTTGCTCGCTCGCATATTGATATTAACTATAATGAATTAATTTATACCACCATATGCATTACAATATAGCCATCGAAAAAATCGTTCTACGGGTCTTTAACTGAAAGATGGATGTATTATGCATATTTCTTTACAGACTACATTATGTGATAATTGAACACAACTTAAAAGAGGTTTTGGGGCACCATTCTGTCTTCTAATTACTGAAAATTTGCTCGCTCGCATATTTATATTATATGTAATTCATTACTTTACATCACAATAAATATATTATAATTATATCCATCGAGAAAAATGTTCTATAGGCCGTTAACTGATAGATGGTTATACACGGCACTTATTATATCCCTTTAAATATAGCCCAATGTGTGGGGTATCCAAACAATTTTGCATTTTCAAGCCAATATATTGCTATCACCCAGCCCCCCCCCCCCCCACTACTCGGACCGGATACAATTAAAAACAAACATTTTCTTAATCATGTTAATTGCCAAACTGATTTCAAATACCCTACCAAGTTGGCAAGTAGAGGGTGAGGGTGTGTGTGTGTGTGTGTATTTGTTATACATAGTATAATAATATCCATGATTTGGAAAGATATACTTCCAGTTTCACTTGCTCCTGTATTAAGGCAAGTTTTCCGCCTTAGCAAGCTACGCGCCAGTGTAGATGTCATTTTGAATTGTGTACATCATGGACAACGTCCAAACAAAAATAAAGTTATGCCTGTTTATACATGAGAATGCGATCACCTGCAGAAATATTGTTATTAATATAATTCATATCAATAACAATATTTATTAATGACACCTAAATATTCTTCAGCTCCTGAAGACATTGACAAGGAATGTGATTAAGGGGCATGACATACTCATTATTTTGTTTGATATCAAATTCGTCATGATAGCACAAATATTTTATAAGATAAAGTAAATTTTATGATGTTTGGCAAGTGTCAACTTTTCTTTGAATTTCCTGGGTGTATGTAAACTTCTGGCCTCAACTGTACGTTTTAGATATTTTTACGATTTAATTCATTAAAACCACTCAGGACTGCATCATTGAAATCTCATATTGTCGCTCACAACATATCCCATTTACAACCGAAGTATAACACAACAAATGAAGACTATTACAGGAAACACGACATATGTTAATTGCAACATGTTACGTAACCTTAATATCAAATTCTAGAAGGACGAGTGCCATTATTCGTTTTCCCTCGTTTCCAATGGCAACCTGGCCACTGATGAATTTTCTTTTTTTTTCGCGTCTCCATGGAGCTGAACACTGCACTGATCTGCCTTCGTATAAGAATCAGTAAGCGGTAACGTAATTTGCAATCTTTGTGGAGGAAATGGAATATATCTGGAGATATCTTCCCATTTATCTCATCTTCGTAACCAATGGCAACTAATACACCTTGCAATTCGGCGCTCAAATTTTGAAGGACGCATTGGTGAATACAGGTCGGCGTGTCGTCTGCAGTTGACACGGGGAAAGGGTTGACGGAGCCGCAGGCACGTGTTATGTCTGCAACAGCATAATAAACAGAAACCAAAAATATGTCCAAATTCAAAATATCCACGTGAAGCTTGGAAAAAAATACTAAAATCTATTGAACATTGGGCCCTGGAAACTTTGTCATCCAAGAGAACCTGGAAATTTCAATGGAGCAAGAGTGTAGGCAAAGGGAATGTGATAGAAATGGGTTATGGACTAAAATGAGAAAAAAATGTATATTTTTTATTTGTTTTTTGCACTTATGCCCTTTTCCATAGTTTCTATTTCCTTGTTGCCCGACTTTGAAAGATACCAGCCATCATTATGATTTGGTTGTACAAGATATGCACGCATCACACCAATACTAAGAAACATACACTGGTTACCAATACCAAGCACTTCTTGGTCAAGCTCCTGGCTACATTACAGAATTATTGAGGTATAAAACCAGTAATCATGGTCGCAATTTGCGCAGTTCAACGGATCCTCTGCTTTTACAGGTTCCATCCTTCAAAACAAAAGTAACACTATAGGTGATCGAGCATTTGCTTGTGTAGCCCCCCCCCCCCCCAGCTCTGGAACAGCTTACCTCTGGAAGTTAGGGAAGCACCATCCGTAAACAACTTTAATCAAAGCTCAAAACACATCTATTCTATTAATAACAAGCTTTTTAGGAGTCCCATAAAGCGCAGTAGAATACTTTATGGAATAGTTTCTGCGCGCGCGCCCTCTCTCTCTCTCTCTCTATATATATATTATTATCATTATGCAACTATAAATTATAAACAACAAAGGTTCATACTTTACACTTGTTACAAACTGGACTCTTCTTTCACTTAAAAGTCAAATGATTAACATATAAATAAGAAAATTCAAATAAAACAAGGAAAAACCAAAATACACGCGTGGTATTATTACTAATGACAAAGATTATGAACGATTCTGCGATAACGAGCCTGCAAAAATGCCCCAAATGTTACTGATGTTTGAAGAGCGGAGCTCATAACCTCAACCTTACCCTTGACTGCTTCAGCAGTACTGGAACGTAAAAATAAAGAAAATCTTTTATTGAATTGCAAGAGAATGGCCATAAATTTTGAATGAATAAAATCCTTTTTCAAATACGAATTTTAGTGAAAAAAATGTTCATACAAGAATACTAAAAAAGATCTACTTTTTGGGAATATCACCAAAATAAACATAAATTATTTGGATGACAATCGAAAGCTGGAGTGACAAAAATAAACGGTTACCATGGTTACTGATTCTCCAACTCGCCGTCTCGCTCTGTTTTGTAAAATGCTCGAACATTATTAATCACCTGCAAAATTAAGGTCGGATCACGCGGGCCTCATCGAATTCGGAAAATTCAAGCCCGAAGTTATTTTGTTTGGATATGGAGGGGGGGGGGGTATTCTACCACCACATAATGTGGATTCAGTGATGATCCCTTTGTTCATTGGTAATCACATTTGTAAAATTTTGCCAAAGACGGACAATAATGAATTGACATCCATTCCATTAAGTCCACCCCACCTGCTCACCCCAACATTAATGTTAGAGAATCATCCCCTTCTATAATATGACCCCTCGGGCTACGATGTCAATCAATGAGGATTTGAGATCGTGAGATGGAAATAAAGAGTTATGCGAAAAGGAAATATCATCTGGGGGCGAAAATTATCATCTGCGGGATCTAGCCATGCGTATCAATACATACAATATTAGATTTCATTTCCATAATCTCCCGCTGGCTAACGGCCCCTCTCTATGCGGTACACCCGCTGAGCGCACGCCCGTCACAGCGACCCCCGATCTGAATAGGGCATTCTTTTGACAGTACTCGATAAAAGAAAACAGTACTGGAGGTCGCCAGGGGTCTATTTTCTATCTTTTCATGCCGTTCTTTTTTATGTCTCTTTGCTTTGAATAGAGCTGCTGTACTTCCGAGCATGTGCTGTGTTTCGCTCACACCAATCCCGTCTTCGGGTTGAGAAAGAGAGATAGAGAGAACGGAATAGCGCACTGGGACTTCGATGTTGAAAAAGGGGAAATATAAACCACTGCAGTGTTTAGAATGAAACATTCTGTAAACAGTTTGCAGAAAAACCAATACAAAAACGTGAGAAAAGGAAAGAAACTCGAGGACCCTTTTTGAAAGAGGGCCACAGTGAACGCAGACCAGTAAATGGGAGATATGACTTTTATAGGGTCATCGTAAGATAATTATAGGGAATTAAATCACCCAGTACCTGTCAAAAAGTTGACTTTAAAGATGCGCTTATCTTTTCAAGAAGATATGATACAAACAAATTATCTCGGATTAAAGTATCAACAAAATTCTTACTTTTTCTTTGAAAGACTTAGAGGAATGTAACAGAACGAGTGGAAAAGCCTCAATTTTAGTGGTTTTTTCTTCAAATTTCATCACACATGGGGGGGGTACCCATCGGGGGTATGGCGCGTGCAAAATTAAGGGTGATCAAAAAAATAATGCGCGTCCGTAAGTCGTATTCGCTTGTCGCTCCTGCTCATCGTCTGCTAGCGCTCAGCACCAAAATAATGTGCACCGTTAGATAAAGCGACAGGTACAATGCAGCTGCCTGTAACGCTCTTCTTTTGCTGGGAGTGTTATAGGAATTAGGATGCGCTACGGACAAGTCAATAGGGCTAAATGAGAGTGACAATATATAGCTGCAGTGGCGAAAAATGATTATCATTTGTGCTAACAAAGAGAGATAATTATGAACGTTAATGATGTGGTAGGGACTCGAGAGCATCATTGATTCCAGAGCTTTCTCCAGCTTTGTTCGTTTCATCAGCGGTTCCTGTAATCATTCATCGGGAGGGCTACCGGCGTTGGATACTACTCTCATTGGGTGAGTTGCCTAAATCTAGTCAATAATTCCTGAATATTGTTTGCAAAATTAAGTTAATTGGTCATGATAATAATTGTATATCATCTAAAGTAACACCATTATGAAGAGAATATTGCAAATAGGAAACGACTCGATCGCAGAAAACCCACCTCTTTTATCATGTTTATTTGCATATAAAAATTCATTCAAATCCGTATGTATTACGGTTTAAACCTTATAATTAAGATTGCATAATAATTGTTTAATCTCACTTTCTCTTTTTGGAGGAGATTGAGGAGAATGAATGAATTCATTTTGATATGATTGTCTGCTTTTGAGCTGCCTCTCCTTTATCATTTGAGTAGTGCAGTGTTATATTGTTTCAAATGCTTGTTATTTTATGCCACATATATACGCTCCTTCTGCAGAGTTCAATTTCAACACTTTCACCTGGGTTAGTCATTGCCTATTGGTAATTAAAATGATATAGGTCGACTCTATTGATGAGCGTATCATAATAAAGCGCGAAGAACATCATAATATTATATTTCCTCGGTGGAGTATCGTTAACCGACTGTATCGTTGATCGAAGCACGTACAACAAACTGAGCCTCATACCAAGGCCATACTATGTGTGTCATCCGAGTGATAGTCATTACACTATCACTGACTTTCGAGAAATATTATCTTTCTATCCACTCTATAGATTGAATTTTAAATTGGACGAGTTTATAGAGAGGTAGAATATTATTGTACTTACCTTTTAGCGATCATCAAAATGAAAAGACATTATATTTGTTATTTCTACCTCGATGAACGGAAACCTGCACCCCTTCTTTTTTCATATAGGGGCATTATACCCCCCATGATTGTTCATTTATAAAGGGAACGACAGCATAATTTATCGGTGTGTTCATGAAATCGTGAAATATAGTTGCTTTCAAATCAAAGGTTCAAGATTTGTAATGATGGCTGTAGAACTGTTGGACATCTCAATCAACAATATTATAAAATAATATGAACACATGCACCGTCTCTATAAAAGCGATAAGAGATGGCAAATGAATGAATATGTGCATCTAGTTAAAATTTCTTGACCCATGCATGAAATACTGCTGCATATAATTTCAAGAGCCCACTATTTCCAATAATAATAGGGCAGTTAATGCATGATATAATCTAAGTTAAAATGAATAAGTTACGATTTAAGAATAAGCCTTTGATTAATGTCATTTCAGAGACATTGCACGAAGAGTGGGTAAAATATTAATAAATACTTTGTTTAAGTGAAAATGCCATATGAAAACAATGATTAAGGCTTATTGCAAGCATATATTGATATTATGACAAGTGAAACATATGGCAATGGTTATACACTTTCCAAAAAAAATATTGGTCCAATATGGTACGCAGATGTTTCTTAATTGTTGAACAACCTACGCGTCACTTGTAATTGAATTTTACACTGCATTTTACTTAACGTATTCAGTCTTTCAGTAGTAAAATTCATTGCGTAGTATATTGTAAGTATGATTACAAAATCTGCATAAAATTACCATAGTAATTTTTAGGATAGATCCTGAAAGAATGATGACAATGATATTTAAAATGCTTTCTTATATTTCCAATCGACTTAACATGCATAAGAGAGAGAGGGAGAAATAAACAGCTTATTAGTGAATGATGGTGAAGAAAATGAACTGAAGGGATCAAGACCCCGCCTCAGCAAAGCGGGGTACAGTTGAGGTGCAAGAAGAAAATCTCCCTCTTCTATTCTATACGCGAAGCGCAGAAATTATTTATTTCATCAAAATTTGAGAGTAAAAACAAAGATGTCAGCATTGTAATATTTGCTTAATCCGAAAACTTGGTTGTGAGGGATGCAATAAGCGTATATTTACGAAATACGAAGAAGTGGTGGAGGAAGAGGAAATGGGTAGCCCGGGGGTAGCATGACTGAGTCCACAATCAAGAAGATCTTTAAAATGTGATGTTGTGACATGATTGTTCACGAAGTATTGTATTGAAACTCAAATCGTTTTCTGAATTTGAAATGAAGATGCCGTAAGACATAACACAGATAAACTTGTGGTAGCTTATCAACATGTAACGCCAATGTTTAACACAAATGTTTTGAACATTAAATGGGATCATTCATTACATTTTAGACATTATGTTGATGTTCAATCATGGAGTTATTATCATAACTCCATGTGACAATATTATTGTACAAGAAGAAGATCACCATATTGGACAGCTGGGAATGAAAAACAGAGTTTAAAATATTGGTATTTACTTTGCTTGTAAGATGGGTAATGTGATTTTGAAATTTAAAAAAGTAATTCCTCCTCTGATTTTATGGCATATTTAACATCCAAATTTTTGAAAAGCCGTTTGGCACTACAAAATCTTAAATGGCGCTGAGTAAGGAAAGGTTCTAGACTTTGTAACCCAGCCAATTAAGATTACTTAGAACAGTGTGAAACTGTGACTGGGGCTAAGTCTGAGTCAGGGGCGGATCCAGGATTTTCCAAATGGGGAGGGGGGGGGGTAGGGCACATTTTTTGCGAGGAAAATTTGACAAGCAAAAAAGAAATGAATAATAAAAGATCCTCGCTTTCAAAGGGGGAGGGGCACACTTGTGTTAGAAGGGCAGATTTACATTACAAATTTCGATTATGCCTCTCAAGAGGGGGGGGGGGGCACGGGCCGGATGTGCCCCCCCCCCCTTGGACCCGCCAGTGGTCTGAGTGACAAACATTGATAAAGTGCATTTATTCATAATTTAATGAATTCATTAGGAGAAGGTTTTGAGCTATAGCCTGTATAACACTCGACCTCCTTTTAGAGCGTAGCTCCAAGATAAATGGAGAGTCAGATAAAATCAAATGCAATAAGTGTATTACTCATTCGGTTCATTTGCTCTGATAATAATCAGTGAAATTATATCTTGAGGAGATCTGAAAAGTGCAGGGGGCCATTTCATATAGCTGTTCGTAAGGTAAGAACGACTTTAAGAACGACTGGTGATCCTTCTTGTAGTAAATGATATTCACCATTAAATGTTCATTTGTGATTATAAAGCACATAAGAAAGGTTCACCAGTCGTTCTTAAAGTCGCTCTTAACTTACGAACAGCTTTATGAAACACCCACCAGGAGGTAGAAGTATTATCCAGTATTCGGTTGCAACTGCTATTTTGTATTCGGTCATCCTGGATTGTTATTTTCTATTTGGTTAAGGGTATAGGGTACAACATTGCATTGTTATTTGGATATCCTAAGTATATTCGGTACAATGTTTTTACTGCTTTCTTCCATTCGTTCACATGCTTTCTTGTATTCGGATTGAGGTATTAGACCGATTTGGAATTCATGCGACAACAATGTTGTCCGCAGCGGCGTAACAGGGGTCGGTGGCCAGGGGGGGCAAGAGCCAAACATTTCCCGGTCATATCATGGAACAGGCAATGGCGTCATAAGGCAAAAATTTTGAGGGGGCGATATGGCGTATCGGGCAAATATATATATAAATATAAGCGAGCGAGCAAAAATTTTTGAGATTTTTATTGCAAAAATCCAATTTTGTGATAGATTTTGACATAATGTTAAAAAGATGATATCATATTTCACCCTCCTCTCCTTTTTTCTCTCTTTTTTGTACGCCACCGTGAACAGGATTTTTGTTATGATTGTGAGCATCAGGGCGAAGCTCTATATGCTCGAGAGGGCCGAGTATGGCGCTTCTGGCAAGAAGTAGCATAATATAGGTCCCGAGCGAGCGAAGCGAGCGAGATAAAAAAAATCACCTTTTCATGAGAATCTAACATGACGATAGATTTAAACGTGATATGCAGAAAAATATAATACACTTTCCTTTCTTTCCTCATTTTTTTGTTTGGTTGTAGAACTTTTTGGGGCCATGGTCCAAACTCATCCATATAACAGTGCTTTATGGGTGGGGTCCAGGGCAGAGCCCCGGAACCTCTTGATATCAAAGCCATTTTAAACCTTACAGATGGCCACTTATTTTAATCAAATTGCGTGTATATTTATATAGCTTTAACACAACACATAAATTCAATACAGTTGTGTATCGTAATCATCCAAATATTGTGAGGGGCACACCATAGCAAATGTGGGAAAATTTGTAAAAAGTCGCCAGCGAGCGAAGCGAGCCAGAAAAAAAATGGCCTGTTAAAATGAAATTCTAATTATGTGATAGATTTTTACATCATTATAGCAAATATCATGTCATATATTTTTTGTCATTCATCTCATTTCGCTGCCTCCTTTATTTTCTTTTATTTCCCCTTGGCTGTGGAACCACCCCGCGGTACGCCAGTGCTTCAACGTAAAGCTTAATGCAGGAAGGGTCCATATAGGGGCCCGTTATAGAACCCGGCATTAAGGTTACAGATGAAGAGCCGCGGTCTTGACTCTTGGACAGAGCCTTTGGAGATTTAGCAAGTTTATGATAGACTTTAATACGACATTATGCTATATACCATCCATTTTTCTTCCCGCTCGTTATCTCAATCCTCGGCAGCCCGGAAGCTAGTGTACGTTATCTTGTCCCTATTCTTTATTTTCCAATTTAGATTTTGGATAATTCCATTCTGCCTTTATTTCCCGCTTTTGTTTGCCTTTTTTTCATCTTTAATTTATTTCCCTGTCTTATTAATCATGCTAATGTATTTTAATATCGGGGCGATTGTTCTTTCTCACTTGTTCTTTTTTCCTTCCTTTTCCGTTATCTTTCCGTTTTCCCTTTTTTATGTTTTTTCTTAGTTTTCTTTTCCCTTTTCCTTTCCCTTTCCCATTTTTTCTTTCCTTTCCCTTTCCCTTCCCTCCCCCTTTTTTTTCTTTTTCCCGTTTTTTTTTTTTATTTTCCCGGTGAGCTCCGCCAGGGGGGGCAGCTTGCCCCCCCTGCCCCCCCGCCTGTTACGCCACTGGTTGTCCGTTAGAAGTGATCGTAATCGGTTACTATGCTATCTTGCATTCGGTTCGAATTGCTTTCTGTCTGCGGTGCTATTTTATTCGGTTGCATGCTATCTTACGTTCGGTAAGTACCTTTTTGATGCAAATAATTCAGTTAGAGTACTATCCTGCATCCGGTCGGACCCATCAGTATTCGGTTAGACGATCATGCAGTCGATTGGAAACGCTGTTAGAGATGATATGTCAATCTTGCATTTGGAGAAAGATGCGATCTTGTACTTGATATATAATAGATCCTGTCTTACATACGGTTGGGAGTGTATTTGGCATGCTATTTTAAGCCTATTCGGTTAGAGGTTCAATTTTACGATCGGTTATAGGGCTACTATTCGGAGTCGGTTAGAGATGTAATCTTCCAATCGGTTTTACTTGCTATCTACATAAGATGTTAAAGTCGAAGATAATAACTGAATTATTGTGCAGCTAAATTATCTTGGAAGATTCGATGATGGGTTCTGTGGAGTGTGGGTTCAGGTGAACGTCTGTGCATGTGGGAGTGAGATAGTGAGTGGGTGTGTGTGTGTATGTGTGTGCGAGAGAGAGAGAGAGATGGTGAGATTGTGTAAGGGTGTGTGTAACAGGGGGGAGAGGGGGGGGGGGTATCTTAAAGATAATTTCAGGGGCATCAACCACAATATTCCTGAATAAATATAAGACATGTAAGTAGGGATTGACAATAAATTGCTTCATAATAATGACGTGTGATTGAATGTAATAAACGTAGCCCTGTATCTTTTTAACATCTTATGGGATCGGGATCGGTATATGCCTTACAGGAATTCTCATAGCCATGTAAAGTAGGTCTCAGTTGTCTATGCTAGCCATTATAGATATTTTTCCTCACTTAAAATGCTGATGTACAGGAAGGCGAGAAGAAACATGGATTACCTGCGTGTCCGGTGCTCCCATTTGTATCTAGGTCTATCAATATGTAACTATGTTTTTAATGTGTAGACAAAGTACCCGGAATATTGAGGGACGGAGAGGTGACTTTCAACACTGTCACGTGACACTTTAAAGTACATAGTACAGTATTCAACTATTGTTTCAGGAGCATGTTGGTTGGGAGAAAGGGATGGCAATTCGCAATTTGCAATTCAATTGCTCTCATTTTGACCAGGCGTCTATTTTTCTACTTATTTTTGTATCCACAATCTCCCGCCACTTATCTATTCTCCTTTTCTTTTTTCTTGCGGGTGATAATCGTGCCACCTGGACAGGTTTATCGGCGAGTAGGTTGACATCAGAGCCCGGTGAGGCTTGCAATGTGAGGCAAGCAGACAGTAAACCGAGAGAGTAATTCGATTGTCACATTTTCCTCGCGCCAAATCGAATTCCGAAAAGAAAATCTTGCAATCGATACCCTACTCCGACGATAGCTCGTAAGACGAGGGTTTCCGAGGATGGAAGGGGTAAAGTGAGTTTGAGAAACGGTATCACCGTTGCCTCAAAGTTGCGAAAGTTTTGAACCATTTGAAATAGGCTGATGAGAAGACAATTGTTTTATCAAAGTTTGTGAATTCTAACCCCAAAATAATACTTATTTTCACTTCATAATCACCCGATTCATTCTAAACCCACCTTTCTCAAGAATTACTCTTAGAAGAGCAGACGTTTTTAGCCATTTTCCGTTTTACAAAGCTCAGAGAAAATACTCAGCTTCTTTTGACTCCAATCATTGTCGCCATTACTATTATTTGCGATGATCTATTCCCCATCATTGAAAACTACCACTGATGTGAAATATTTATATCTGAAAGAAGCCAGTAATAGTTCGTTCATTATCGAACGTCCTGTGCTTTTCTCATTATACTCCCATATACAATCGCACCTTGACCTCACACCGGTCATACAAAAGATTTGCAGATTTTTTTTTTCGGGAATACTTCAATCTTCAAGTCTGAGCTGAAAATGTGGGATATAGATACAGACATGGGGCCCGTTACACAAAGCTTATCATTGATCGTAGATCATTTTTCTACGATTGATTGCATTGACCACAATGTACAATCAATCGTAAAAATCAAGCGTATGATTAATCACTAACCTTTGTGTTACGGGACCCTGATGAAATTTCCAGGTTTAAGATGGATCGTCCTCTTGCGTTTTGAAATTCTGTTGTATGCTGACACTGTCATTTTATTCTGCTTTGCATATGCATGCATGCAAAGTTCGTTGACTGTCACTATTAGGGTATAGTGAATGAGATATGAAAAGTAACTAAAAGTTGTTTTAAGTGAATTGAATCGAATATTACGTGTTATATCTTCCCTTCCAAGATTGGTAGGTTGCAATTTCTGGCATACGTGCAATTTGGGGTTTCTTGTTAGCCTTATTACCAAAAAAGTGACCTGTTCATGTAAGTTCATGTTTGAGCTTAGAACGCTGTGGGCGTCCTGAATACATCAAGTAACCAGTTTGTAATGATGATTTCATGAAAATTTGGACATTCCATGTCAGGCAAGGCATTGGCAAAGCATAATCATCATCATACTCATTGTTCGTGGGGTAAGATTAAATTTCAGGATAGTTTAGACATTCCCCGTCAGGCAAGGCATTCAAGAAGAAGAATCCTTATGCTCATTGTTCCTTGGGCAATACTTATTGAAGTTATATGACGTGGCAAAAGCATAGTTTGGCCACGTTCTAAAACAGCATAATGGTTACGTCATACACTATACACTCTCCGAAAAAACGGTTTATTTTTACACTCTAGCATGTTTAGCAATGCAACGATGGAAGCACAGTTAACATGTTTAAAGGTGCAATATTTACGCCTTTCTAATCAGAAAGGTGCAAAAACTACACCCACCTAATTAAGACGTGATCCCAGTGGAATTTTGTTGCACCTTTTAAAGGTGCATAGTTGAACCCTTTTCAGAGCGTACTGTAATCATGGTAATAGCAACATAAATATCAGTAATCGATAAATTTCATGACCAATAATCTCTGCAAAATAATATTTACATAGGAAAATCGTCTTTTTTCTATGGAATGTCATTTCAGAATGTTATTATTTGGAAGTGAATATCCAACTCACAAAATTATATGAGATGCAAATCGACTGCTTTGTGATATAGATCATATCCCATCAAGAAAGAAAAACACTTCTCCCATTTACTTCTAATGCTTTGAAATATGATAATAAATTACATTAATCTCGGTCTATTTCTTTGCTTCTAAATCGAAATTATTCCAATTGAACGGACATTACCATCATCTTTAATGACCATTAATTATCCATGGAAAGGGTGCGGTATAAATACAAAACTTTGTATTTTTATTTTGACATCTCCCATATTGCACTTTATTTTGTTGTGAGGACTATATCGCATGATATTTCTTTGGGGAAATAAAATTAAAGTACACCGTAAACTTCCTATGCACTTTTTGCGCCCCAAGCTACCTGTTCCACAAAACCCTGATTTCAAAGGCGGCAAAATTGCAAAGCAAAAATGAGAAGAAAACTATAGTACTATTTTTGGTATCTGGAGCCTAGCTGATATGGGATTTAAAGTGATTGATAAATGATTTACACGGTTTTGATTATCAATGAGGCGTGCAATAAGTATTGTATTAAAAGCGTATCAATAACATGCTTTGATCTGAATTTAATGGCGTCATTTTGAATGGAGTCGCTGGTGATATTGTGCTCGTATTTTCTAAAAGAGTGATTCAAAATAGAATTTGTTTGTGCCTCTCCATGCTCACTGCAGGGGTTGATTGTACAGGAAAATATTTTTAGGAAATTGGAGTAGAGTTTTAGTTTAGAATGAACATGTAAAGGTGCATGATTGCATACATAATAGTGGTGATGATGAATATACTGATTTGAGGTGAAACGTGTAATATGAAGTTAATTCCCTTTCATTATATAAGCAAACGTGCGCCTGGTCTAGAGGTATTCGAAAAGTTACAAACAACGGTATGAACGAATGGATATAATAGTTGGAATAGCTAGCCTATGGCAAGTCAGGTGTGTCCCAATTGCATGGACTAAAACTGAAATATGCCGACCTTGATTAACATTCTTTTCTGCTAAAAAATGCTTTCAGAATGAGGCACACCTTAATATCAAAATTATTTGGAATACATAAAAGTTTAGGCCTACATTTTAAGCATCTCATATCCAAGCCGTTCGTAAATGTCATTCCAATCTAGCAGAGAGACGATACTTTCAAATTAAAATTATCGTTGTTAAGATGTATTTGAATGCAAAGTTTTGTGTTTGTCAACATTTGAGTGTAGGACTTCACCCTTAATGTTAGGATATATCGTGTTACCTCAAAAGTATAGCACAAGAGCAGGTTACAAGTCATGTGTTAAACTATATTAAAGCCTACCGCACACCATACGATTGGTCTGCTACCCGATTTCGGAATAAAACGTAGTAGAATTTGATGTTATAATACTGAGACATGGAATATCTTATACTGTGTAATGTTCGAAATTATCGAAGTATATTTATGACTATGTTATCCTAATTAGAATAGAAAGCGAATTTTATATCTAGTCGTAATGACGTCATAGCAATCGTATAAGATTTGCTACGATTTGAAACTGATTCGGCCTTTACTCCAAAATACACTCTTGCAATCCAAAACTGTTATATTAGTATTCTTACAGATAATTTGAACCTCAAAAATTAAGATACTTTCCATTCACATTTGTAGAAAATGAGCTAAATGCGATTTGTTCCAAAATCCCAAAATCGGATCGTATACCAGTCGTAAGGTTTGCGGTGGCCTTTACCATGTTTACCATGTTTACAGTTATAAGAATCCACCCCTGTTATATTTTGTTGGTTTCGCTTGTATTATGGTTGTATTCTTAACATAATGATTGGAGACTAAAAAAGGACAAAAAAGAGGTCTCGTTTAGGCTTTAAGTGAACAGACGAGAATTTTTCCTTACTGGGAGTGCATGATCATTAGTTTTCACAAAAGCAAAAGTGCAGTTAAATTGGGGGTTATAACGAGGGTAAAAGAAAGTGACTGTGGTATACGGGTCGGTGATTAAGATGCGAGATGGTAGCAAGTCGAAAACAATGTACATCAATAAGAGGTTAAGTAGTGGAGAAAGTGGTAGAGTAAATAAGAGAGGGAATCAGAGAGAGAGATAGGGGGAGAGATCGATGGAGAGATCGATGGCCATGACGGAAGAGGGAGGGAGAGAGAGAGAGGGGGGGGGGGGGTGAATAAAGGGCCGGGGGAGAAAATCCCAATGAATTCGGCAGAAAGAGAACGGAAAAGATAGATTATGAGAAAGAGGGGAGGGGAAGGGAGGGGGTGTTGAATATGTGGAAACGCTGCAGAAATTAAGATGGAGAGTAAGATAAAGAGAGGAAGAGATAGAAAGAAAGCAAGCAAGAAAGAAAGTAAGAACATGCATGTGTGTGGGATATACAGGAGTTACAAGATGCAACTCAGTTTGATAAATAAACATGTATACAACAAAACATGACAAAGTTATAATAGGAGAAAAACGCAAGAATAAAGAAACTCTCCTGAGACAGAGGAGTGAGAGAGAGAGAGAGAGAGAAAACATACAAAACGAATGATCAACCTTGGATGTAGATCCGTGTACATCACATCCCCGTGCCTGTGCCATCGGGGAATTGTGATGAGCCAAGGAGAATATACGCATATCAAGGGAGAGAAAAAACATGTGTACTATTGTTACGGAAATTGTGAAAATGCACCAAAGCAAGACGTTTCAACCATATAGTCCCAATTACTTTGCTTTCATGTTGTGTCGAGCAAGCAATTATCTAGAATTCGACCTGAAACATCAATTACACCCAGCGAGAAATGACCCTTCTTGACAAAAGAACTGTCTGGGGACGAAACCGCGCTTCGCCTTTTCACTTTACTTAAATTGCAAAATGCAAATGTTTATCGCCCCAAAACAGCGTCATTACTACTTTTCATTGATTGAAAGACCAATAACAATTCGAGTGGTGGCCTTTCTACAGGTTGTTTACTTTAAACAATTTTCATTATTGGCATAAGATCTTGTTTTGTGCTGCGCGGAAAAAGACCGAAACGCGTTGGAAATATGTGCTTTTTGCATTTAAGGGTCAGAAATTAGTTGGTGATTTGCGGATTTATTTGCTGAAAGGCTATTTTTCAGCAGATTAGTTATTGTTACTCTTATCTTTTCTATGGGGATATTTTCAAGTGAAGTCTTATGAACATAATTTTCTTGTATTCGATACAAGTAGAGCAATGACATGAATGAGGCGAATATTGTAGGGGCTGGGTTTTGAATACTGCACACGGAGTTGGAACCCTGCGAGCGGGCAAAGCAAACGAGTCCCCCATATTGTACTTTTAAAAAGATATTGAAAGGTAGAGTCGGCCAGATATTAAAAGAAATTCGATTAGAAGTATAATGTTGAAAAAAAAAATAATTCTAATCAGAAAAGTCCCAAATTTGTTAATTTTCTGTGGGAGTAGCAACCCATTGAAACCCCAGGAGTACGCCAGTGATAGATATTTTTTAAAGATTTTATTCATCCTTTGCATCGTACTAAAATTCGCTGCTAGATTGTAACAAAAAGGGAATTAGGGGTTGTTAAATACGATCTATTTGATGATATGACAAGCCTATTGGTAAACTAGAAATCCTAATTATTCTCTTCACAAAAATGGGTAAAATGTTTTTGATATGATTGCTCACATTTTTATGCACTCTCATCCATATTTTATAACATTAGTTTTATTCAAATGGCGTAAGTAAAAACAAGAATAATGTAACCATCATAATCCGGATTATATTACTGACTCTTTAATCATTATAATTGTGCAATAAGGTATTGATTTTAGCACTATGACTGTAATCATATCATCAAATCATATTCATATACTTGTTGCTTTCAAGAATGGTCATAAATCATGTAATCATGAAAATTCAAGACTTTTAATGCATCAAAGAAAGATCTGTCTCTGAATTTTAAGCTGAAAAAAAAGTTATCGTACATCATTGCAAACATGGGAGCAATCAATGGTGCAATAGTCCGATATGTGTTATTATAATAACATTGTTTATTCCCATTCAGATAGTATATCGGGGTTGGAGCCAATTTTCTAATGAGGAATTATCAATTTATACTCTTCCTGGACTAATGAGGGAATGGCTGTCATTAATTACTATTATTGTTCACTGTTTAGAAGACTGAGTTATTGGATGGCGTATGAGGGTGTGTGTGTGTGTGTGGGAGTGTGTATATGTCGATGGGTGTGCCAGGGTTTCTTGACATGTGTGTATCGGTGTGTAATTGTGTACATTATGAGATGGGACAAAGGGAGGTGTAGAAAATATAAGGAGAGGTTGCTCGGTGGAGGAATGAGAGGGGGTGAGAGGGAAGGGATAATGAAGGGGATGGGAGTAGTGGGGGGTAATGAGAGAGGGGGTGGGACGTGGGATGGACAGAACTACGAAAGAAAGAGAGAGAGAGAGAGAGAGAGAGAGAGAGAGAGAGGAGGGACGTGGATGATGACAACAGTTACAAATAACTTGAGATGTGCGCTGATATAGATAGATACATACAAAGTATGTATATAGAAAAATAGATAAACACATATTATATTTATAGTCGTATAGTTATAGGAGAGGAACTATCTATCATGTCTATAGATAATAGATAGATACGTGTTGATAGATAGACTGATTACTGGATAAGTAGATGGATAGATAGACAGAATAGACATGCAGAGTGGATACATATTAAGTGGTCCAGATTTTCTTCTTGAACAGCCACTGTTCAAGTTTGAAGGGGATTTAACTGTCAGTATATGTAAACGTAGTTATGACAATGCTGTGCATGAATTATATTTACTTTACAATCAAAGTGTTTCATAAAGATGTGCGCTTGATGTATATGAAAACGAAATCTTACAAAAAGCATTTCTTCTCGTGACGTAAATGATGAAAGAAATCCTACAAAGATATTTCCCACACTCTATACTGATAGTTCTTAACCGATTCAACACCTAAAAACTACTATGAATTTACTAGTTTTGGTGCGAAGCGGCACGGAGACAGACGAGTAATATCTTGAGCACATGTCGTCTTTTCCTGTTTAATCGCTGATTAGTTTTATTCGCTATCGCAGATTTTGTCTCGCCGCAGTTTTCGAAAATCGATTTTGCTATAACTGAAAATAATCTAGCCAGATTGTTTCAGCGAACGGGTTCCGTCCCATCGAGAATTCCTTCTCGCCCGCCAAGGCACGGCTGGATGATGAAAATGATATGACGATGATGTTGTAGTAGTAGGTTGATAGTGCTGTGTTGCAGTGAGTGCGTTCTTTATGCTGTTTATAGAGTGTCATACTTCATAAGGATGCCTGGGCTTTAGATGGCATGAGTGACATCGCACCTGTAACGTAAGTCATGTTTATCTCGAGTTAACCGTGTCTGTGTTCGAAAAAGTTGTTTGGAGATCAATGCCCCGAATGTCGGCAAACGCCTTCAGCTCGAACAGCTGTTAAAATGATGAATAAATAGTAGTTTAAGTATAGAAAAGGGATTGCTGAAGCCATCGTACCACTGCGGGAAACGAATTGCTTACCTCAATAACGGGAGGCTATAAGTTTAAAGTCCTGCTACTTGAACTATGTTCTTATCGAATGACAATTGGCGTGAGCCTGAAAAAGCGCCACCGCCAACACAAACAGATCTGCTGATCTGTACTGTATTTCAATATTTCGCGATCTATTCTTTATTTCCGGGTAAAATCATGACGCGCCATATTTTGACGACACAAATTATATAACTATTCTTACCATCCTATGATGTCCTTATAGTGTTTATTTGTTCAGCGACGAACGAATGATGTACGAACAGATAAATGTCCAATCTTCGTCTACTGACAAAGGATGTTTAAGGCATTTACATCGAAAATTGGTGATCAGGAACAACGGTTTCGTTCTCGAGTCAAAGCGGATCATGAACGATCGAAAATGTTACCAATTTTTTTATTTTCAATTATATGACTGTTCCCGGGACTGTTCAACATAAGATTGGCGGTTCGAGTCTCGCTGAGGCACCGGCGCATCTATCTTAATATCCCAACCACTCGGTTCTGATTGATGGGAATGTAAATAATACTATGACATCACTAAACTGTCAAGGAAGAGTATCTGTGAGAATCAGGAGGCTGCTTCAGATAGACGTACAATCAAATGAAACTTCAAAGTCAAAGGCAACTTGACTTTCAACCAATGAGCTGAGCACATTTTCAGTGTGTATCTTTACGTGGCTCCGGTAAAGCCCCTTTTACAATTGGTGATGCGACTGCTTACAACCGTTGCGATTCTGTGCAACATATATTGTGACCAAAATGATCGAGCAATTGTGAAATCTTAACACAGAGGTTAGCGATTAATCGCACGCTTGATTTTCAACATTGATTGAACATTGTGTTCAATGCAATCAATCATAAATACGTTCTTCTAAGATGATTGATAAGCTTTGTGTTATACGGGCGCCTGATGCTGGTGTGGTTGTCTCAGAATCCCAATTGGTGTTAAACACCGTAGTTCTTATTTTTACATTGCAATGTGTCATCGGATAATCCTGCATATACTGTTTATGGATGTTTCCAACATCTCTGAATGAGAGTGATTAATAGAAGACCAGTAGTGAATAAAAATCGCATTTTGAGAGAAAGGGAGTCATTGGCAATGCTACGCCTACAACCATGAATGTCGCCGTGGGGGAACGCATGACTGCAGCGCTAATGGGCATTCGGTTTTCAATTAATAGAAAGTAATTTTCTATCGGCGATTTGGAGTTCTACCAGTCCTTACCCCCCCCCCCCCTCACCGCCACCATCCTCCTCCCTTGAGGTACGTATGTCCCATACAATCATTATATTCCTTTCCTGAATCATCATTATCACCCCTCTCCCCCTTTTTATCATGTTAATCTCAAAGCGAAACACCTCGCGGGGGTCGGCTTGCCGTGCCTGCATTTTACTTTGTTCTTTTGTGTAAATGTCCCGAGCCGCCGAAAATTGCTAATAAACAGATTTTATTTTGTGGAAAAGAGGTTCATTAGCGCACGCTTATAACAAAGAGAAGGAAAATGGAGTAGAGGCAAAGAGGAAATATGGTATATATATATTTTTTTTTTTCTAGGCAATATGAAATAAAGTTTTTGAATCATCGAAATGAATTGTCAAGCCAGTGAGCAGAATACGGCAATGTGAATTAATTAGGAAGATTAAAAACTTTATCTTACTAAAGGGGTAACTGGGAGGTAGAGATATATAGAGAGATGGGGGAGATAGGTAAGGAACGAGGTTTAAAAAAGGGAAGAAAAAAAGAGGAGGAGGGCAACCAAATATTATGGAATTTATAGAAGAAGGCTATTTTTCTACTGAAATTATACATTACGTATTGAACCAAATATAATTTCACTGGGATTCTTATGAAAAACAAGGCTAGTTAGGATATTGAAGCCAAATTGCCCTTTACTATATTTGTTTACCTATCGTTTTGCATACAAGACAAGACTGTTCACAATATCTGAATCAGAATAATAACAACGGGGATAGTAGGAGGGGGGCAGAGAAACCCCGACGTACAGATAGGGGCTTAGGGCATTTGGTCCCATAAAAAGTCACCGGGTAAAGGGAGTCGACAAGAAGACAAGGAAAGTGAATTAAGAGCAAAAGGGTTGAATATTAAGATTGGGTTTTAATAATTAAAATCCGTAACAAAATTAGATTTTCATGAAAGTTCTTTTTTTTCTTTACTCGCTCGCGACTATTTTGAACTTTCCCCGTGTGCAATGAGCCTTACTCATAACGCCACAGGAGAGGACGGGACTCGAAATGGAAAAGATGATTTTTTTTTTTGGGGGGGGGGGGACGAAGACAATTTCATAGCAATTTGTTATCATTCGCGAAGATCTAGATTAATGATTTCATTGACTGCGTTGGATTTGGGAGAGAGGGGAAAGTGATTTTAACCACTAACGAATCAATTTTCTTCTAGGATTCAATAATGGTATCCTTTTGGGTTGTCATCTCTCTCCTTCAGAAAAAAAATCTTCAATCTGAGTAAATAAGGAAGATTCTTTTTTCAGCTCGGTATGTGGCGTTATAATGATCTAGGGTAAATGACGCAAGATCGTTTTTTAAACTATAGAATAGATAATGTCGTTGTCACCACCATTATTATTCACATTGTCATGATAATGACGATGATGATGACAGTGATGATCATCATTATCATCATTATCAATTTCATCTCTATCGTCGCCCATTGCTATAAATGCTACAAGGTCATCCATGGTATGGGCCCGGGGGTATAGGTCAATTCTGCTGCATTCCATCTTTTGTCCACGTTGACCACCATTATTCTCACTTTTATGGCCTCAAATATCTCCCTCAATAAGGGTCATTTCATTCTAAGAAGGTGCTATTGTGTTTTTGTGTATTGTTTATCTCACCATTCTCATATGAATTCCCCAATGGAATCATATTTTCTGTTTGGTATTGTCTTCAAAAGGTGACTCATAAGATTGGTCTATTCTGAGTTGATATTTTGAATCATAAATACCTTTCTTTTCGCTTCAAAATAACCAAAGCATGGCAAGGATGGACAGTCATTAAAATACTATTTAATTTTAATCGTTTCGAAAAACAAAATATATAAAAGACAAATAAACCTATATAGTATCTCCATTTAACTTGAAATATGCTCAAGGAAATATACTGATTGATTTAGAAATATGCAAAGTATTCATCTCATATTTAATTCTTAGCGATATGAAATCTTATAAAGATTTTATTACGATGGAGCTGACTCACCCGCCAATTGAAAACTCACGCTCTGCTTGGCAGGAGGCCGATTAAAAAGATTGATAATTTGGATTATTCATTGCGGATTGCGTCCTCGAACAAAAGCAGATGCTTTGATTGGGACATCAGTTCATTACTACAAAAATAAGAAAAAGCTTCCACGCAGAGCGCAATTTATGTATTGCGAGTGCAGGAGAGCTGACAGAGACTGTAATCCTATTTAAACAAAATAATTCAGTCTTATTCAATTCATTACTTTTTGCGTAAATGAAAGTGAGCTTGATTCACCGGACTTGGTGTAGGGTGGACGACTCTGGTGCCCGTCGGCATGGTCGGGGAGCCGCCTCTAGATAGCCCATGTACATGATGTATGGGGTAGATGATTTTTATCGGGAGTGGCTAGCTGGTTAGTCGACCTGCTTTGGATTGCAGACGCAGTCATCTGACATATCAGCTTGTGGCTAGAATTGAAATGATAGAACCAAAAGAAAGAGAAAGGTAACAGATTATCTTATTTTATGCTCAATATCTATTTTGATTAAAAAAAAATTGGTGGTTAATTGGCCCGCTTGTATTTAATAGAAAGTTGAATCGTGTTCTACTTTTTATCCAAGTGTATGAAATTCAAGCACAAATGAACCTTAATATTTTCAGTCATTCAATTAAGATGTGACGTTTTGGTATAAGCATCCACCAAACACCGGCCGAACACCCGAGTAAAATATATTAATGATTGAACATAAAGACCATATTGACGATATTGATATCACATTTTGTTGTTTTTATTCATTCCCATGGACAGACAAAAGGTTACGCTTCGGTATGATGAGGTCAGAGATCTCAACAAAAAAATAAAATCTTATCAAATAAATGCTTTCCTCAAACCTTATATTAAGATCAACATGATCAAGCAAGAAAACAAACTAATTCATTATTAAAATACATTACTACATCTTGATCTTTAATTTTGCAACTTGAAAGATATGCCCATGATATGACCCTCCGGGCCAAGAACGTGTAAGCGAGGGAGCAAACCAGACGATCTGCATGTTCAAGTTTTTTTTTCATTTTAAACTTGAAATTAAAAGATTTTGGTGCACTTCCTTTGTGAAATATTTCGAAATTATAAAACTAGACATTCAAATGCATCTGCCCCTATAGCGCGACTTTGCCTATACGCTATGGACCTAACATGTTCCTGTAAAATCCTTTCATACTATTCAGGATAATATAGCTTGCATTGTTAGAATAAACTTTGAATCTGGTACTTGGAGTAATAGGCCTTCCTGAAATAAAAAATCTATTTCGATTATTCCGTCGTGATCATTCCTTATAGCAATGATCAATCTTTATGATCTTGGCAATGAAGATGATCATGATAAATTCAAGTATCTAGATGATTTCTTTATGAACTTTTTTTAACTGTAGATGTTTCACATGGGTGTGGATATAATGTATTTGTGTGTGGGGTCGACTGTCCATCGTTGGCGAATTATTAGGTGGGCCTTCGATGACGACTCCAAAGACCGTTCTGAACGATAAGCTCATTTTTTTCATGTCGATTTTCTTGGTCATGGTTAATAGTTTTCATAGATTCTTGTCTTTTCCCCATGGTCATCCTCTTGCTCAGAAGATCATTATTCGTACTCCACCCGCCGTTCAAGACTTTGGACATCATGGCCGATAATTAGAAAAGAAGATCCATGTACATTATTTTCTTCTTTTTTGGCTCGCGCCGTAGTCCAAGAGCTTAATATTTAGACGTATCTCGTCGTTGTGATCACGTCGTATTCTCCCATCGGTGTCGGCAGTATTGACAGACACGACTAGGTAAACGATCAGCACTTCTGGTCGTCACACTCGGGCTCGGCAGACAGGTGTTCTCCAAGGAGCATTCCCATGGCAACCTGTATTGGCACAGTGATGAATGGACATACGTGAGTGGGATGTAGGGCAGAGAATGATGAATAGAAAGCATCATCACCTATATGGAAAAGCGCTCTTCGTCGAAATCTAGCCATGCAGGTGATTTTATCTAAAGACCCATCCTTTGATCTGGTAATGGTACATTAGGTAGCGAGAAATAAGCTTCCTTTAACTGAATCAATCTTTTCCACCTCAATACGTCGATGGCAAGTGTAGTAGAGACAAACGATGACTTAAATTCATGTTTTACCTTCTTTACTTTAGACTTCAATCGGTGGAGCTATTGGCTATTATTTCATCTGAAAGCCTCGTTAATCACCTGAAACGAAGAAAAAAATTTAGTTGTGGCGATAATTAAAGGAGAATGAAACTCTTGGAGCAAGTTAGCTTTTGTGAAAGTAGAAAAATCAAAGAATAAGATCAACAAAAGTTTGAGTAAAATAGGACTAGCAATAGAAGAGTTATGAGCATTTGAATGTCGAGATCACTAATGCTATGGAGATCCTCCCATTGGCAATGCGACCAAGATCTATGATGTCACAGATGAACAACTCTCCCCTTTTGGACACTGAAAAATAATATACCCCAAAACATCTCTTTTTGCTCATTCTAATATGACAAACGATTCATCAATGATATAATGTTGTGAAACCTCTGTACTTGTCCTCTCATATAAAAGAGAACACCTCACCTTGTGATAGACTCTATAAAAGTGAGAATATAAGTGAAATAAGTACTAAAGTAATGAGGGAGTTGTACGTGTGTGACATCACAGATCTTGGTCGCATTGCCAATGGGAAGATTTACATGGCATTAGTGATCTCAATATTCAAATGCTCATAACTTTCTTATTATTCATTCAATCTTCCTCAAACTTTCAACAATATGTTTCTTTGATTTTTCTCTTTGATATGGATTCAGCTGGTTTCAAGGGTTTCATTCCCCTTTAATGTTCAAGTGTATGAAATGTATAAACCATTAAGTCATCTTCCGGCTAACCACACGACTTTCATGATAGCCACTTGATATGAAATTTCTTTCATACAAAGTTTTAGACGAAGTTTGAAAAAAAGGAACAAAATTTGATGAAAAACAAAATCAAGATCTTCATATGCCTTTTATGACTTAAGATGGCAAAGTATGAAAGTTTATTCATGGTAAACTTACAATCTAATTATCACAATTTGCCGTCCCCACGCCATGACCATGATGACCCCTGGTTTCTAACCACAACCAAATGAAGTTATTGTTTCATATTGTAATTTTAGATGATGTAAATTTCAGCTGAAGAATAAAAAAATGATAGTCGAATTCAATTGCCAGCAATATAACTATGATAAAGTAAAGACTGTAGCATTATCCACTGCACATTCATTCCAATTTATTGCCAAACGAATGCATCATCATCATAGCTCTAATGAAGCGATGAGTCAAACCTGATTATATTACTTCGGAAATTACAATAATGAGTGGTGTATATCGTGGGGTGAAACATCAGTGTATACACCATCATAATCAGATTATGAGTGCAACATTGATAATTTTCATTTTATGATCATTGCAGTTCAAGTAGTTAGAAATTGCTTTAAGGAGCAGAAGTAGGTTTGAAGCCATCGTTTCTTTGTACACGCATTCAACAGTCAAGTACATTTTTGCTGTTGTCACTAGCAACCGTTTGAGAAATATTCAAATAAGAAAGCCATTGCTCCAAATAAAGGCACCACCTAGACTATGCAATCCATCTCAGACAAGTCATGCTGTTTGTTTGCTCCTTGAGTTGAAAAATGTAGCCTGATTCCAAGACAAAATTTTATACCCACAATTTAAATTCCAACTAGCTCGACCTAGGCTTTTCAAAGAAGCAGCTTAAAACTATGTGCAACGCAAAATAAACAGGTATTTGTATTTATAAGTTAAGTGAAGCATATTTTTCTGGGATGAGATGAAGGGCAACATATTCCTGACGTCTGTAATGAAGCTACATGAGTCTGAAGCTAGCTACTCAATATACGGTATAAAAGCAGATCAAATGTTTGCGCACCGGGTCTGCACGGCACCCGGTATGTTAGGTATGAGCTGAGAAGGTAATGCTATAGTACAGTTGATATCACATTATCATGTTAGTAAAAAGAAAGGTGGAGGGATTTTCAAAGCCAATAGTGAGATACACTTGTAGCAGTGGCATTGGCGATGTGTGTGTGTTTAAAGGTGCAGATGTCAAGTTTTAGGAAACGAAACTGAATTTTCATCAGGGAGAGGAAATAACTTTACAGTGCTTTCGGGATCCATAAAATGAAACGTTTATTGTGTTGTCAGAAAAGGGTAAGTGGATTCTAACTCTATAGTGAGAAAAAATGTTAAAGATTTCCGTATGGCGGGGATCCCGTGTAATACACAGTTTAAGCACTTTGTCCACCCCCTGCGGAACATTACAGCAAGAGCCCGCAAGATTCAATGCTGTGCATACCCATTGGCTTTCGCATCCCACTGGGTACCTGTTAAACCCCTGGGTGGCACGTGGCAAAATGCACTGAGATTGACGTCTTGCAAAAAGGACGTCGACCAAATAACCAAATTGACATGAAGATGAATATTTACGTTTAGGACTTGCCTTTCACGTCATCATCTGATAATTTACACAGGGCTTAATCCTCGGACTTTTGTATTAGCAGCTCCAAATTTTAGTTGAATTACAGAAACACGCTAAAACAGGGCCCTGTAAAACATTTTAAAAAGCGCAATCAATTCAACTGTAAACCATATACAAAACTTTAAAATCGGTCATCGATAGAAATCGATAAATTTATTCATTATGACTTGTGTTACACCACAATTTTTAAAACTCCCTTGTGTGCTATGTTAAGGAGAACATTGTGACTCGCATGCCAACATGTGAAAACTCAAAACAGTCTCGCCGTTTTCATACATGTATTTCTATCTGACATTATTGGTAAAATTATATTAATAAAGCAGAAAAAATTATGAATATCATGTGAAGACGGCAGGTCTGAATATTCTACTCAATTTAGAGAGAATATAGGGCTATCTAGAGAAGACTGTCTAGGCATACAAAAGATCGCCGGACAGAGGCGGCATCATGCTTCGTCGGTTTGGGTGGCATTTTACAGAGGAGTTTATTCACAAAATTGTTTTGTCTATTCACATTATTGTTCCATTCACTATAACAGAGGTCAAACGAATTTATACAAAAGTATCAGTATCTCGTCATGAATCCTAGAACACACATATCATCTATATAATTCATTGTCATCAGAGATGATCTAACTACCGAATCATTTCTTGAAAAAAAAAAGTGAAGAAACAAATACCACAAATATCAAATAAGGTAATCTAAGCAGACGACAGCGTGCGAACGATAGTGGTAGATGATGCGATAGCGGTGAAACGATACCAATTATGTAGCCTGAAGTGGGGTATCATTTGCGGGATATTATAAATACCCGCCAATCAAAGGTTGACCATCTTTATACAGCTATAAGTATTGGATTCAGTTTTATGTATAGTATTTGGATGCATACTGATCCTGACTGATAGAGGCAATGATGACATGGATGAGTTGGAGAGGAAGAGATTAAGATAAAACAACAACAAAGGGATATATTATTTTCATTTCTTTCGCTGTCAACCATCATAACGATACTTTATGAAAACAAAATTGCATACACTTGTTTTTAAATGGTAGTATTTGTCATTTATATATAGTAAGTGATTAATTCTAACCTCTGCTTCTATATTATGACAATTATCAAGATCTGAGAAAATCCATTTGAAAGTCTTGTTTTAAGACTAAGTTGCATACAAGTTTGTGTCATTTCCAGATCATTGTGTCGTGTTTCACATAATGCTGGAGCCGATAATTTTTCTGCTTCTCATAAAGTTTTAAGAGGATGATGTAATATAATGCACAAGTGAGTTAATTTTTTTGCGATGCCTTATCCCATCAAATAATGAAGATAATTTGTGTAAAAATGTTGTGATTGCAAGTTTCATTGAAAGTCAGACATCTTCTCGCGTTTGTTTTTAATGTGTAAGACGACGAATCTTCGCTGCTAGGTCAGATAATTTGCAGAATCAGGAAAAAAAATCGGTCAAGTATATACAGATCACTACTCATGATCTGGCTTTGTCGTATTGTTCGTGTTGGTGATCTTAAACATCTCTGGGTTTTTATTCCAGATAAAAAAATGATATTGCACATGTATCAACTGAAATGTGTTCCCTTTCAAGTAAAAAGCTATTTTTCATACGGAATGAATTTTCACAATCCGTGCTCTATCGTGATGTAAACGCTTTTACGGGATTTTCCCAACCACTGTAAAACAAAACAGAAAATCTTCATTGAATGGTGATAATAATGACTTACAGGAATTAAGTATTATATTTTCACATTTTCAAAGGAAAACGGATAACACGAAAGAAGTGTTGAAATCTTAGACCTGTATCGCTGATACTCCTTCTTTCAGTTCGCGATCCCATTTCGTGTAGACATGTTTATCTACCAATTTAAGAGTCATCTTTACCATAACTTCTGTTTATAAAAGGAACTAATGAGAAAATCCATGATGTCGTATTACATTACGTATTAGTGTATAAACTTCAATAATTGATACAAGTCACGGAATATTAAAGACACTGATGAAACTTATTAAAGGCTGAGAAAAGTATTGTCGAAACTTGAAATTTTACACAGCATTTTGTATATATTATACCAACAAATGATCACTGAACACCAGAGCTTGATTTACTTCTACCTTTCTTTTCACATTAAAATTCAAAGTATGTTTATTAAAGGAAGTTTAAAAATAAGATCAGAAGAAAAATAAAAAGCAAATACAGATTTCAGAGGATATACATTTATTATCTTATTTTGCATTTCGCTGATCACAATCCACACTGAGAAACGTAGCGAGATATGTTTTGACAAATGATTTATTGTGTAATTATAGTGAAGTTAATATTTTTGTTTGATGTGGTGTTCTATCGAAGTTTCATTATTTTACATCTACATACATGATTGCATGGTTTCCTTGCCTCCATCTACTTAGTTCTTAAAATACAACGTGATCTTTATACGGTTTCTTTCGGAATGCAATTCAATAACAAGAACTCGATATTAAACACACCTTGCATGATTCAGGATTTGAAAAAAAAAGAAACTCGTTTTTCACCGATCGCGGTCAAATTGTCACGTTTCATCAAAGCCGCGAATAGAACCGTCAAATGGAAATCGACTGCAGCGAACCTTTTGCCTATTCAGGATTTAGACGATGATGAATTTCATTTTAAATCCAGTTCTCACAATGAACTTCATTCTATTTCACAGAGATTAAGCCATCACGAAAAAGTAGATTAATACCTACTTTTAAAGGTAATCTTCATGGTACTTCCATAGAAATAACTTGAAAAAAAATGATCATGCATGAAAATGAGCCTTTATGTGAATGAACAAAAAGGAGAAAATTATAGAAATGTAAAAAGGAGATAAATTGGGGAACAAAATCTCACAACATAATGCTGAAGATTAAACTTCTGAGAGGCCATATGTTTTGTTGAAAATATGATGTTTATCGTTTTCAGATCACCGGAATGTCCAATATTATTATTCATTTTCAATATATTCTTTAGAAAATAAGTATATCATTTCTTAACCATGTTAACCACACTGTAAAATATATTGGGCATAATTTTAACCAGCACGAGGGTAATTATGTGTCCAACCAATTTGGGGCAGTATTTTACCCAATGCGGGAACCATTATTGTCCAGTAAAGTTTAAAAAGCAGAAATTACTTTAAAATGGGCAACATTTTCATCACACTGGATAAATAAAAAAGCCCACAAGAAATGCCCAATGTTGGTTTGGCACATAATTACCCTCATGGAGCATTTTTACCCAATATTTTTTTTAGAGTGCAGTAGGCTTTATAACATCGCACCCAACATTAATATATTGCAATCTTAGAGTTTCGGTAGAACCATGAATATTTCAAGATGATTCGATTGGTTCATTCATTGATTTATTTCAAATATGAATAATGTGAATGAAGTTAATAAATAGAGGAATGAGATATTAAAGGAGAATGAAACCTTTGGAGCAAGATAGCTTGTGTGAAAACAGAAAAACCAAAGAAACAGATCAACGAACGTTTGAGAAAAATCTGACAAATAGTGAGAAAGTTATGAGCATTTGAATATTGCAATCACTAATGCTATGGAGATCCTCAAATTGGCAATTCGACAAAGATGTGTGATGTCACTTGTGAACAACTCTCCCCATTACTTAAGTATATATTTCACTTAAATTGCCTCTTTTATCACATCTATCAGTAGATCATGTGTTCTTTATATAGGAGGGCATGTAATACAGATTTTTAAAGAATACATCATGGATAAAGAGTTTGTATCACCATAAGAAAAAGCATAAAGAGACATTTTGAGGGTATGTTATAGTCCATCAAAGGGAAAGTTGTTCACATGTGACATCATACATCCTTGTCGCATTGCCAATGGAGGATCTCCATAACATTAGTGATTGCAATATTCAAATGCTCATAACCTTCTCATTATTTGTCTGATTTTTCTCAAACTTTCTTTGTTCTTATTCTCTGATTTTTCTGTTTTGACACAAGCGTACTTGTTCCAAAGGTTTCATTCCCCTTTAATGAATGTTTAAATGAGTTGAAAACGAATATTTGAGGGTCCCTTAAACGAATAAAAAGTGGAATTACAAATTAGATTTATTATAAAAAGGTCAATGAATAAATGAATTAATTACTAATCGAATGAATGAATGAATAAATTGATGAATTTAAGGTTTCCTGAATGAAAATTAATGAATGCGTAAATTGTAGAAAAAAAAAGAATTATAAAGTAACCAATGTATTGATGTAAACGAAATACACGGGCATATGCCTCGGGTAACTAAATTAATTTTAAGATGACGTCATCAATTAGCAATGACCATGATGTCTGTATACAGAACGGTTCTCAGAACAAAGGTCTAATTTCTACAGTTCTTTGCATGACATTGGTACAGTAATCTCATTACAAATATAACTTTACCACTTTTGTAATACATGTATAGGCCTACTCATGAGGTCATTGTCACGAATTGCATGTTTTTAACTGTTAATGTGGTAACTGCTTCACAAAACTTCAGTTAGCAGGCTGCAACATCATGAACATGGCGTGTTGAAATCAGGGGCTCCGAGCCGTCACAGTGAAGGGGGTGAAAAAGAAGAAGGAAGAAGAAGAAAGTAAGAAGAAGCGGAAGAAAATAATAATAATAATAATAATAAGAAAACGAAGAAGAAGAAAAGAAGGAGTAGAAGGATGAGGAGAATAAGAAGACAAAGGAAAAGAGGAAGAAAACAAGAAAAGAAAA
Source organism: Lytechinus pictus (assembly GCF_037042905.1). NCBI lineage: Eukaryota > Metazoa > Echinodermata > Echinoidea > Temnopleuroida > Toxopneustidae > Lytechinus > Lytechinus pictus. The sequence continues at coordinate 23,928,403 of NC_087254.1, forward strand.
AATAATAAAGATACATTACTTAACATGCTTAATATATTATTGACATAATTTATTCAGGATCACAATAAAATTATTCCGAATACCAAAATGATTTTTTTTTTCATCCCGGACCGACGCCAAATGGACAAAAAATCTGTATCACAAATGCTAACAAAAACAAGTATAAAGAACTGATAGAATGATAAAAAGGAGTACATGATGTACGAATGAGAGAAAAAAATAGGAAAAAATCTAAGGTTGACGAAAACGAGTATGTCGTCTATGCACCTGCCAAGGAAATACATGCTTTCACAGTCTTAACGTATTAGATCGTGTTATGTTGGCAAAATACAAATGATACTCCCGAAGATGCTGGCTTAATCCAAGCGAAGAAATCCAATACACTTCGAGAAGGTGTCACGGCATTTAGCTTTATGTCACGTTATGCAGATGTTGACGCAAAGAGAAAATAGGCGAAATGAGGCGGAATGATACTGTGACATCCGAAAATTCACTGTATAGGCTGGAGGGAAATCATTAGGCGTATGGACGGTTGTAAGATTATGTAGTGCTATGTTCATGATATTCAAAATGATGTCACGTTAAAGGAAATGTTTTCATTATTGTGGTTGATTTGAAAGACCGAAATGTATGTTTAAACGTTACAACACACGCAACTGCTTCGTAATATACTGCTTCCTACAGGTATATACGAAAATCTCGATTTCGTAGTATTAAAAATATTTTACAAATGCATGATCAGTTCTATCTTGATGATGTTGGATGATTTTATTAATGATAATGAAATTTCAACTTTGTACATGTTTTTATTTTTAATACAAAACAGTGTAAACCGCGTTGATGAGGTACAACAGGAACAATTTAGGCTCCAGACAACCCTTGAAGAGACAAATTTCCTCCTTAAAAAAATAAAACGTTATTCTTGTAATTATGTGACATTCAAAGATGAGTAGCAGCAATCAGGATATTATCTTCGCCCATTGTGAGGAGCAATCATTTGGCTAGCATACTTTGATCCTCTCCCGTCATGACTATGAACAGAATATTATGAATTATAACTAAATAAAAAAAAATGAACTGATCTAGGGGAGGAATACATTTCATGCATTAAACTCTGTTTGGCACTAACATTATTTTATGCATTCATTTTTGCCAGTACTTATGTCAATGGTAATTTATGATAATGTACGGAGATGCGGGCATTCGCATTCGGCAATAATCACATAAGATTTCTAGGAATTGATGGATAATACACTGCTAATTAATTCGTTTTAGATACAGTATAATTCTGAATTTCAAATTCTAGGGCTTATGGATTTATCGCATTTGATTTATAATCCATAAGACGTTCTTTCCACTGGAAATTATTTACCGAGTTTGCATAAATTTTTCTTAAACTTTTATTTAATCTGCAACGAACCAGAGAGTCAAGAGGAGTACGCATTTCATAAAATATGGAAAGGGCAAAGAATATCCAAGAAAAGTGGGTGCCCCAGATCTGTTTGGGTATAGAAAGCACGATAAGTTTTCACATTATTCTTTCTAATCTGTGAATTTCATTAACAAAATACTGGATCATTCGGATTTCGGAACATGATGTTTGGCATACAGAAACTCCCCCGAGATTTGACCAATTTCTAAGCTCCATGTACCGTTGCTTTAAAGAATGATAATTTTTCCAAAATAATACGTGCCGAATTCAAAATTGTACTCGAGAAATACATAATTTCACGTCTAAACTTTAACCTCTTTAATAATAGAACGACACAGCGAGGCTGAAAATTTGTACCAGAAATCACGATTTTTGCTGTAATCGTATAGCCCGCCCGAGAGGTGAGTTGGTGGACAACCGCTCAACCCTCTTTACAGGGTGTTTATTCACCAAACTTCTGCCACAAAAAGTAGGATAATGTTTAGTTTACCTGGGGGTATCACACTCCCGTACAGAGGACCATGTTGTACCTCAATAACACACCCCCTTTTCTTCACTCACCAAACCCATTTTGTTTTTCCTAAAAGAGGAGATGGTGGTGGGGTGCATAATTTGCCCCCCCGGTCCTCCACCTGTTGTTACCATAACAACACCCCTCGAAATGACATCAACGACTATTATTAAAAGTTGTTTGTAGAGACATGATTGTTATTGTCATCAACATAATCATGTAGACCATCGAAATCATCGATCATTATCAAAATTAGTATTACCGTCATCATCACAGCACATTATTGTACAAAAAAAATATTCACTATGGCACATTTACAATCTAATTTTGTTATGAGCAAGAGGAATTATTTAATATCAGTTGTAAAGTATCGTAATCTTCATCACCATCAGCAGCATTATAAACAGCATCATCATCAGCATCAGTATCATCACCACAGCCACCATTAGCCTTGCCATTACCATCACCATTACCATCACCATCACCACCCCACCATACCTACCGCCACCGCTACCATCACATTCATCATCATCATCATCATCCTCATCAACCTCATCATCATCATCACCACCACCACCACCACCGCCTCCACATTCATCATCAATATCATCACCAAAACAGTATTCATCACCATTATCATCATCATCATCATCACCACCCCAACATACCTACCACCACCACCTCCACATTCATCATCATTATCATCACCAAAACAGTATTCATCACCATTATCATCTTCATCATCATCATCATCACCACCCCAACATACCTACCACCACCACCATACCACCACCACGTTCATCATCATCATCATCATCATTGTCATCATCACCTCCACCACTACCAGCACACTACCATCGCCGCCAACGCAAACACGAACACAATAACTACCATAACACATGCCTACTCTTCAGTAAAAACAAATCTGGACTTTGAACATGTTGCATAGCCCTCGTCAGATAGTGGAGAATAGTAATAGATGATGGTGAAGATTAGTAACTTCATATCCACGGCTCTTAACGCTCTATCTTTACTGGCGGTAATGTTGGATCTACCGTGCTGATATAGATCTCTGACTATGAGGTTTACTAAAGACCATAAAGAAGAACATCATGACCATGTTAATATATTTATACATGACATCTAAAGATTTCGATCCTGAGAAAAAAATTACATAACATTTATTTATCAGAACAACGCCTTATCATCATCATCATCATCATCATCACCGCCACCACCACCACCACCAGTGCTGCGTGAGGTTATGTCTCCAACAAACATTGGGCATTTCTTTTGGGCATTTTTATTTATCCAGTGTGATGAAAATTTTGCCCATTCTAAAGTAATTGCTGCTTATTTTTAACCTTACTGGACAATACGCTTGGGTAAAATACTGCCCACAATTGATTGGACACATAATTACCCTCGTGGTGGTAAAAAATTTACCCAATATTTTTTACAGTGTGGGGTTCCAACATTGTTTTTGCACATACTTACTCGAATTTCTCTGTAAATCAATACATGTGTCTGCCATTGAGAATGTTCAGAATTGGACAATAACATTTCCAATGATAAACGTGAATAAACAGCCCTTGTCAACATGATATTATGGAAACATTTGCTCGTCTTTCTATTACTCAAATATATTTTTTTCTCTACAGTAAGCATGGCGAGCAAACATGTTTCGTTGATAATAAACTGCTTTGAGGGATATTGCGAACATCATTGTGATGTACATAGTGCGACAGACTTTCAACATTTTTGTTCCCATTTCCATTCAAACTTGAAAGGTTGAGTAAAGTGAACAGCACAATGCCCTATTTTGAATGTAATCAACTTTTGGTCCCCTCCAATTTCCCTTCATTTTTCTTCCTCCATCTCAACCTATTTATTTGATCCACCTCGGTCTATTCTACATGAACTATATTTTGTGTTTATTCCCTCTTACTTTTGCTCGTTCTTTCTTTCTACCATGCACCCTTTCTCTCTCTCACTTTCTCTTTCTTTCTTTCTTTCTTCATTCCTTTCTTTCTTTCTATTGTTATTTTTTCTTTCTTTCCCCCCATTATATAATTCGTAATACCCTCAATGTTCCGTATTACAGTTAACTTAAACATTCATAGAATTTCCAATTTAAGAAATACTTTTTATTCGTTGTTTTCTCCTCTCCATAATAGGGAATAAAGATCATTCATAGAAGAAGACGCAAGAAGACAGAAATAATTTACACAAGATTGGTGAGTAAAATACACTGAACATACCATCTATTAATAAAAGAGTGGCTAATTCTGATTGTATTCCACAAAAAAATTCAACATAAATTTGGAAAAGTTGGAGAAAGAAACATAGCGCCAGTATAATGATTGACTGGTTTAAATCGTCTCTGAATTAGATTTGAGTAGTTATAGAATGATTTTTTTAATATTTTTCTTGTATGTGTTGCCATTATTGCTTTGGTAATATCTTTGAAGTTGAATTTCAGTCGTATCCCCCGGGTGCCGGGAGAGAAGATATCGTGAATGCAATTTCAAATAATCACTACTAATACCCCCATTCAAAATGAATAAACTTGTGTTTAGTCATAATTATGGTCGGGGTGGATAAATAGAGGGCGAGCAGTGAGGGAAGGTGGATGAGTTGAGGGGAAACATTATCTAGAAATGTAAGTACTTAAAGAGCAAAATAAATTAATTGAGTACATGACTTAATTTGAATTAATATCGAGATGAAATACAGAGAAGGGGAGGAAAAGCGAGTATGTACGTATGTGTAAGCTATGGGGAGGGGTGAAGGGGGGGGGGGCGGCAAATAGACGGATAGGGACCTATCATGGGCATGATGGGTGCAGTTGAAAAAAGAAAAAAATTGTAGGAGATTGGGGGACGGAGACAAAAGGTAAATGGAAAGAGGGAAATAAGCAGAATTTGGCATGATGAAAGACGATGCATGAGAGGACATGGAGGAGAGAGAAAGAGAATAGGAGGTGCATATGTATTGCAGACAAAAGTAAATTGCAATTCAGATGTACATCGAGATCTCAGACATCTTAAAATAGGGGGAGGATATTTGAAGAGAGGGGAGAATGAAAGTAGGAGGAAAAGAAATAAAGAAGAAAAAAGAAAGAGGGGGAGGGATAGGTAATTGCGAGAAGAAGCAATGTCATAAGAGATCTTCTACATCCTCCCATGTCAAGCATCGATTTTAAGAGCTGACATCAAACACTCTGGGGGTGATCGATCTCTCATTTAAACGTGATATCAATCGCTGTCACAAGAATACACCTCTTTCCTTTGTACATTCGCTTACCAAAGCCGACATAAAAATCACCTGCCTTTATAATACCAAGTGATACCTTCATCTAGAGGTTTCATATACACTCCTGCTATTAAAAACATGATAGTTATTCAGCACGGTTGTTATTCAACAGTTTAGCTGGATAAAAGTGCCTTCTAAATCATGTAAATCGTATGCTATTCTTCTACTGGATTACGCCTCGACATCTCCTTACTCTTCATGACTTGTATAGGGATTTGCCTAGCTCCTTTTTGGTTTGCTTTGAATCTAGTGCAGTACAGTATTGATTTGTATTCTGGTTTAAATCATACAATATGATATGACCACAAAAAAGCGCAATCCTTTGTAGATGTATATAATGATGAAGGATGCCAGGATGCAAGATTAGGTGACGTCTTTTTCAGAGCTGTCATAGTAAGTATATTACTAGCCCAATCTCGTTAATAGTCTTCCCTTTTCCTCCAGTTCCCCCTCTTTTTAATTCTGTTACGAATGTAAATTACATCAAATCAAATTAAATTGAATAAAGTATCAAGGGCGGTACCATGGGGGGGGGGGGGGGGTGCAGAAGAAATTAAAAGTGACGTGTTTTTCATCAATGAGAAAATAGAGGTGCATTATCATCAGCTCAATCAACAGTCTTCCTTCTTTTAATTTACCCCTCTTGTTTTTCACCTGTATTAAAAAAAATTAAAATCAGGCTAAACCATATGATATAAGATTAGACCAAATGATATACAGTGCATATCAAAAAAAATCCTGTAAAATTATATATTTGTAATATCCTGAAGATTTTTTCCACATTTTAACATTGGTACAGATCCATTTAAGCAAATGACGATATAACTGTCGAAAAATATTTCCGCTTGAGCAAGCACCACTTACTTAAAAAGTTAGTGGAAAATGATTTGCGCAGAACTTTGAAATAGTTATGCGAATAAAAGTAGACCTTAATCATGAAGAACACGTTTAATTTAGCTAGTAAATTGATTTGAAGACATCTTTTACCTTTTTTAACTTGTTTCCTTGCCCAAAACACTTTGAAGAGTGCATTGCGCCCCATCCCACTCCCCCACACACTGAGGCCATCGTGACGATATTTGCTTTACACTGAGCCATGATAATACATGAAATGGCGTAGGCTTGATTTTCATTTTGTTAATGATTCTTAAGCTTGGGAAAAGTGTGGAGAAACAAGTATTAAATGAAAAATGAAATGTAAACCCACTTTAAATGATAAAAACTTAGTGGAAAAAATGCTGGAGATGTCTGATATAAACTTTTGTTCAGATTCAGTTATGTCCTCAGATCCAGCTGGCATAAAAAGGGTAAATGTTGTGCAAAGTGTTGAAATTTCAATTTGAGTAGCAAAATTGTTACAAAATGCTTGAATCTATCCATTTTATTTCAATTAACTAAAAACTATGAGAAATATTACGTAGGGTAAGTTTGATTTCGCCCTTTCCCCTTGACACAGCGTGAAAATGAGCATTTCTGCGCAAACAGATTTCTGCGAGCTTTACATAAATGAACAGTGCTCACTCAAGTGTAACATTCTGTCAAAACTTTTACTTTCGTTGGATAGATGAGACCCAAACCCAAGATTATATGTGACAAAATTACCCACCTTTTTTTTTTTTTTTTTTTAATTCCCAGGGCTTTTTCAAAGTGTAAACTTTTTTTTGATACGCACTGTATAATCAAATCAAATGAGATCGAACCAAATGAGATGAGATCAAACAAAATAATCCCAGATTAAATCAAACGAGATCAGATTAAACCAAATGATATCAGATTAAACCAAATGAGATCAGATCAAACCAAATGAGATCAGATCAAACCAAATGAGATTAGATCAAACCAAATGATATCAGATTAAATCAAACGAGATCAGATCAAACCAAATGATATCAGATTAAACCAAACGAGATCAGATCAAACCAAATGATATCAGATTAAACCAAACGAGATCAGATCAAACCAAATGAGATCATATTAAAACAACTAAGATCAGATTAGAGGAAATCAGATCAGATCAAACCAAATGATACCAGATTAAACCAAATGAGATCAGATTAAAGCAAAAAAAGGTCAGATAAGAGCAAATGAGATCAAATCAATGAGATCAAACGAAACTAAATGATATCAGATCAAACTAAATAATCCCAGATTAAATCAAACGAGATCAGATTAAACCAAATGATATCAGATTAAACCAAATGAGATCAGATCAAACCAAATGAGATCAGATCAAACCAAATGAGATTAGATCAAACCAAATGATATCAGATTAAATCAAACGAGATCAGATCAAACCAAATGATATCAGATTAAACCAAACGAGATCAGATCAAACCAAATGATATCAGATTAAACCAAACGAGATCAGATCAAACCAAATGATATCAGATTAAACCAAACGAGATCAGATCAAACCAAATGAGATCATATTAAAACAACTAAGATCAGATTAGAGGAAATCAGATCAGATCAAACCAAATGATACCAGATTAAACCAAATGAGATCAGATTAAAGCAAAAAAAGGTCAGATAAGAGCAAATGAGATCAAATCAATGAGATCAAACGAAACTAAATGATATCAGATCAAACTAAATGTGATCGGATCAAACCAAACGATATAAGATTAAAGAAAAATAATTAGATCAAACTAAATGATATTGGATCAAACCAAATGAGATCTAACATGACTTACAAAATCATATAATTTAGATAACTTAAGATGAATAGAAACAGAGACAAATGAAATCATGAAAGACCACCGATACCAGATACCCGTTTCATAAAGACGATGATAACTTTTCTGTTTTGATAAGATGTATAGCAGCCAATCAATATCAAGATTCCTATGGTAGTTACCATAATAATATCATTAAGATAGTAATTATACTTGCTTATATAGCGCCAAACAATTACTTTATCATAAGTATCTTAAGCGCTCTACAGTAATGACAAAGTTACAACACTTGTAGGTCTTTATGAAACGGTTCCACGTCAATTCATTCAGATAGGATATTAGATGTTCATTTTCATGTGATTATGTTGTTCCTTTTTCGGAATGCATTCAGTGCATAAATGTATTTCAACTCTCGGTATTCCATTTTTAGAGATGTTTTGAAAAAAAAATGAAGCAAACGAGCTAATTTTCACTTGATTCTACGTTTTGTCACGTATATCCCATTCCCAAAGCACATTCGATTTATTGCAAAATAGGAGGAATCTTGAAAATGTGAATTTCATATTGATTTTTGACCATTTCCATCCTAACCTTCGCTGCTCGAGGACAAAAAAACCCCGGTAATTTCAGGAAATTTGATTCTTCGTATCGACAATTCCGTTTTAGCTTCCAAAGCTTATTGCAATCAAGTCAAGAAGAAAAAAGGCAAAGGATGTCCTTTTTAACGAAATGGCCATGACGTTCACAGTGTTAGAATTACGCCTGGTTGACGTCTAGAAGGAACTTCAAAGCATTACATATGTCGTAACGGATTTCATGATAAAAATACATCAGTCTTTTCTTTGGCTAATATTAATACCGCCTACACGAAGTGCTTTTACAAAGTTTGATGACGATGAGTACGCCTGTATATACATACTATTCTTCTTCGGAAACGATAGCGATGGGGCATTTATCTCAAATTGGAATTTCATCGGGCTAGACTACTTGTCTCAAAACGCTGTTTGCTTTTATTTGTTGGAGTATAGTTGTTTTGAATATCATGCTCGAAGCCCTCGAAGCGATCATCTTTATTTCATCATGGCGCGAGGAATATTTCAACAGGCGCAAAGAAGAGAGGAAGGCGAGAATTTTGATTAATTTTGCTTGCTCAAGTATTTCAGAGGGGTACTGAGATACGGCAATTATATTTTAAGTAATATAATAATCGTTCCTGGTTCTCATGAATTTATTAAGTCCCGGGAGTCATTCACTTAATTTCAGATGTTCATGGAACACGAAGTGCCCCTGATTGTATAAGAAACATTGGTTAACGAATATTTTAAATAGAATGAAACCTCTTATACCAGGTGTCACAGAAAAAAAAACACCGAAACGATGGGGTTTAGTTACCGTTTTATCAACGCCTTGTGATTTTGATGCTTCCTCAGTTCTGACTGGGGCTTTGTATTAAGTTCTCTTCGTTAGAACAGGCGATTGCCCCGAAAACACTTATTGTTAGCGAAGTTCGTTAAATCCACAATTACGCCTTTTATGGAGGGGGGGGGGGGGGACACCTGGTACAGTAGGAATATAAGATGCAACTTGAATTAAGTTTGCAAAAGTCTCTGATAAAAAAACAAACGTTTTTCATTTAACACGAAACTACTCAAGTTGATAGCTCCTTGATTTTTGTCATCCTCCGATATAATTTCAGAGTGTAGAGAAGAATATTTAGAATAAATTAAGAAAAAAAATATATAATTAAAAGAGAGAGAAGATAAATGCGTTTAACTTTGTATCATTATTAATTTTAATATTTAATTATTGTAAAATTTTACTTTAATATCAATGTTTTTATGTTAATATTTCCAATAACTGGCGCGATGGGGTTGTTACATTCCAAGCAAATTGGAAAATCGCACAAACTTGTTTTGATATTTCCCTCCCGAGCCAACAAGATTTATTGAAAAAATTAATGCATTTTGTGCAATGACTCGTCTCTCGATGCATTTTCGTTAAATCATGACAGTATTTTCAAGTATAAGATTCGTAACCTGTCACATGGGATGTGTTTTAAATTACATGCGAGTCATGAACAAATTCTGAATGGATTTCTCCCGAGGCGCTTTTATATCATATCGCGTTTTGCAAGTTTAAAAGATGTTTTTGAGGGTGCACGGGGGTTTTGATAAAGCTTGATATATGAATGTGGGCATGATGGTGAATGGTAAATGAGGAAGAGACGGGAGAGAAACAGAGAGAGAGAGAGAGAGAGCAAGCGAGTAAAATTATTGAAGAGAGCTAGGTAGAGAAATGGAAAAGTGACAAAGAGGTATAGAGGTGAATGTAAGTTATGGTTATTTTAGGGTAGGAAAGAGAGATCTAGAGTGAAAGGGAGAAGGAGAGGGAGAGGGGGAGAAAGGGGTAGGAGAGTGAGAGGGGTGTCATAAACGGATATTAGAGAAAGGATGCAGTCAGCGAAATGAAAGCAACCCCAGAAAAAAATATATTTACCAGCGAGAAAAGAGTAAACAATTCAAGGAAGACAGGGAGGGAAATACGATATCAACTACCCTCCCACATCGTCACGTCCAACCACCGTATATACCACAGTGAGCATCACCCGGTAAATAGGATCTCATCATAAATACATGAAAAGAAGGCCAACATTTCAGAGCGCTTCCTTCCCTGTCGGGTTGAGACGAAATTGGACGGTGTATTGGGCCGGGGAATTGTGATGAGCTTTTTGCATGCCTCAGCCCTCTCCCCATTTACACCTAGATGATCATTTCCATTTGGCGAGTCACCTGCCCAATGCATTATTGTCCGCATTGTATAATGGCGGTGGGTAGTGAAAAATGATTAAGACGGGGTGGAAAATAAAATAAAACAGGCATAAAATTACACCCTTGGGAGACGCCAAGTTATGGAGTTATTTCATATCTTCCGAAGATACTGTCCTTTTTTCGGGGGCGGTTGGCGGGGCATACCGGTAAAATCAGTAAATCGAGAGCATTTCTTAAACTAGAAACTAGACATTGATAGTATGAGATCAATGCGCATGGGATCAAGCTGGCAGACGTACATATTTTATGGAAAAGAAATGTTTACTGATTCTAACTTATGCAATTTATGGATGTTTCTTTCCTGGGAATACATAGTTACGGGGTATTGTTACCTGCCAGTTATAATCACACTACAATATTATATATGGTATACATTTTATCTGTTGTTATGCATAATGGACATCTGGCGGCTGGCTTTCACGATTTTTAAGAACAACCTTTAATGCAGGCATATACATGAAATTGTAATTATGTTAGTGAAACACGTCTATCGTCCATGATATAGGCATTCTGTTTCAGAACATTACATGTAACCTCTGTTCATAGCAGATATTTATCAAACTATATCATAACATGGATATATAAACAAGATAATCCCTTATAAAACCAAATGCTGTAAAAAGTCTTGGTAAAGTTCCAGTATGAAGTTGAATTGTAATGCACACGAAAAGTCGAAAATGATTTTTATAAATATCCCCATGCGACAGTGCTTGTCCTAACCAAGATTCAATTAATTATCTGAGAGAAAAGTGTTTCCCAATCGTTGATATTCAGACTAAACCAAGCTATTTTTAAGAATAAAAACTAACGAAATAAATGTCTCTGATGTCCACCGCAGAGTTTCCATATACAATTCCCCAATATCCAGAATAATAATCATTCTTCTTTTATATTCCCATGTCGATATAGTGGATGTCCTCATTGTTCTCTCTGTTCTGGATATGTAATTTCCTTTGACCCATAAAATACGATGGCAAATTTACCTCAAGATTTTTTTAAAAGACTACATTCTCATATCTGGTAGATAAGACTACCCTACGTTACACATTTATCTTGTTAATAATGGATTTCTTTAGATTGCTCTTACAAGATTCGGGTCTGGTGATGGAGAAACTTTTCCATATCATATCAAGTACCAAGTTGTATAATTATGTTTTTTTATTTTTGACAAAGAAATTAAAATTTACGTCCAATAAATACAAGCGTACAATAGCCTTTTAGCCTTATACTAAATCTTAATTTGTTCATAGTTTTAAGAACATTATTTTCTGATGTACAATGCACATGTCGTTTTGTTGGGAGCACATCTACTCCATGGTGTCAAATAGTGTTCATGTATCTTTTAAAGAATGTAACCTACGTACTTATCGATGAAAGGGTACATGTTTCTTTTATCGGTATATTTGTCAGTAGGATTTCTCCTTTTAACGTATAGACAGTCAGTTGAGGCATTTTGCTGGTTGGTGGGAAAGGGCAAACCACTCGAGGTGTCTTTGAGCTTCGTGCATAAGATCTTTAACCTTGCATCTTTTATCTCAAAGTATACCAAACTAGGAGTCGTTCAGACGGAATTAAAACTAAATTTGCATGAAAGAGATTTTAGACAGCGATCCAGCTTGAGAATCACGTCTGAGACTGATTACGAATGAGCGACATTTTTATTGTTTGAAATTGATTTTGACTTTATTTTACATATTTCACAAGTAAACATAAAAAACAGTGGTTAATAGTGATGAAGAAAATGATACTGGTGAAGAAAATCGTTTAGGGGAAAGTAATCATAAAACTAATACCCCCCATAACAATGAGAATATGCTGGCCGACAATATTACCTTATACAGGAGGAGGAGAAGGGGTGCCCCGATAAATCATAAAATCTTCTCTTCATTGTAAATTTTCACAAATTGCTACCCAATTTGTGCGTACCTAGTCCTTGTATTTCATTAAAATAAGCTAAAATCGCTCCAAATGATGAGCTCGGGCGATTCACTCTATCACAGACTTTCTTAACCATTTACGTTTTCTTGCCGTCCCCATCCCCTAAGAAAATACTCCTGCCCATATCTATGGTTGACAATAAGTGGATCAGGGTAGGACTCATTATTCTCAACACATCATGTTAAGAGCATCATTCATATAGCGTAACGTTTTCACTGGACACATCGCATTTACCCTTGTCTTCTAACGCGATGTTCACACGAACAATTAATCTTCATCCTTATTTGAAGGGGTATAAAATAAATCTCTCCAATCTTCAATTGTCTTCTGTTTTCCTAAACTGAAAGCCCGGTAACGAAACGTCGACGTTTTGTTATCAGAGAAACCAGCAATAATAAAGTTTGCTAAATGTGTTTTCCCTGATGCGCCAAATAGACCCCAAAAAAATGGCTAGTCTGAACGAAGATTAAAATAGAAGCATCACACGTTTACCTAGCAGGCATAAAGAGAGAAAAAAGGGTTTTTTCCAAGCCGATGCTTACCCGTATAGAAAAGAGGCAACGACAGTTTTTTCGCCGGGTTAAAATGAATATTTCAGCGCCCCTTTTGAAATCAATACGAAATTAGACTCGGCGTCCCTACCGAGAGAAAATTCTAGTTTCCATCATACAAAAACAGTAGGATAGATATCTCTAAAAAGTCAGCTTCATAAAAAAATTGGAATTATGAATAATGCAAATGAAAGAGGATTTTCGGATTGAATATTTCAAATACAAATTCGACGAAATTTATCGTGAATGGCAATGACCGTAAGGTGAATATAAGTATCTAAGGCCAAAGGATTTTTTGTTTGTGTCATGGACTAATAAAGCACATTTTCACTGATTTTCTAATAAAATATTCTCAAATATTTTGTATCGTTTAATGCAGATAAAAAATAAAGTGTTCTCGGGAATGGCCCAATAAACAGTCTCCATGGTCTCTTTTGATGCCACAGTCGTGATCAACTAATATTCAGGAAAGGTATTTACAAAAATATTTCTTGATTCATGGAATATTTCCATGCTTGATGATAGTCCTTTTTCATATAGCGCTTTTGGTGCCCCAAAACATCTGATGTACCATTTTTAATGTAAGGTCTTTAGAGTAATAAATGGGTAACATAGTATTCTATGTTAGTCATAAAACTCTCCTTATCCTTCTCACCTGTCTCTTAACTGTTTAAGCAAGCAAGGTTGCGTACAATCAATCAGCAAGAAGACTTACGACTTTTGGTCTCTCCGAGGGACAAAGCATTGATATCTTGCTGCTGTCGAAGAGTACTTTTTTGCATCGATTTTGATTCAAATCTGGGTCACAACACTGTAATATACAACATAATTGAGATCCATTTTGGAAAAAAAAAAGCCCTGTAAAATTATATTTCAATGCTTAAGTAAAAATGCCTTGATAAACATTTCTCCGCAGAACAGCAATAAACGGAGGCGCGATAGCTCAGTCGGTATAGAGCGGGGGTTTCGGATTCTGTTGACCCGGGTTCGATTCCCACTTGGTGCGCTAGTGCCCTTGGGTATGGCATTTTTCTTCATTACCAGGTCCCTTGGAAAGGACCTTAAGCCGTCAGTCCTCTGGTTGCTTGCTTACATACATTCATGCTTTCTTAGAAATCGGGCAAAAAATCACCTCCATTACCAGACGTCTCTATACAGTGCTATAGCGCAGTGATTAGGGGAGCATTCTGTTTTCTATAACACACCTGCTCACAGTGCTATGGGTTAATGAAGGAACAGCTCTGCAGGAGAAGCAGGGGAGTGGCCGTCCTCTTGGAGTTTTAAAATGATGGAAAAATGAGGAAAAGAAGAAATAAGGGAAGGCAAGGATGATTGAGAAAATACCCATATTTCTCATCATTATTATGAAAACACATATTAATGTCATCTTGACCCCCCCCCAAAAAAAAAAATCAACTTGGTACCGGCCCTGGTTTAATCCTTCACAATTTTCTCGAATGCGGTGCATTGTACGGCATGATGGAAACGAAGAAAGAGCGGGGGTGGAGGGATGGAACGAGAGATGAATACGGTAAACGTTAAAGATGGAGTAAGTCAGATATATTGATAGAGGAATGAAGGGGAAGAAGGAAGAGAGAGAGAGAGAGAGGGGGGAGAGAGGGGAGAGAGAGCGTGACCTCGACACTCTGAATAACATTACAAACTCAAATGACAACACATCACTGTCGATGGCGCAAAAAATCCATATAAAACAAATGAGGCGTTTCGACATGAGTTATATCGCCACAATGAAGACAGCGCATGCGTTACTAATGAGTCTCTTTTACTACTTTTCACAATATTCTACAATGTCTAAGGTGCCCCATTTATTAGACAACAACTAGACGTTTCATCAATAATTCAATTCCTTCACAAGGAGTCGATTTCCAGTTCACACTAATGTCTTTTTTCGACTCTTGCGTTTGTTTTCGGATGAAAATCTTGGCAATTTATGGTGTCATTCACGAGATCATTATTTTGTTTGAAAATAAATAATTCATGTTTCTGGAATAATCAAGAAAGTGTTCTTGTTTTGTACCGTGACTTCACCGGGACAAGGCAGTCGTAAAAGTGGCTATTATTAAAAAGGGGCTTTAGTATAGATAGAAAATTGTTCCCACGATATACTAACTCGTTCCAACGACTTATTGAATCGTTTGATTGGTTCCATTGGCTTATACGATGAGTTATAAATAATGGGAACGTGTTAATACATCTATGGAAAGCGTTAGCAACTCAAGAAAAATAGAAATATGTCATGCCACCACAGGGGCTCCGTAATCAAATAGCTAGACCTATATATATAGAAAAAATATGGATGAATATCACAATGTAGATATATATGTAGAAAGAAAGACATTTATGCAAAAACAAATCTACAAAATGTGTGGTTTGTGATAATGCATGAACTCCTGTTAGGGTTACAATAATTTGAATTTTGAAGAAAAAAAAACAACAACAGAGGCTAGATTTATAAAGTAAACGTGTGATTTTTTTACGAGCACAGAAAATGCATGATATAAATGGAAAATAAAAATGATCGTTGGATTTATATAGACCTTGATGAGTGACTAAATCTAGATCGTCATTAATATTTAGATATCTTATCTTTGCGTACGGCCATGCTTCCGCCATGAAGGTATACCTACACGCTAAAGTCTCAATTTAAATCCAGTATTTTACCATCGTTATAGCCAATGAAAGTTTTGCTTGTTTGGACTTTTTAATTATCGATTCTTCAACATCTTCGGTAGATAGTAAAATAAATCGCTCCAATTCTTTATCCATGCTTATTATTACTAAATACGTGTTGGATACGTAAAGCTATATCTGAAACAGTGGAATGTAAACTATGGTAAATGAATCTTTACATTTCACGTATGGTCAGCCAATAATTCTGGTGTTTTTCTAATATGCAATTCTTCAGCTATATCTTAAATAGTCGAATAACAAAATCATCTCTACACTTTATTAGAGCATGAAATGCACAATTCCTAGCTCCCTGGCACATGAAGCATTCTCTATATGAAGAATTACTTTTAATCATTTTAACATCCTACCGACATTGAAATAGATTAAAGTTTAATATCAGTTTAAGCAATACTTTAACATCTATATTGGATAGTCAAACGATCCAATCATTCAATTTACTTCATGCATATTTTATATACCTTTGTGTTAGCTATCTTACATGGGTATTAAATCTAGGCTTGGTCTGCATTCATCATTTTTACCAATTAAAAGATTAAGCGATTCTTCAACATTTTTAGTAGATAGTGTTTTTGATGAATCCTTTAATTCATTCTTTAATCCTAAATTTACCTTCGTTTGTTTGAACTTTTCTGGCAACCGAGTGTGTATTCTCAATAAACGTTTAACTGTTAAGTCATCGCAAGGTTTAACCATGTTAATACCTCGGTCACATTTACTCTACGGCGGCCATACGGCGAGTCGAAAACGGCCGTTTTAACATTTTTGTATTGCAGCTATACATAGGTGGTTTGAATAAAAATGAATAAAACTGCTGTTTTCGACTCGCCGTACGGCCGCCGTAGAGCAAATGTGACCGAGGTATAACTGTTAGTTTAGCTGTTATAAGCCATTAAAGTTTAACCGTTAAGTCATTGCAAATTTACAGTAAATAAAGTCTTTGGTCATGTTTATGTTGGTAAACGGTAAAATAATTCAAACATTCCTTTAAAATGCAATATATAGTGTAATATTTTCGGTTGTTAACTTCACTTAAGCCATGACTTAAATCTAAGATTCCCCTAAATATTAATTATCCGAGAATGATAAGGAGCATTCTGCCTATAACAATTCTGATAGCGGAAGGTTGTCTGAATTGCTATTTATGTTTCAATGAGCAAGTTAACATCTAATTTAGACAACCCTGAAAAGGGTTGTGGCATTTGTGTTGTGGCCACGTATTTATGTTTTTGTTTTATGGGATGGCCATGAACTTTGTCCTATATGATCGTCTCGTGAGACGAACCCCGGGGTTTGGGGTCGAAGCAAGAGACTTTAAGCTAGGACCATGAACCACAAAACCTAAATTATTCAGCGGTGTGAAGGAGTGTGCATGAACCCTCACCGCATTTACGTCCTCTGGAGTAAAAATGGCGCAAATAAGTCATGCTTTCGCGCACGACATCATTGCTCCTTGAATGAATAGGGAAGCATCACCTTAACATTCTAAATTGAACGTCAACCCTCATAGGATGGAGACAATGATAGAGAGAATGACATCGAGAAGGTAGAGGAGAGAGAGAGACCTGCAAGGGGGGGGGGGTCATGAGACAGAATGTCGACGAGGGTGAGAGAGGAAAGAAATTAGAATTTTATTTTTGCGAAATGAGCGGAAATGGAGAAGACAAAAAAAAAGAAGAGAGATAGAGAGACGGAGACAGGGAATTGGAGTGAGGAACTGATGTACTGGTGACTGATAGGTAATTCATACGACTTGTTAAATTCACATCCAGAATACGAGCTTCATTTTGCAAAGGGGCGAAATAAAGGGATATAAGGGTAAAGCTTTAGTGCACTTTTGAAGCCGTTTTAGATTCGACTCTGTTCATGCTCAAAGGAACACTCCAAAACTTCATGACTGCATCGGAATAGCAATGATTGCCAATGATTTTGATCCCCCACTCATTTAAAATTAATTCCATCATTATATGCATGTGTTTTATTATTATCATTATTGGCCATGAATGAACTTCATATATTTTTATTGTAACGATTGTGGACATATTAAAATTAAGCCTTTTTGTTGTTAATCATGGTATTTATTCTTATGTTAAAAAAAACCCATTAATTATAATATTCACAAGCCCCATTCATTAACGGTGATATATTCAGTGTTTACCTCTGTTACTCAACTCTCTGGCGTCCTGAAAATAAAATGTAGTTTCCCCCACCACCTCCACCTATTATTCTAGAAATCGATTGACCTAAAAGTGATAAGTGAAAACGAATATACAGAATATATATTTTGGGGGGTAATTTTGCGCCCCTTCGAGAATGGCGCCTCGGCAATATTCACATCCCCCTTGGCTTTCCGTATTCATGTTATCAGAAATGGCTATCAATTTCAGTAATTCGCCATCACACACGTTCAGACCTGTTAACTCGTTATACTCATTTTGCTATTTGATATTTCTTCCCACCGCCATGTTGCTATCTTCACCAACGTCCTTTGTCCGTTGTCTTCATTTTACAAGGAGAGGACTACGAGGTCATTTATTTTTCACCTGGTCGCTGTCTTTAAAAAAAACCTTGTCAGTAATGGAACGAGAAAGGTCAACACTTCTTGACACGAATGACACAGAGTAAGGGGGATGTTTTATGATCCTTATGATGAAAAGAGTGTACAGCGGGAATGCTCCTTTTACCCCGAGGTGGCATGCATATCCCTACGCGCACTTTCCTCGCATGCGACCGAAGGCATGCATTTCAATTATAGCGACAGAAGATACTCAGGGACAAGGCTTTTTACTCGCTATTTAGTCTCCTGTATAAAGGATTTTCGAGAGTAGGGATGAAGAAAGCGGGAAAAGGTTAGACTCGGTGCATCCCGAAGGCGCATCACCGATGCGTTCTATTTTGAGTTTCATCATTTCAATCCCAGTAGCAGGTATTAGGGTTATAGGCAAGAAACGACCCCGTGCGATAGGCAGCGACTGGCATGCACGCTGGGCGAGGAAGCCGTGCTATTCCCTTGATGAATCTAGATCATTGAAATAACTTCGGAATGATAACTGAGGAAAAGAAGAAAAAAAAAGGGGGGTATGCGCTTGTATCCACTATCTCTACCGATGCCCTCTTGGAAATTGAAAAGGAATTTCTTCGCTTGTCATGAGTCTTTCTTTACAAAGGAGATTTATGATAAGAATAAGTTTTTTGTATTGGACTTAATCACTATAAGTTCTTTAATGAACTTATTCATAGGCATACATAGTAGTATCAGTATACTATTAGAAGTAATTCGTAGTAATACAAAGAAAATTGCTCAGCAATATAAAGCGGCGTGGAAAACATAATTTTAAACATATCCCTTCTTTGAAATAGAGATAATGTTTTAATGTCGTTCGATCAGAAAACATGAATTAAACATGTTTCTGTTTTTCCTATACAAATAGTGTTTTTATGATATTTTGTTTGATCCGGAGACGTATTATGGATATTCTCCAGGGATATGATTGAAAGATTTAAGCTGAAAATAAAAATAGCATGTAGCATCAATAAGCTTGGATTTTCTTGTCACCAGTGATCATCCTCTTTCTAGATTGCTTATTTTTAGTCAACAATTTGTGTCTTCCCCAGTGTACAGGATTATGACACCAAAGCACAAACTGTGGTGTTCATACAGAGGAATAAACCAATCATTATATTACACCGATGTTATAGTGTCATGTTATCTCAACACCAGATTGGGTTTTTGTACCACCTTTAGCTTCTATTTCAACACTCTTTTGTGTTATTATGTTCAAACTCTAGGGTGTAATTGACAAAACACCGTAGGATGTGATCCTCTCAGGATACTAGCTGGTTTCATTACTAACACTCCAGTTTTGACACCGAAAATATAAGTCGGACCTTTCCAATTGCATTATGCATGTATCAGCGCATTTGTTTGCCTACTTGATCATGTTCATATCGACACTTTGTAGCATTCCTGTATTACATTGGTTGAAATAGATTAGTGTACAAGGTGTAATGATGCTATGAACCTTTACTACACCATGTTAGTATGCATGCAGTGATTCACGCGAAATTTTCTTCATTTGTTGTTTTTATTTTTTCCTTGATCATGAGCATAATAGAGGAGTGAACCGGTTGTTGAACCCGCTACTATGGCTACAAGACGCAGAGATGCGTTCCGTAATGCGTTCGCCGATCAGCAAGCCGTTGGCCATGTGACTTAGATGTCACCTGACATTGGCATTGATATCACCTGACATTGGCATTGATATGACATGACATGACCTTTGGCACCCCGCTGGCTTAATGCCTCATCAAACCAATTACCGACCGAATGCTGACGTGACGCTGATGATGAGATGGGAGTTCTTTGTCTGAACTTGTATTGAACTGCAGATCCGTTCATTTTTAAAGATTATGTCATGTCCAATCACCTGACATTGGGACCTTATTGAGAGAAGAACAAATTAAGAGAGATTAATTATCTTAACGTGATGATGTTTTTCCAGCACCATCTTTGATCATGAGTTATGAGGATGTGGGATTCGAGTTTTTAGAATGATGTTTGGTGGGTCCACGTGGCTATCTCCTTCAATACCATGAATAACGTGACTGGATAAATGAATTGTAGACTAATCATTATCGCGGGGTCTTTTTTCTAAGTATTTTTTTTTTCATAGAGACGCACCGTCTCTATTTGATGTCGAAGCATTTATTCTGTTAAAAAAAATCAAAATAGAAATTTCAGATAAATTTAAGAAAAATCTTACACTTAATAAAAAAAAACATAACATTTAGATTTCAAACATGTATACATCATAGAAAATGATATCTGGCATTAAAAGTTTAAGTGACATTTTAGTATGATTTTAGTGGGCGATTAATCACTTTGTTTGTCCGAACGTTCGTGTGTCAAAACTCGTTTGTTTTAAGTAAATGATTTCTATTCGCATATTGTATGCTGTTCCGCGATGCTTCATGTTGAATCTATTTTTGAAACCCATTTGATCTAATTTCAACCAGAAAGCCGACTGTCATTTATATTTTGTTTGATTATTCCTATTTTTCCAGTCTACCTTCTATACTCCTCAAATACGAGACTGAAGCACTGCAAAAACACCACAAGGCTTTACTTCCCTTCATTGTTCAGATCAGTAAGTCACAATCTTTCTTGAAATGAGAAAATAAGTCTCTTTATCCACTCCCTGAGGAGCATCCAACAAACGTTCCAAGACTCGGTTGCTAGGTATACTGTATAGGCTTCGCATCCAACCGGGTAACCATGACAAACTGTGGATTGACGCCTTGCCAAAGGACGCTAGGTCGCGATGGGATTCGAACCCACGACACTCTGATTACAAGGCGAGAGTCAGAACCGCTACACCACGATGGTTCTCTTTTGTATCAATTATCCTTTTGAAATTACATCGACATGTTTTGCATCCATTAGACATTAAGTTGATATTTAAGATGTTCGAAGGCCGATGGGTGAGCATTTGAAGGGCCTTGTTTTGACTGTGAAATACGAAGGGCCATTGGGTATGCATGTAATACAATAAGCCAAAGTAACGAGTGGGCTAGTCTTGTGACTCGCATATAATTTCATTTCTGACATCAGTCATGTTTGCATAATGGCGTCACCGGGGATATTATGTATCTGATGGAAGAGGCTGATAGATAATTTGTTTAACTGATGAAACATTCAATTATATATGATACAAATGTGACTAGCTATGTGTAATTTCATTCGGCAAGACAGAGAAAGAGATGGAGAGAAAGCAATGGAGAGATAGAAACAGAGAGAGACACAGAGAATGGTACAGAGACGATGATATAGAGGGGGAGAGAAGGTGAGGGGTGCAGTTCATATGTCATTCGATAGCACCCCTAGACAAAATAATAATGATAATGAAAATACTTTCAAAATAGAAAAGGAAAGCAATTAATGAATGTGAAACTCATGAATTAATAAAATAATAAATGGGTAGATAAATGAAACCCAAAGTAACTGTTTCTCTTATAATGTCATATTTCCCATGTCATTAAGGGGATAAAACGTTTTGAACAGGAGAGATCGAATCCAACTCACAAGCCACACAGTGAATGAAATGTCGGTTTTAAGTCAATCAACATTGCGTTCTCAATGTGAACTGCACCCTTCACCAACTGATCATGCTGATGAAGTTGAGAAGCAGAAAGGCGTAACAATTTTAAAGGTTTTCATAGGAGTTTGCGACCTTCTGATAACAATCAGACAATTTCTTGTTTGAATTAACTTCCAACATCCAGAAATAGTCCTCTCACCGCCTTTTTGAGACATGATCTTATTTGTAATTAGATGAGGGAATAAGAAACGGAGTTCGCACCCTCTCTACTTTACTTCATTTTGTTTCCCCTCCGATCTATCGGTCACATATCGAATTATATGGAGCGTGAGTGCATGTGTGAAAAAGCATATTGCACTTATGTCAGTTGACTCTTTGGCGTCAATACGACCGTTCCCCCGATGTAGCGCTTCTGATAAGGTCTTGTTCAGTTGTTGATACTGGGCATTGTAGTGGTGTCTTAACATGAGTAGGATGCATGTCAGTCCGCTGAGGTCACTGATATAAGGGATAGAGCATGATCTCACGATATCACCAGGGGATTATACCCAGTTGGCTTGCAACACCAATTAATGTTATCATGGTTTTGAAATTTACATTTTCGTGCAACGGAAAAGTGAAATGAGCTTCTTTTTTTTAGAATTACACAGCCATTTTGAAAATGTGTTAAGTGGGACCAAAATTCCACAATATTCTGCCAAGCAGTGGGCCTATTACATCTAGTCTCTTTCCGATTATAAGCATTAAAGAAGATTATTATATTGCCACTAACACCGATGGAATAAGCCAGATGTTATCTTCGTATATTTTAAGTTAAAACAAAATAATAATGGATAATCATAAATATATTTTTCCCTTTCTGTTTAAACAGTGAAGTCCATCCATTAACAGTAACAGAATCATATTTTTTTTCTCTCTTCCCATGCATAGGTTAAGGTCTGGGAGCTGAGAAGATTCATCGGATGACCGCAAGCGATCGATGCCGTTACCGCAGTTCTTCTGATAGAGGATGTCACGATGGTAACCCGTGGGCTAGGATCGTGCTCTTAAAATTGAAGATCGGATTAAAACGTCCCAGTATGCTCTGAAGTGGATTAGTTTGATGACTGGAAATAAATCCTTTGGAATTAAACCATCGATCGTTCCCCATTTTGAGGGACTCTTAATGAATGAGTGAGGAGGATGGTGGAATCCTGCTGCTCATTAAAAGGTTATCTCGATAACGTGAACTTGCCTTACAACAGCTGTTTGTATTTTTTTAATAATATTGCTGAAATTATAGAAATTGTGTGCTGATCCATTGGTGTTTATGATGCCTCTTCCATTCTATAACATTGAATTTGAGTAGAAGGTGTAGCAAAATGAACCTTGTGGAACCTCAAGAGAGGCCAGAAGACCACGTCATGAAACTAGGGGTCCCTACCAAATTTCACCGGAAAGTCGGGATGACCAATCGGTTCGCTATCGGTCTCGCAGTAGTAACACTCACTTGCTCACTTTCGTTCATAGCACTGAGTCATCCTGAAGCAGTTTCGACAAGACAACAGAATCAGTCCGTTCGGGAGATAATTCCTGATGATTACGTCAGCACCTGTCACAGGCGCCATGAGGATGGGTCCCGTGCGTTGCTTCCAGAGAAGTACTTGACGATAAACGACTGCAAGAAACGCCTACCGGATGTCGTTGTCCTGGGCACCAAGAAATGTGGCACCGGAGCTTTACGCGTCTTTCTAGATACCCATCCAAGCGTTGTCTTTTCTAAGAAAGCTGAGGCGAAATTCTTCACGCAAAACTACAAGAAAGGACTTGATTGGTATGTACAGATCATGAGACCTACAGCAAATGGTCAAGTTGGCATGGAAAAGTCTCCAGGGTATTTCTTTTCAAGCGAAGCAGCCAGACGTATTAAATCAGACTTACCAGAAAGCACCAAGTTCATTGTAATTCTCTGCAATCCAGTAAGGAGAACAATATCTGAGTTCACTTTCGAGCAGCTCAATAAAATTAAAGACAAGTTTCAGGTGGACACTGATGAAGCCAAAGTGATCGCCAAAAGGACTTTCAATTCTAGTAAATTTGAGAAATATATCACGACATCTTCCGGTCGTATTAGGACAAACGTAGATATCATCACTCACAGTATGTACGATAAATATATTCTATCGTGGCTCAAGCTCTTCTCACGCTCACGATTCCTTTTCGTCGATGGCGACAACTTCACCCACAACCCCGTCACTGTTCTCAACGAAATAGAGCAATTTATTGACGTTCCGCGTTACTTTAACAGCAGCAGATTCTACTTCGATAAAGAAAAGGGTTTCTTTTGTCTTTCAGAACCTTTCAAGCAGTGTCTACGGTCAACCAAGGGCTTGGAACACCCACCCGTTGATAGGACAGTATTGAGGAAACTCAGAGAACTCTTTAAAGCGCATGACTTTGCTACGAGTATTCTAACATTAAAGAATTTCACATGGATGAAGAATGATTACGGTACCAAGGTACAACCTTGAGGTCCCACTCCAAGAACATACGTATGCACTAATTAATGATGTATGATTTTATTGCATGGTACAAGACTAATGATGAAAAGGATTGCAATAC
Organism: Lytechinus pictus; assembly: GCF_037042905.1. NCBI lineage: Eukaryota > Metazoa > Echinodermata > Echinoidea > Temnopleuroida > Toxopneustidae > Lytechinus > Lytechinus pictus. The sequence continues at coordinate 23,953,061 of NC_087254.1, forward strand.
AATTATATCGCGAATACTTTGGTGAACTTACCCCAACGGCAATCCTAATATTTTGTTGAGTGGACTTGTTGACGAGTAGTACCAATATTAGCATTACTACAGATATCATGAATATCACGGCAATGCCAAAATCAAAGATTATTGTCCCATATAATATGCCTTTGATGCGCCATGAGGCTGATATTTTATTTGTCTTTGTGATTACAATAATCACATTCAGTATTCTAATGAAGCATTGAAAATATTTTTTTTTTATTATTGACCTTCCAAATCACCCGTTTTGTCTGTTTCGTTGTAGGCCTATTCCAATCACGTTTTACATGTTTTAGATCACGTTACGTTGAAAGATGCACTGTATGATCCTTATTTTGCTGACAAGCTTGATTTTTTTAATCTATGTTGTATAAAAGAGGCTTTTCCAATGATGGATTTATACCTTGCCTTGGACGCTTTGTAATAAAGGTCTTGCTGATAGGTCGTCTCTTTCAAAAGAAAGAAAATAATTCATTATAGTGAACAGGTTGTATTATAATTAAGAGTAAAATTGTACTGTACTATATTTTATTTCCTGTTAGCCATTGAACAGTGTTGAAATTTTACTTTTGAATTCGTTTAAAGAAATGAAAAAGAAATCGACTTTGCCACATGCTGACGAATTATCTTTATGATCATGATGATTATGTTTTGTATAAACATGGGAAGATGTCATTCTCAATCATTATTGTTGTATGCAATAATCGAATAGATGTTTATTATAGATATGGGAGAGATTCAATTATAAATGAGATTATAGAAATTCAGAGTTGCTTGGATGAATTTATATGAAGAAAATGTTCCGATTGCAATAAGTTTAACACAAAGTAACACTAACCACAATACTACGACATTTGACATAGTTGTATATAGTCTCACGATAGGAGATATGTGAAGTAGGATATATTATTATGCTCTTTGAATTTAGCGTTGACCCTGTTGAGTATATCTTTCTACGAAGGGAGGAACTATAGGGGAAAACAAGTGGGAGAGTAAACATGGTGAAAAGGTAGAAGAGGGGAAGGATATGCTGAAGAAGCAGAAGAAGAAGAAGACGAAGAAAAATAAGTACACGAAGAGGAGGAAGAAGAAAATGAACAAGGGAGAGAAATAGAGAGAGAGATGGAGAGGGGGGGGGGGTTTTATAAGAATAAAATCTTTGACACCAAATCATCGCTCATGAAATGTGAGAGGTATTTGGAAAAACAATATTTGTTCCTTTGTACTTTGTGTTCAGGTGCTGGGGTCTTCTTGTTGTTCATAAACAATATTTATCGATGGCCTTAATATCATTTCTTTCAGTATGGCTGGACTATCAGTCCTATGAGCACAATAATGGAAATGCTTTCATAAATCATCTATAAAAATATTGAAATGCGAATAACCCGTGGTTTTCATAAAGGTTGCTCCAGCTTCGGCTTCCAAATAGCTAGCGATTGAAATCTAATTTTGATTGCATTAGGGTGCCTCGGGCGACATTTAGAAGTAATATAGGGAAGATCTTGCATTATTGATTAAGTGGCAAAGGGACAGGGTATAATATTTGTTTTCATGTAAGCTGCAATAAAGGATGTCAATGATATGGAAGAGGAGTGGTTCTTTTTTCAAGGCATATGGTGTCTTTGTGGTTTGAAATAGGTGGCAAAATTGAATGAGAATTGTTGTCATCTGTCATGTCTTTTGAGCAATAATCATAATTATTGCAGGTGCGCCAAGTTTTGTTTAGCAGTATTTCTGTTCTTTCTTTTCAAGGGGGTGGACAGTGAAATAGGCCAATTATCTGACTCTCTGAACTATCTGATACCTGAGCAATATTTCATGATGGTTATTGCCTACCAGAACAGTCAATTTGACCATTCGATATGTTCGACCCAACCGGAGGTGACGTGAAACGAACCGAGTTTTGCCGAAGTGGGATCGTTTTGTTCGGTCTTTTCGTCATTCTGGGTCCAAAAATTGTGGTGCTGGTAGACAATTTTCAAAATCTGTAGAATAGTCTGTACCGCTTCGATAATAATGATATTCATGTGTTATATATGCACCCAAACGGGATATCAAGTTCATTTTTTTAAAATATATAATTAACTTTTTTCAGGGAGGGGTGTTAGAAAGTATTCCCCCTGGTAGATCTGCATGTGTCCGCCCCTGATTATAGTAGTATGAATGACGTCATGAATAATATACAAACGAAAGTGCCGAGATGATCCACGACTATTCGTTTGTTTACGAAGATATGAAATCTTAAAGCTATATAAAAGAGCATAATTGACGGCTAAGTTAATCTAGTAGATCACTATTTTGTGACATGTGAGATTATATTTGAAAATGTAGTGTTTTGCTTGTTGAATTTCGCTCCAATTATATTCAATTCATATCAATTTATAGTCATTCTATGTAGTTGATCGTTGCTAGTCCATATATTCGGGGTGGGGGAGGTCAAATATCAGTAGGAAGTATGCGAAAATACAAATAAATCGGAAGAATTGCAAAGATTTCAGTATTTGTTGAGACTTATTGATGATTGCTAAAATTTAGATATCATTTTTAAGGCCAGGCTTGACCTGGTATAAGATTAATGTTGAGTGCTTGACGTAAATCTATTGAAAATATTCTTTTCTTCATTTTCATATCATGAAAGATGTCATAGTTTGTCAATCATGAATATGATTTATCTATTAAATTCAAGTTACTATGTAACTGAAATGTTCGGATTGAGATTGTTATATTTATTATAACAAGGCTAGGAGGGGACAATCAATAATATATTCATAAAATAAAGAAATTATTATGGAATAAAAAAATTATCATCTGTCTAATGTCTTGTTAATATGTCAAATTGTATATTTATTTCAAGAGTGATGTATGTATATATTTGTTCCGTCTCTTTTCACAAACGTCATGAGGAATTAAAAAAAAATGAAACTATTAAAATGATATGGGTTTCCATGTGCTCTTTAATCTTGTTTTGTCTTTCTTTTTAATCTGATCTTATGGAGAATTACTGCAGCTAATTTTAAACATGTAAAACAAATATGAAGAATAAGATGAATCAGTTGCTTCATTTTCCTGCCAGATCCTTTTTGTTGTACTCCATACAATTATCACGCTTTTTCATAATCAATTTGAAGAGGAATAATGTTAACAATATTCGTAATTATTTGAATGATCCGGCCACGTTACATTAAATCGTAAGAAAATGAAAATACGAGAATGAATTTAGAAGAACCGAATCCCATATTTTCTTGACATCAAAAATTACATTTTTTCATCAAGAATTCAAATTCTTTTTTGAAGAATAATTTGTGTTGTTAAAAGAAAATTATTGTCATGAAATGGGATTCAGAAAGACGGATAGGCATATCCTTTACATTTGTCGGCATTCGCTGGCTAAGTCGTTCTGCCCCTTGAGGAATACTTTTCCTTTTACATTAATAGAAGATAAACAGGATTAATAGGTCTATGTGATAAAGTAAGTAAACTGTGAAGCGAATGCATGATCGGCAGGTGCTAGTGCAGGAGACAGAGGAAGAAACTAGATTTCGGGTGACACTGAGCGTAATTTTTAAGAAAGGAGTGGGGTGGGGGCTATGGAAACGAAGATTAGAATGAATGAGGGAGAGAAATATACGGGACTTTCACCATTATCAACAATTCTATTCTCTAATTTCACCGAGTGTGATTCTTCAAATTTAATTATGTTATTGGCAATGTAAATTTAAAAAATTGAAAAATGCCAATGTATATTCCTTCAATAATACATGAAATCAGGTCATGCAGGTGGGACAGCGTTCTTACCCTTGTCCTCAAAGGTGGCGCAATAGACCAGTTCGTAGTTACTTCTGGGACAATTTTGGTCTAATTACCTTTCATTTCTTTCTTTAAGATAGGTAGATTTCAAAGCAAATTACGTATGCATGCCTTACATAGCGGAATGAAGAAAATGAATAGACCAGGTGACTAGAATAGCACATCAATGAACACTCTATGAAGTTATTTGTTGCATTTCTACTTTGAATGCATACTACATGTACTAGAGGATGTTGCACAATGTACTTGGCAAACTGTGAAATACCTACCAGTCATTCGTGGACGCATTGTTTTTTGTGAATGTGAATGAAAAACACAATTCAAAAGAATATATGAATAATCAAGACATCGAATTTGGTGCTTATCTCATTAAATTTTAAACCACCATGTCACTTTAGTACAAATGACCTTCCTGTTATCATGCGCAGAATCTTCTGATCATGCGCAGAGTGGAACTACGAACTGGCGCAATTTAAAGAGATCATGGGACAAAGCTTTAGTGTAATAATCATTTTTAGAGATAACAAAAATAATAATTCAAAGGAAAATTACGAAGACTGTACGGCAGGCATCAACAGATGGCGTAATGAACAATGTTTTTTTTTGACAATTTCGGTTTTAGTCACGGTTTGAGTGATGTTCGTGATCTAACGCGTGGGGGTGGGGGGGGGGGGGGTTAACATCACGTATGCCCGTTTCATGCACTGACATAACGCATTTGGCTCATTGCATAACTACTTTGATCGTATCCACAAGCCTCCAGTTATTGATTTACTTTTCAGTGCTCTGAAATCTCTACTAATTCTAAATCCACACATTAGGGGTGAGGAGGATTTGAAAGACTTTTGAATTAATGATAAATGTCAAAATTGAAATATCTACTAAAATATGTACTACCGCCCTGTAAGAAACTTACAAGAAGCAAGTCAAATATGAGAACAAATAATCGTAATTTCTACTGGGGTGTAACCATAAAATTTGACAGACACTGGTCAGCCAGTAGGGGGCGCTGCTCCCTCAAAATCTTCACAAACGATATATGTTTTTCTTACATCATCGTGTTTCATTTTCCAATATAAAAAAAATCTTAGAATTTCGTGGTTGATTTCAGTGTCCTTTGACACACAAGATTCATTATATAACTTGAGCATTGCTTTAAAAACTATAATATTCAGATCGCTCGCTGCTCGTGCTCTAAAATTTTCTGAAAAATAAACGGTATCTCAAACCAAGTTACCTCAAATTCATGTTATTTTAAACACCACTGAGTTTTGAACAACGGATACACACAAAAGCATGGGACATACTCGCAACTACAAATGCATCTTACAACAAGTAGATTCGAAAGTCAAAAAGGGGGCCTAAGCTTTCGATCCTAGCAGAATCTTCGTCGGAGGCAAAATGACCATGAACAAGTAGATTCTAATGAATAGGCCTAAACAATAGAAAAATATCAGATATAATGAAGGTTTGACGGAGGTTCAACCAAAGGTAAGAGGGTTATGAATGAATGAATGAAAAATAAATGAAGGAATTAAAAAAATGAATGAATGAATGAATGAATGGATGGATGAATGAATGAAGGAATGAAGGAATGAAGGATTGAAGGAATGAATGAAGGAATGAAAAAATGAAAGAATGAATGAATGAACGAATGGATGAATGAATGAACGAACGAACGAATGAATGAATGAATGGACGGACTGATGAATGAATGAAGGAATGAATGAATGAAGGAATGAATGAATGAACGAACGAACGAATGAATGAATGAATGGACGGACTGATGAATGAATGAAGGAATGAATGAATGAAGGAATGAATGAATGAATGAATGAATGAATGAATGAATGAATGAATGAATGAATGAATGAAGGAATGAATGGATGGATGAATGAATGAATGAATGAATGAATGAATGAATGAATGAATGAATGAATGAATGAACGAACGAACGGACGAATGAACAAATGAATGAATGAATGAATGAGTGAGTGGATGGATGGATGGACGGATGGATGAATGGATGAATGAATGAATGGATGAATGGATGGATGAATGAATGAATGAATGAATGAATGAATGAATGAATGAATGAATGAACGAACGAACGAATGAATGAATGAATGAATAAATGAATGAATGAATGAATGGATGAATGAATGAACGAACGAACGAACGGACGAACGAACAAATGAATGAATGAATGAATGAATGAGTGGATGGATGGATGGATGGATGGACGGATAGATGAATGGATGAATGAATGGATGAATGGATGGATGGATGAATGAATGAATGAATGAATGAATGAACGAACGAACGAACGAATGAATGAATGAATGGACGGACTGATGAATGAATGAAGGAATGAATGAATGAAGGAATGAATGAATGAACGAACGAACGAATGAATGAATGAATGGACGGACTGATGAATGAATGAAGGAATGAATGAATGAAGGAATGAATGAATGAATGAATGAATGAATGAATGAATGAATGAATGAATGAAGGAATGAATGGATGGATGAATGAATGAATGAATGAATGAATGAATGAATGAATGAATGAATGAATGAACGAACGAACGGACGAATGAACAAATGAATGAATGAATGAATGAGTGAGTGGATGGATGGATGGACGGATGGATGAATGGATGAATGAATGAATGGATGAATGGATGGATGAATGAATGAATGAATGAATGAATGAATGAATGAATGAATGAATGAATGAATGAACGAACGAACGAATGAATGAATGAATGAATAAATGAATGAATGAATGAATGGATGAATGAATGAACGAACGAACGAACGGACGAACGAACAAATGAATGAATGAATGAATGAATGAGTGGATGGATGGATGGATGGATGGACGGATAGATGAATGGATGAATGAATGGATGAATGGATGGATGGATGAATGAATGAATGAATGAATGAATGAACGAACGAACGAACGAATGAATGAATGAATGAATAAATGAATGAATGAATGGATGGATGAATGAACGAACGAATGAACGAACGAATGAATGAATAGATGAATGAATGGATGAATGAATGAATAAATGAATGGACTCAAAAGCAAACATAGACATGGATCACTGATAAATGCATATAAAGAAGTACAAAATGTATGGTTTTTTGGGCCCCGGGAGAAGTCAGGCTTGTGAGAGTGGTCCTATCCCCTAAAAAAATTAAACTGACAATCATGAGGGGGTGGGGTCGGGGTCACTCATTGGAATATCATGTCGCCCTGGCTATAAATTCACTGAGAGCGTTCTTTATCGTGTATCTATCATGAAACGCGCCTAAACACAAGTTATGGGTTTTGTTCTAACCTGCAGCTACGATGGTTTAAAGAGGAAGTTTCCACTTCGAACTGCCTGGTTAAAACAACCACTTTATGACTTTATCTGTCCCGCTTGCTGGATTATCTCACATTATTTTATCGTGAAATCACTCAGACTTTCTCACAGAGTTATTAAACGATCTTCATTCTGAATGACATAATCATACTTATTTTCCTTAAAAAAACTATTCAGGCACAATAAAATCGATATTTTTTGTTATGGGGTATTGAGTTGTCAATAATGGTAGCTTCATTAAAAAATGTAAATAGATCTATTGATTAAAAAAAAAAGTTCAAAGAGAACACAGTAAATGCGCATGAATAATGCACAGTATGATTGGGGATGCTCGCATTTGACACAGCAGAATACAAAGTAAAAGAGAAAGCAACAATCGCGCCCTTTACGTGTTTTCAGTTATTTCAATCAAAGTGATTTGATGTCAGCAGATCTTGCAACATTAAGATACCTCAAAATTTAATGTTACTGAGCTTTGTCGCTTCTCAACCATCTGAAAACTGGTCTTACTCAGAAAAAAATGGGCAGTAAAGGGGATGTCATAGGAAGAAAAGAGGGCACTAATTGGCTATCAAAATGGAACGCTGTTAGTGGATATTTGTTGTTTGAACCTGTGAGGGCATTGCCCCTGTCTCCCCCCCCCTTTTTTTTTTGGGGGGGGGGGAAGGCACGTGCGCCACTTCTCTCCTCTTCTCTCCAAAGAGAATGGACATTATTTCTTTCTACAATCATCACATGAGGGCGTGAGTCTGTTATGAATTACAATACCCATTCAGGTTCAGTCTGGTTTATTTGTGTACAGCTGCAGCTAACCATCGATATTGTCACCGCAGGGCGGCCGCAACTCTCGGGTACTGCTGGTAGCGAGAGAATGTCTAAGTCGCCGAATAGAAAGTGCGAGGAGCAAAAACAGATTTGAATGAGAAACATTACATCCTTTAAAGTTAAAAATGCATATCAAGATATTTGATTATTTTGAATTTACCTTAGTAATGTAGGGGAAGATCTTCAGCTTTCCAACCATCGAAACCACACTTGACTGAAACAGTGCTGGACTGAGATCTCGAAGACAAGTAGAGTAGACACGGGGTAGACATTTTTCAAGTTTTGGTAAAACCCCGTCACACTAGAGGCGGAATGAGCCGGAATGCCGCCGGAATGAAAATTCTTGGTACATTCCTGGATATTCGAAGCGCATTCTAAAAATTCTGACTGCATTCTGAGTGCATTCCAGACATTCGGGTCCATTCTTGTGACCGGCCCGAATGTTTTGCTCATGTTCAAAACTTTCGAAGTGCATTCGAAGTGGAGAAATATCGAACGACATTCGAAGTGCATTCTGACTGCTGCATTCTAAATATTCTTGCTTCATTCTAACAGCATTCTTAATATTCTTCCTGTGTTCCGACTGTATTCGAGCTGCATTCGACAGTCAATACACCCGGAATGTGCAAGAATCATTCGAGGCGGGATCAAAGGACGTTCTAAGTATTCGAACGACATTTTTGCAAAAGTAGTGAAAATTTCAAATTCCCTCCCGAATGTGGCACGAATTTTGAAAGTTCTTCATTCCGGCTGGTTCTGCTCGATTACTGCTGATTCCGAATAAGTGTGACGGGGGTATAAAACGTGAAAGCCAACATGTTATGGTGTGAATGCTTTGAATGCCTCAAGTGTACCCAGTCATGTAAAGCAACCTGTTCAGCCTTGCATTTATTCGTGACAGATTTAGGCTTTTGAATGCTACCATGACCGTGGAGATGTCCTGGCGGAGTGGTCAGATGCCTGAGAAAGGGGGGGGGGGGGGGGGGGTGGGCACTCAAGTATAATGGCGGGTATGATGGTCCTTAAGCCCCCCTTTAAACGCCTTGCCACCAGTTCCCAAATATATCATTTCCACCCTTTTCACTGACCAACCCGTTCTCCCCCGATATGCTGCTCATTTCAGGCTTCCGTTATCGAAGACCCCCATTTAATGTTTAATTCCAGTTCCCAATGAAGCGCCCCCATTCACAGAGGGCCATCTAGTTTTCAAGCCCTTCACAATAAACCTCAGTTCTTGTTTAATGTATGTCTTTAGATTTTGGGAGCGAATCCGAGACCCCCCCCCCTCTCTCTCTCTCTCTCTCTCCCGAGCTGACCATTCGTTCAAGACGAGATTTCAATTTAACGTCTCTGTGTCAAGCTTTCCATCTGTTCTCTTATTTCTTCATTCTTTCTTCTTTCATCATCTCGTTCTCCACCCCTTCATTTGACAAAATGTACTCTTGATATGCTTTTAAGGTAGCGCTGTCAATGGATCATAATCACCTTGCAGCTATTAAAGGGATGGTCCGGGCTGAAAATATTTATACCTAAATACATAGAGTAGAATTCACTGAGCAAAATGCCGAAAATTTCATCGAAATCGGATAACAAATGATAAAGTTATGGAAGTTTAAAGTTTTGCAATATTTTGTGAAAACAGTCGTCATGAATATTCATTAGGTGGGATGATGATGTCATAAATTATCTCCACTTTCGTTTTCTTATGTTATTACATAAAATCATATTTTTTCATTATTTCATACTTGTGTGAATAATATGTCTCCCTTATAATGAAATAAGTTGCAGCAATAAATATCTAATGCACTAAATCAGTTGTCAATCCAATTTTTCTAGTTCTTTGAACAAAATTTGAATAAACCTAATTTCATATAATAAAATACAAAAGAACAAGTGGGGATGATTTTGATGAAATTTTCGGCATTTTGCTCAGTGAATTCTACTCTATTATTAAGCTATAAATACTTTCAGCCCGGACCATCCCTTTACAGGACAAGTCCACCCCAGTCATACGATGATTTGAATAAAAAGAGAAAAATCCAACAAGCATAATTATATAACACTGAAAATTTCATCAAAATCGGATGTAAAATAAAAAAGTTGTGACATTTTAAAGTTTCGCTTAATTTCACAAAACAGTTATATGCAGATTCCTGGTCGGTATGCAAATGAGGATACTGATGACATCACTCACTCACTATTTCTTTTGTATTTTATTATACGAAATATGAAATATTCAAATTTTCTCCTCATTGTCAAGTGAAACAAAGACTAATTCCTCCATGAACATGTGGAATTAGCTTTGTTTTAATACTATATGGTTTAATCAAGTTGGTCCTTATCGTCAAATCTGTAAAAAATTGAATATTGTATAATTCAAACAATAAATAACAAAAGAAATAGTGAGTGATAGACATCATCGACTGTCTCATTTGCATGTCACTGAGATGTGCATATAACTGTTTTGTGAAAAATAAGCGAAATTTTAAAATGTCATAACTTTTCCATTTTACGTCCGATTTTTATGAAATTTTTAGCATTTTGCAAGTTTGATTTTTCTCTATTTATTCAAATCATCATTTTTCTGGAATAGACTTGACCTTTAATGATGATCGTACCTAGTAATGAGGGGTAATGAGCTAATCCAATTTTTTGATCGATTTTGACATATATTATTCAGAAAATAATATCACATTTCACCCTTCTCTCTTTCCTTTTCTCTTTTCTTGGTCGTACTTTTTTTTTTTTTTTTTTTTTTTTTTTTTTTTTGGGGGGGGGGGGGCGCCTCCCCATGGCCCTAACTGTACGCCACCGATCGTATCCAAGAGCTCTTTGTATCTGTTGAAGCCGGGTGTTGAAGACGCCCACAGACTTGCTCCTGCAAGATCGACCGATCAAAATCTGGTTAGCAAAGGGCGCTGCGGAGTGTCAGGGGCGTTTCTGACTCGCCAGATACGGGCTCACAACAGCGCCAGTGCCACTGGCAAAAGCCGGGGTTCGCTCTTGACAGGATCCTTTGAAAACTTCGGTGAATAGCAGTTTTTATGAAAACTGTTCTCGCATACATCTTTCATTAGTAAAACACATGTCTTTATCAATATATTTCCCGCAAATTTCTGAAAATTCTTTTCCCTTGATAGTCCAAACTTGCCTCTATCTTTCCAATGTACCATTTTATTTTTAAGTAGTAGTTCTGCATTTATCTCAATCAAAATACAAAATTGAAATAATGATAATTCGATTTCATCATAATCATGTAATAATCATGATAGTGACGATATCGAAACAAGGAAAGCCCAGATAATACAGATGATGATTTTTTTTAAATCTATATATTTTAGAATGACACCAATTCAAATAATAGTTTTCTTCGCAGGAAATGCATGAGTGAGCCATTCCTTCGTAAATATTTTATTATTCATTTTTTAATACCCCCTTCATTTTCATTCTTTCGCGCCACTCTCCCCCCCCCCCTCTCCCTCTTTATGTATCTGCTCTTTCTATATCCCATCTCTGCCCTGTAATCCCTTTCTCCCTTTTTTCAATCTCTATTTTAAGAACATTATATTAATTATTTGGTCCCCATGGAAGACTAGCTGCACATGTAATTGGTGCAGATGAATATGGGTTATCCAACCGTCTCTTGTCTTGAGTCTGGTCTTTTTGTCTTATAACTCCTTTAGCATATTAAGAGCTTCAATGTTTTTGTGATGTTTTTCGTCAATTTCTAGAATTTTTTTCATTGTTATGTATATGCTATCCTTTATGTTTCTTTATGACATATATAATACAAACAAACAAATAATTCTTAGGTCCATACAGCGCATAATAATCGGTGAAGACCTATTATGCGCTTTACAAACTATTTTTCTTAAATCTTAAAATTTTTGTTTATAATCTGTCATTCGACTATGCGCAATTGGCTGGGCGTTGTGGCATGCGCCTGTAATCCAAGCTGTAGGGAAGTTACAAATTGATGTAGAGGTTCGAACCCTGGTCACGTCTTTCGGATGGTGACGTCAAAGGTCGGTCCCATACGTAAATAATCATATCTGATTGATACACGTCTGACAAAACTCAAATACACACACACATATGCGCAATTGTTTAGAGACATGAAGATTCAGAGTTCGATTCCTATAGTAATGCGGCTCCTGATCAAGGCATTTCATCTTCATTGCTCTTCTATCATAAATTAAATAAATCATAGACCCTTTTTTATTATTACCAACGTCCCTAAGACAGTGTTCGAGAATAATAATTTTCATTTTGTCTTAATGCAAAGTTTATTTCAAACAAAAATGATTTATGCATGAATTTTTTCAAAGGGCAATGAATAAGGAGTCATCTCAATATGGAGCAATGCACTCTTGAAAATACCGGGTAAGCCACTGACAAGGAAAATCAGTTGACTTTACAACCAATTTCGGATTTACAAAATGACCCGGAATCTGGGTCACACCTGACCTTATTCAGGATGATTTGTCCCGGGGAGTGTTTCATGAAAGGATTTTATCCGACAGTTACCAGTGCTTCTATAAGCCAATCAGAATCAAGGAAAGTTGTCAGATCTGACAACTTGTCTAATGAAAATGTTGATGAAACAATCCCCTGGACTTTTGGACCCAAGTGACTGATTTGCGTTCAGTCGGGGGGGGGGGGGGGGGGGGGTTAAAAAACAGTAATGAATTAATATAAATATATATATATATATCTATCTACTTACACATTTTAAACATATTTTGTATACGAAAATATCTGATTATTTTCAAACTAGGTCACAATTACTAGCTTATTCTCTGCTTTTATATAAAATAATTCACAATAACAAAATATTTTTTCAAAATAAAGAAAACAAATACAAAGTTTCGGTATTGGTTTTTAAATGCTGTGCATTTTATTCAACTCACAAGAAATACTATTCATCAACAACAATACAAAGACATGAATATTCTATATTCAGAAAACCATTACAAACTTCATAAATAACTTTCCATCCAACTATTACAATATAATAACATCACTCTATATAGAGAATAAAACTCCGATAATAATCTATTTCTTAGTATTGATGTCTCTCCTTCATCCACAAAGTTACAATAACACTTTCCCCAAACCTAACTAATATGAGAGCATCTTGAAAAAAACATATAACAAAAGAAATATGAAAACGACCATAACGTGTATCAAACTTTGAGTGTCAATTAAGTGAAGCAGCATTTACATGACCGATTCATTCAGTAAATAACAGCACCGTTAAGCATAACGTTTTGAACGACATACTTCCCAAGAAAACTATACATTAATATTTTGAAGGCTTTTGGGGTAAAGGATATGGCAAAGAAAAAACATGGGCGAAGAAGAAACACAGTACTTGTATAAAGGAGCTCAATAGGGGATTGGGAAGGGGCGGGGCGAAGGTGGTCAGGAAACAAGACAGAGAAAGGTGATTGTATAGGGAAAAATTACAAATCAATATGATTAATTCTAATTATTTTGTCTCTCTATGACAAGAACATCAACTAAACATAAAGGTTTCAATGAAAAAGATTGCAGAAATCAACTGGAAATTATTCAAAATAAGTAAAGAAATCAAATGAGATAATACATGAATATTTCAGAAGAAAAGTAAAGAACTGAAAATTGAAATTATACTAATAATTAAAATTATTATTTGAATATCACATCTTAATTTAGAAGCTAGTCGAGTAAAAATGAACAAAATATTAACAATAGACAAAAACAACAACAGAGAGGGACGGGGGCAGACCGCTACACCTATATCGCGAAAAGGTGCGAAAAAGTCCCAAGGTTGATTGGGTGATTAAACAGAAATTCTAATCAATATGTGTATAGGGAAAATAAAACAAATACATGTAGGAACAAATACTTTACAGAATGAACACAATGAAAACAATCCAATAATCTGAATGGTCAACAATGACTGCTTCAGACAAAAATACTGTTCTGCAGCAAAATTTATGCGTGTGGAGAGGGAAAATGAATAGAAATATATATCATATGCCTAAAGTAGAAAATTTCTTAACATTGCAGGGAAGAACTTTTCAATAAATGTCCTATAATCTTACACTATTTCCATAATTCAAAATATAAACATCACGCCAAAAATAACAAAAGTATACAAACTGTAAACAGTTGTGCGATAGATCAAATTGAAAAAAAAAGTGCAAGTGCCGAAATGTACATTCCGTATATAAGTTTTTAACCTGTTTTTAATAGAGAAAACATATTGAAGGTTTGATGAAAATCCATTAAGGAATAATGGAATTATATTTTTTGAAGTTTTAATTTGTTACGTCATATGCGAGCAGCATCCCCCCAAATAAAAAATAATTCCATAAATTCTTTAGTGGAAAATTACGAATAAAAAAAAGTTTTTCTTATAAAAGGGAGATCAAATGATGTGTTAACGATATATTTCCCGCACAAATAGAATCACTTATCTTTTTTTAATGAATTTTCTTAAATTTATATAACAAGACATGGTTATGAAGGATCTGCTCACTGTGACGTCAGAAAATCAAAACTTCATAAATCCGTTATTCTTTGACAAATTTTCATGAAACCTTCAACACTTTTTCTCTAATTTTTCTGCTTCTATTAAAAGCAACTTATCGTGTGGGTGAAATTCCCCTTTAATTAGTAGCTAATATCTTTGCCGTCTCCAAATATGTATGATCAAAATTATATTGGATATAAACAACGACGCAAAGATTCACCCTCTGAGGTGGAAAAAAATTACCAAATTTTGCGAAAAGATGAAAACATATGAGTCTGTTACACGATTAAAATTTGTCCAACATTCAGTAAAATAACAAAATACACGTTTTATGGGAACATTTCAACACAGCAATGAATAAATTATACACCATATTTGATCTCCCTTTACCCATCATGCATATTCCCTTCCGCACATTTTACACATTATTGGGCAAATCTAACTCAACCCTTTTGTTTAAAGAGTTAACTGACTGGATTTTGGGCTTGCCATATTCCCTTTTGCTATCTTGCACAATTATCTTTACGATCAATTCGGTGAAATATCTCCCTGGTGAATGAATACTGTAGTGGTATGAAATAGTGATGGCAGAAATACGAAATAATAGACTATAAAAGAAAGCTATCATCTTGCTAAAATCTACGTCAGGCCGATGATCTTTCTGATTAGTCATTTCAACTACCGCTACATGTATTTTGCTAACACCGGCATTAATAAAAAAAGGGTTTCAGAATCATTTTAGCACATCTAAAATGAAAAGGGTATAGTTAGACTTTATCTTGATCGCAGGTCGAAAATTAAAGAAATATATATTTTCAAGAAAAAAAAAACACTGTATGGGTTAACAACAATCTCGACTGAAGTAAAGGAAGCCAAGAAAACTACCGGTGTTTGAACTATTGTTGCAAAATACAAATAAATATATACCAACGTTGAAAAAAAAATCTACGACTCATAAAGCTTTATTTTAAGAGAAGGCAAAAGCAATTTTCGGGATCCGAATTATATAAAAGGATAAAAAACGTTTTCAAGCATGTCAAACACTTCTCAAGAAATTTAGTTCATTATAATTAATTCTATATTTTAGATATGATTTTTGTGACCTTGTTTACTTTGACAGCTGAGTATTTAATCATTTAATCCAGGAAAACGAATTACATTTTTATATTATCTAACGAGACCATACTTTCGTGACGTCATCACTCAGAGAAGATGTAGCATTTTCTTAAATTAATCGAGCTGGTATTTCCAACACATGTAATGACACTGAATATATACTTTAAAAAAAAAAACCTCGCACGTACCTTTAAGAAGATACATTTCTGCACAAAATATATGGCATATAATCTTACAAATAAAATCAAGTAAATATTAACACATAATACTGATATATTTCCATTTGTCAGTGGACTACATAAAGTGTGAAACTAATGTCATAGTGTATATACAAATATTTCATTTTTTTTTTATAATACTAATCACAAACATATAACAAAGTTCTTCTTAAAACATGTATATATAACTATATATCTTCTAATTTTCTCTTTCTAATACCTCTTTATTATTTTCTATCAAATATGCTAACTTTTCCCGATGAATTTACCTTCCTTCGCTTGAATTTCAAATTCTGTCTTTTAAAGCCGCCCTGTGTTTCCTTCGCACAATCTAATCTATCAAACCTGCATTCTCATCACTAATTGTCAAGGTAACTGAAAACAAACGCATGTTGATACAATATTCCTCGGTGCGTTGGTCACATTGAAAATGATAACTACGTGTAATCGCTACCATGCATGGTTTAATATAAAATTAGTTAATGGCGGCAAGATTATCAGCAAAAAGCGGTGCATGACTGATTTTTTAAAGAAAAATATCAAGGTTGTAAAAGGTTTTAACGCACACTGGTACTAACTAGCACCATATCTCAAGCTAAATGTCACATTAACAACTGGGAATACTGTTTTCTTGAAGAAAAAAAAAGATATTGCCCCAAAAACTTATTCATCAGACACTCAAAATTTTGAATAACGTCTGAATTCACGTGCATGAAATTAATCTCGTTAACACGTCATGATGCAGCTTTCGCTTTCAGTAGATGGAGTTATTACGATGAAAGGATTTTATACCATGACAAATATTTCAGCACCAATGGAATCGTTTACTGTAAAAACAAATTTGATTGTGCTCAAGTTTTGTCTAGGGAATCTAATTGATATATTCGATTTATGTACGAGTTCCTGATTGAGAGCCGATGACCGAATTGTGGTGGTCATTTTAAAACATGTTAATCATAACAGTAATATATTCGCATAACAGAGGAAAGCTCTAACATGCGCGGTATCAAGCAGATTTGGTCCAATATCAAGAGTAAACAATACAATTTTCTCCATCGACATGAATCTACAACGATTTTCAACAATAAATAATAATGACAAAATGTTAATCATTTAACACTCTATATAACAAACAAAACACCCCAAATATTTCACAAATCGATAATATGCCATTACGGGTCATCATTGTGTACAACAGCTGAGAATCATTTTCTATTAATAATCGATGACAACGCTGAGCGACATAACAAATTTTCAGACTACATATCGAAATTCAATCGTTTAGTCACTCTGTCAATAAATAACTGTTTTCAATTCGCTTTCAACAAAATCTTAACTCATCCCGTATAATATTATACTAAAACGGCAGTGCTGTATATATTTCAAGTGCATTCATAATATACATTCGTAATATTTGTTTTTCAAGTGTAGAGCAATTTAACAGTATAATCCTGGAGGTCACCCAATGCTCTCTTTGGGTAAATCAATGATCACAATCTGAGTAAATTCATGATCATATATCACATAACAACAAACAAGCGTTTATAATGACACACATGAAATAAATTGACAAATCTTAGTGAATTCCTACATCAAAATAAATGTCATCTTTTCTCAGATAAATTATTATATGTGGTGTTGATCATAAAATTATCGAAATCCACTAAATGAAAACAAAATAAACGAAAAAAGAATGATAATCAAGACTTTGAAATTGAGGTCAATCAAATCACCTTCCACGAAATGTAGTATATTATCAGATGAGCAATAATCAGAAGTAGTATACATATAGTCATGATCAGATAGTTAGACGGGGAAGAAGATGATGATGAATAAAGGAGAAGAAATGGAATCAAAGAGGAAAAAATGAAATAAGATGAAGATAATGATGATGATGATTGTGCAAGAAGAAGAAGGAAAAAAAAAAACTAAACCCCAAAATAAAGAATGAGAGAAGCAAACTGGAAGGGAATAATCACAAAATAATTAATCAATGAAAACTAATATTTCAGTTACATTCTATTAAATAAACGAAACAAAAAATCCGGAATCAAAACTAATGAAATGATGAATTTTCTACCGGAAGTGGATATGATCAATGATCATCAATCCATCATGATTGCGAGAAGAAACCCTCAGCGGTGTTACTTTCTCGAATGGTGAAGGTGAACTCTCCCATTTTCACGTCGGTAACGAGAATATTCTCCACTTTCTCTGGCTGCGGACGCCATAGCTCTCGCTTGATCTTCGCAGCAGAAGGGGATTTCATGCTCAGATCCAGGGGGCAATCTACCGACATCGCGGTGAACGAAGATGCTCTCTGTTCGGTTCGGACAGTAAGGATGGATTTCGGGACGACGGGAACTCGAATGGGAGGAGGATGAGGCGGCAGTGACGTCGATAAACCATCTCTCTTCTCCACGTTTTGGGCTACACTTTTGCATATTGTTTTAGCACACTTCGTTTTCTCATGGAATTTCGCCGGGTCCTTTATAACATTTCCGCGATTATCAAGAGTCTTTGTGATGTTGTTATTCAGTTCGACAGGGCTGAGGTTTCGTTTGAGAGATTGTCCAGGGGGTTTAGACTTTTCCACCCCAGTAACTGGCTTCCCTCTTGATGGCATGTTAGGTGAATCCATTGCGATTGAATGTCCATTCTTCTGTTTTATGAAAGCTTGGGGAGGGGCTCTCATTATCTCGCGATTCTGAACGGTTTGGGGACGATTCGTAACGGATTCTACGCGATTTACAACAGTTTCATAGGGATTTGGTTTCCCATTTAGGCTTCCAATTATTTGATTGTTCCAAGAATTTGCAGGAGTCGTGAAAGGTGACTTATGAGCTGGAGTCGTCTTTGGAACGACTTTTTCTCGCAAGGGTGCGTTCAACATTTGACTTAAATTACTGTTTTTGGTTTTTAAATCCTGGTTCGTCGCTTTCGTTGGTGCGTCTTGTCTACTCGAACCATCGTTGGTCTTTGGAAAAGAAGATTTCGGTGATGCAGTTGGGGTTGATGCATTGATTTTCTTTGGCATAAGATCAGAGCGATTCAAACTCCAGTTGCTGTTCTTTATACAGTCCTTAGTACCAGCAGGTTTGCAGGTGTCATGTTTCTTGTCAACAGCTTTGGGAACAGTTGATACTTTCTCACTCACTTTCTTTTCTGGATTTAATAAATTTTGTTTAATTGATGCGACGATGTCTTTCTTGAATGAGGATTTCACCTTCTCGGATTTATTCGACGGTTTTTCATCTATAACCAGTGGACAATCATCTTCATCTTCGTAGTCATATGGACTGCTCTCTACTATGTTCTTGGAAGCCGGTGGACTTTTCAGAGGTGCCTTTTTACTGCTCGCTATCTTGTCCTTGGTAGACACCTTAGCACTGCTGATGATTTTGCCACTTGGTTTGGAATTTGTCTTGGATATGAGACTTGATTTTGTATTGTTGTTGATAGACATACTACTTGATTTAAAATTTCCTACAACAGTCGACTTGACACTACCGTTCGGAGTATTGTCCTGCTTGACGCTGCTTGCAGAGGCTGTAGTGGACGTCTTGACCGGGCCCGTGGCGGCAGAAATTTGCTGTTTCTCCATGTTATCTGCCGAGCTAATCGGGCTCATCGCACTTTTCGGTCTTGCTGCGTCAGTGCCGGTTGGCCTCACAGTGCTATTTCCTGCCGTGCCGCTCGGCATCACCCCGGCATTAACCGCCGTGATACTCAACCCACTACTCCCTGTCATGTCGCTCTGTTTCATCCCAACATTCTCTGCCGTGCTGATCGGCTTCACCCCGCTACTTGTCGTCGAGTCATTCGACTTTGCCCCGCCAATCACTGCCGTGCCGTTCGACTTCGTCTCGCCAATCCCTGCCATTCCGCTCTGCTTCAAACCATCACTCTCTGTCGTGCCGCTCGGCTTCGTTTCGCCAATCGCTGTCGTAGCGGTCTGCTTCACTCCGCCACTCGTTGTCGTCGTCGTCACACCGTTCTGCTTCGCCCCGCCATTCCCTGTCGAGCCGCTAGGCTTTACTCCGTTATTCACCGACGAACTATTTATTTTCGAGCTTATGCTACCGATCGAGGTACTTGATTTCATACTGGTGTTCCCAGTAGAGCTAGCGTTCTTCAAGCTCGTATTTCCGGCAACGCTACTGCTCTTCAAGCTCGTGTTCCCAGCAGCGCTACTGCTCTTAAAGCTCGTGTTTCCGGCAGCGCTACTGCTCTTCAAGCTTGTGTTCCCGGCAGCGCTACTGCTCTTAAAGCTCGTGTTCCCGGCAGCACTACTGCTCTTCAAACTCGTGTTCCCGGCAGCGCTATTGCTCTTCAAGCTCCCCGTGTTCCCAGTGGAGTTACTGCTCTTGATAGTTGCGTTTACATCGGATCCCAACTTTACACCGCTTTTCGAGTGACTAGCTGACTTGCTGGAGCTATTGATGGTACCATTTGACTTGGGACTGCTGACCGTGCTCGATTTAACACCGTTGGTGACAGTGCTGCTGGACTTGGTGCTTGGTGTATTTCCGGACTTGCCACCAGTTGAAACCACATTAGTTTTTTTGACACTATTACTGCTCTCCGTGATTGTCGGCAAAGGCGGATCAGGTGTCGGACTAATAAGACTACATTCCAAGGGCGCAGTTGGGCTAAACAAACTTCCCTCTTTCTTGTGACCCATGGGACTCTTGTCCTTCCTTGGGCTTTTCTCGTCAATTTCTGATGATCGTGAATTGCTCCGGATGACAATCTTTATAGGGCCGAGTTTACCGAACTCCGTTTCTTTCACCTCGGCAACATGCTTGGGAGGTGGTACGAGCTCGGCGGTCACCTCCGACTTGACGGGTCTCGACACTAGCGATGACGAGTGATGGTGGGAGGTGTGTTTGGGTGAAGACGGTGGCATTGGTGATGGCGACGGTGACGGGGACGCAGATGACGATGAGGAGGATGATGATGATGATGACGACGATGAAGATGTCGTTGATGAATGGCGCGAAAGGGAATGTGGTGGTGGCGGGAGTGGTTTTGATGGGGGCGATACCTTTTGTTTCTTTACCTTCAATTTCGTTTTTGTTTTCACTTTCACAATCTTCTTTTCTGATTTCACTTTCTTTGGCAGCGCAGTCACTGGCTGTTGCTGTTTTACCTTCAATTTCTTTTTCTTCTTCTTCAATTTCGGCAGACTTTCTTTACGGACAACGGCATTTGTCTTGTTGATTTTAAGATTACCTTTTGCTTTCCCTTTCCCTTTCAGTTTTTTAACTTTTGGTTTTAATCTGCGGATAGTGATCGAGCCATCTTTATGTTCATAATGCTTGGTTCGAATGACTGTTCCGTCTTTCTTCGTCTTCCGCATGATACGGATTTTTACAACAGGTGACGGATTCTTCAGCGATACCTTTGGTTGCAGCATCCTTTTCTTCTTCTTCACCTTCTTTTTACCTTCTTTCTTTTTCCTCTTAAGTGATACCGGATTTCTCGGTGCAACAGGGGTAACAGGAGCCGTCTTTGCTTTACCATTCGACAAAGATGACTTAGATTTCTTAATCAAAGATGAGTCTTTTCGTTTAACTTTTGGGATAGACTTAGCTTTAAAACCGCCACATAATCTCTTTATCGGTATTTCCTTTTGAAGCAATGGAGGCCCGACATCGTCGGTGTCGTCGTCTGACGATGACGAAAGAAATGACGAGGAGAGATCTTGGGCGAGTTTTCGTTTGACCTGTCCAACGATACTAGCTGTCCTTGCTGGCATGGTGCCTGGTGGCTTAGTCGACGTAGATGGCAGCATACAAGGGGAGACAGTGGGAGTGTTTGAGTTGGCGCTGCTGCTGTTGTCACCCTCCCCATTCTCACCCGGCTCTTCCTTGATGTCAACGGGTTCTGGGCGTGGGACAACATCTGGAATTGGTGCGTCGACCTGGAGAACGAGAGAGAGAAACAATAGAAAAGGAAACTATTACCTTTGTTGAAAATACCATTTATCATAAAGTCTTCTCAACGTAAATATTATACAAGCTTCAGAATTAGGATGTTCAATCTTCAAAAGAAATGAAAAGGACAATCACCCCAACTCATTTTACAGGATCTATAAGAAAATTCAAAATAATTCTCACGCATTGCTCTCTCTACAGCTCACGTTATGAAAAATAACTGAATAATCCTTGTAAGATTTGAGATTTCATTTGTTGATTATCAAGCAGTGTAAACTGAAATCCGCTCGAGCTCAAAATCTTCAGGGCCAACAGACATAATTTGTACTTTCCTTCCTGGAAATGAAATATGATAAATGAATAAAATAGACATGCGCTGCATCAACAAACGATTCAATCACATGCCAATTAAAAATAATTAAGACGATTGGGAAATGTCCATTTCATAGCCACAATAGGATCTCATTTTGTTTTCTTCTCTGTAGATATAAGAACTAACCTGATTACGAAATAACTTTGTCATCTTAAAGGGTAGAGGAGCCTAAAAAGATTTGGTCAAAATAACCGATCTGTGGGTGTATGCGTCCCGCTTAAAATTGTCAATTCAAAATCAAGCAAAATTTTGGTAGATTCTAACCATTTTTGGTTATTTTTTTGGTGTTTGGTGTATTATTTGCCTTTTAAAAGTGTGTGATGATACTATCCATATCCATAATATAACAATAATATTAGAAAGAAATAAAATTGGAGTGAATAAAGTTGATTCGTGTTGTGCCAAATATTTTGAGGGTGGCTATAGCATCAAATCAAACCTTTATGAGCATGAATTTCACGTTTTAAAGAACAAAAGTCATTTTTTAAATAGATTTTGACAAAATATGAAGGAAACGATATGTTCAACATTCCCCTCCTTTCCTTTTTTTACATCTACTCTTTTTTTTTCTTGGTGGGGGGGGGGGGGCAAATCCACCCCATCTTTACAGCATTGCCATCTATAATCTCTAAGGGGGATTTAACCATGGAATATCGAAATAATTTTCATCTAATATTGTACGTGAATTTGGTGGAGGACAGAGAACTTTTAAATAAATGGGAATGTGATGAATAATTGGAACAAAACCCAAAGTATATAGAATCGTACGAGAAGAAGAGTAAGACGATAATGAGGGAGGGTGATTATGATAATAAACAACAACAATAATGATACAAAGAAGAAGAAGAGGAAGAAAAAAAAAGAAGAAGATAAAGGAGAAGAAAGAAGAAGAAGAGGAGGAAGGACAAGATGAATAAGAAGCAGAAGAAGGAGGAGAAGATGATAATGATGAAGGAGGTGGAGGAGGGAGAAGAGAATAAGATGGGAAGACAGGAAAAAGGGAATAAAGGGGAGATGAAGGACAGGAGCGAAGCCGGATGAGGAGGGGGAGAGGATTGTGGTTGGTAACAACAATGACGTCAAAACAGAACTGAAGAGGTGATGAAAGAACGAAATAAGTGTGATGATATTAAACATCAGCGCTTTTGTCTGAAGTGGAGTAGCGATTTCCAAATATGGATGTGAAACTAAAATAATGGAACTACTTTGTCATTGCGTCGGTATTTGGCATTGAATTGCTCGTAAACTTTCCCAAATCAATATCTATGATGTAGGCCTGTAATAGCTGAACACAAGGAAAAATATGGGAGAAGAGAAAGAGCGAAAGGGGGGGGGGGAATGGAACTGTTTTTGAAGGATAAACAAGATTGCAGCAAAAATCACTTAATCGACCGCCATCGTTAAGTAGGCGGCATTCCAAACCGAATGGTAATTACACGGTAACGAGCCGGCCTGGCCCGCCGGGAGTTCGGGGCAGAACGCTAATCATATCACCGTTGGCTCGCTCACTGCGCTTGAGTTTCGAATTACGTAGCGTGGAATTGTAACGGGTTTCGCATACTGGCGGCCAGTACTAGCCGGGGAGAATGGGTATACGCATCGCAATAACACAGGGTAGGTAAATACTCACTCGTTGTAATACTAACATTCGATAGGCTATTCGCGCGAAACTAGAATTGGGTAAACAATGAAAGCTCGAAAAAGAGACACAAGAGCATCGGTGCATCAAGCATCAGGTATCAACTCCTATCTCTCTCACTCCCTTCTCGAGCTGATCTCTTCTTCACTTCAATGCTCCTTCCTCTTTTCTTTCTTTCTTCCTTTCCTTCTTTCTTCCTTTCCTTCTTTCTTCCTTTCTTTCTTTCTTTCTTTCTTTCTTTCTTTCTTTCTTTCTTTCTTTCTTTCTTTCTTTCTTTCTTTCTTTCTTTCTTTCTTTCTTTCTTTCTTTCTTTCTTTCTTTCTTTCTTTCTTTCTTTCTTTCTTTCTTTCTTTCTTTCTTCCTTCCTTTCTTTCGTTCTTTCTTTCTTTCTTACATTCTTTCCTCCTTCCTCTTTGTCATTTTTCTTTCTTACTCCTTTTTTTCTTACATTCTTTCCTCCTTCCTCTTTGTCATTTTTCTTTCTTACTCCTTTTTTTTTCATTTTTCTTGTTTCCCTCCCTTTCCCTTTTCTTGTGTCATTATTTCTTTCACTCTTTTTTCCATCTTCATTTGTCTTTCTTCTTTCTCTCTTCCCTTTCCCAAATTTTACGCTCCCATTCCAACCTTTATCTCTTTATGAAGACCATAACATTAAAACTATGCAATTCGGGGCCTTCAACCAGAAAGTAAAAAGAACGCGATTGGGACGATAACCTCAAGTGTAATTATAAGTTTATTACACTTGTTTATTTTCAAACATAATCATTTTAACTCTTTGCTCCTCTGCATCAAAGGTCCTACGATCTCTATTTCGTATCCAGATCAGTCATATAAAGATCATACAATACTACCAAATAATACCATGGAGCTACAGGCCTACCTCAAAATATGGGTATCACATATCTCAAATATTCACAGTGTGATATTTTTTAATGGATCGCTGCAAACATGTAAAATACAACCACGCACAGCAAAGAGGAAACATTAGCACAGAGGTATATAGCTCTTTGATGAAATATATATAACGCAACAAAACTAAAATATTTTGTTCTCCTGCACAGAGAAATACATATTGCACGCACGCAATCATTGTGGCTTGTATATATTATTGTCCATACAGACTTGAAGAGTATTATTTCTGAACACGAACCTGCTTGGGTCGAGTCCGCAACGCGAGTGATTTCCGCATTTCCCCTCCGAATTTGTGTTTCATCTCAAATGTTTGCCGATATTACGCATTACCGTTTCCATGACGACAGCTACATTTGTCAGATTGTATATCATTGATCATGACACCATATTTATATGTATATCACTCTCTTACGCTCCCTCCGTTCCTCCTCTTTCGCCAATTCTATATTTGCTAGCATCACATCTAACTCTCTCTCCTAAGACTCTCTCCTCTGTTCTCTCTTTCACTCCCTTCCCCTCTCCCAAACTCTTTATTCCTCCTTCCCTCCCCCTATCATGCACACTTTCCCTTCTCTCACTGTCTTGTTTCTGGCGAGGAAATGGTGGACATCATCATATATACAACGGAGAATAATATAACTAACAAAATATAACTAATTTTATATCCCCCTCTTTATCCGCTTTTCACCAAATAAATACAATGTGATAAACTCAAGCGTGCTATAGTATACACGGTTATGCATGGGGGGGGGGGGGGTACCAAGAGCTTCATCATTTAACGCGTATAAGAATAAGGAAACAGTCGACCACAACGTAAAATATTAACAATTTCAGCTATTTGAAATCATCTCGTGCGATTTCGATGCGGAAAATCATATCATATCAATATCGTGTCCTCCTGTCAATTGGCAGGTTAGAAATCAGACACTCAACATTTACAAGTTATTTTCATACTTGCCCCATTTCGTTAACCGACATGTAACGTAAATCCGTCGTTTGCATAATATAGCCTTTCTATATTATGAGAGCTAGGGTACGTATGAAAATGTTATCTCGTTCTGCGAAATTAAGTTATGAACCTGTCTAATGTTTTATTCACTAAAACTTGGTTATTAAACCTAAAAGTAAAATATTTTTGATAAACTGGCAGAAAAAAAATCAAAAGCTCAAAGTCAAATCGAATCTTTACTTCGGAAAATTAAAATAATGATAATTTCATCTATAATTATATAGGCCTTATTCTGTGATTATATTGAGAATTTGTGGAATTCATATAACAAAAAGACACAAAACAAATCAAAACAAAAAGCTCAAGGAAAGATATTTTCTATCCAAAAACAACCGAAATCTGATAACGATTATCAGATTATTACTTATCGTCAAGTGGTTGATTAGGTGGTGAAGGTGCAATTGCATTTAGAATGCAATCTAATTTTACAATAATACATAACTATTCAGACATGACACTATGGTTAGAATCGTGCTAAATGTTGCCCTTGTTTCCATGGGCCTACATGCATCTTAGCCGTGATCACATAAATACACCATGATGTGGAGGGGTCGTCATGGTAACATAATCTTCATTTTCACACACGCTTATCATGATCATAAGACATGTAAGAGATTGTACAACAGAAGAATCACTGAAGTATATACCACCGATTTCTTCCTCAATCAAAAATGACATTATGCAGTCACGAAACAGTGAGTGGTGTTAAAACGGTTACATCAGTCGGTGTTACATTAAGTGTTCATTGACGGTGTTTGCTCAACATCAATTTGTGTTATCATAACGCATTCTGCATTCTAACACTATTCGGTGTTACGTTCATATTCCATGGTGTATTATGAGGATGTGGTCATCTATGAATACCGCCAGGGTGATTTTTTTTTCAATGTAGGGAGAGGGTGCGTGGCCCGGGTGTCACTTACAGGGGGCGCAACTAAAGAAATAAGTAAAATACAAAAGAAATGAAAAAGGGGGAGGGAAATGTTAAAGTTTGAACAATGAGAGCCGCGAAAGATGGAAGTTCCCATGGGTGGGTAGGTATATCAATACCTACACTGCAAAAACTCCGGTGTTGATTTAACACCAGCCCAGAATCTATATACACTGTATGTCCACACCAGAGAAGTATTGAAACAACACCAGTTTTAATACTAATTGGTGTTGTATAAACACCTATCTGGTATTAGACCAACACGAAACCGGTGTTGTTTAACACTTCTCTGGTGTGGACATAGATTCCAGGCTGGTGTTAAATCAACACCGGAGCTTTTGCAGTACACATGTACAGCCTACGACGCAGAGTATTCTTTATTTAATGCACTGAAGCTACAGGCTGATTTAAGATTCTACATCATAAATAGGAAATTCTACGATTAGGCATGCAGTCAAGGTAAGATGCGCTTGTACAATTTCGAGTGTCATTTTCTTTACGCAAGTCTCCAAAAGAGGACTCTGAGGAATAGGGCCTCTTATGTCATCCAGGCAAGTTGTAATATTACATTCCCCCCCCCCCTCCCTCCCTGGTCGCATGAAGAAAAATAAAATTGTCCGTCGACGTGCTACCGTTTTTCGATCATCAGTACGGTAGGTCACGTTCAACCTCTGTACCCCTTCTCATTCTTGGCGCGAACCACCAGCCAGCATCAACATTTGGTCCCAAGTTTACCCAGGCACTCTTGAAATTTGTTTGTATATCGAGGGTTTCTCACGCTCTTCACGCCGCCATTTTTGAAGACGTGACGTCACGTAACCAATCGACGGCATAAGAGTATCGGAGCATGGATCGGAGGAATTACCGGAGAAAATAAGAAATCTCTGATGAACTTGAAAGTGGACTAAAGACGACACACCATACTGGCATGTCCTTTTATGAGTGCTTTTCTGAAAGCGTGATCAAATAATGGCGGGGTTGTTTTTGAAGATGTAGATTTAAAGTTAACTTATTTTTTTCACCCATGCAATATGAAGAAAGTATTACTGTGATAAAGAACGCAATGAGAAGAAAAAAAAAGAAATTGGTGAGGCAGTGGTGAAAAAATGTGGAATAGGGGTGATGAGAAAATGTCCGTTATCAGTCATAATAACGAGTGAGAGAGAGAGAGAGAGAGGGGGGGGGGGAATGGTATAGAAATATGGAAAGAGGGGGCAGGTTGAAGGGAGCGGGAATAAATCATCAGGGGCCAATATTCATAAAGCTGCTCGTAAGTTCAAGGTAAAAGCCAGTTGTGGCAACGATCTCAAAATTAGTTTGAACAGAATCCAATGAAATTACCACCCAAGTGTTTGTATGTATAAATACAAAAGAAATATGTGCCAAATGAAGCCCAAATGACTCTGGAAGAAAATGTGTAATTGCCGAGAAATAAGCAAATAGGCATGGAATTTCATAATGTCGGTATTTTTCCATGCAATAATAATACATCGTCCCACATATGCATTTTGTGTTAGTGATGATCGGAATTACAGGGGTTTTTTGCCAAGATTTCGTGATTTCACAAAGATGAGTTTATTTCAATGTACCGGATGTAGATCTGTGATAATATGGTGACAATGAACTTCGAGTTTAATGGATTTCCCAAGAAATAATTGATTGTTGCAACTACTTTCTTTTACCTTAAAAAGCGACTTTAAGAACGACTGGTGAACCTTTCTTGCTAATAAACCATCGCCAATGAGCATTTTTGTGTATACAAACTTACCACAAGAAAGGATCACCAGTCGCTTCTTTCCTTTTTTTAAATTCTTTTAAAGGGGAAGTTCACCCTGACAAAAAGTTTATTGTAAAAATAGCAGAAAAAATAATAAAAAATATTGCCGAAGGTTTGAGAAAAATTCATCAAATAATTAAAAAGTTATTAGAATTTCAATTATTTGATTTGTGACGTCATATGCGAGCAGCATTCCTACATAGCGAATGGTAAAAAGTCAACGAAATGTCATTTTCTCAGAAAATTGAAAATGGTTTTCTCTGTACCTTTTGTATATCAATAGACAAATCATTTCACACCCAATCATGAATAGAAAACAAAATTAAGTCATCAGGAACCATACAAAATTTGAAATTCATGCATTTTATATTACATAACACATGGGGCAGCTGCTCGTTTATGACGTCACAAATCCAAAACTTTGAAATCTAATAACTTTCTTACTCTTTAACGGATTTTCCTCAAACCTTCACTAATATTTTTTATTATTTTTTCTGCGATTTTTACAACAAAGTTTTCTTCAGGGTGAACTTCCCCTTTAAGTCGTTCTTAACTTACGAACAGCTTTATGAAACACCCACCAGATATCTTAACGCGCGTATTATGTTCTTTTGAAATGTTATTGCAGAGACGTTGGTGTTCGGAGTTTGCAACTCTTACAGGAAAGTACAATGTGCATCACCATGGAAACGGTCCTCTGACAAGGCTATATAGATCTTACAGTAATCCTCCGGCTATACCTCTATTGTCAGCAATGCCAAGGGAAATGTTTGTATAATAACAAGTAAACCCTAATTATGGATGCACGGTCCCATCTAATCACTATTATGTCAGTGTCTCAGCTAATATATGAAAAGGAGAAAGGAATAAGAAATAAATGAAGAAAGAAGAGGGGGATTCCAATTTCGACAAAAAGGAGTGAAAGGTCTAGTGTAATGACATCGCGTTGAGAGGGTTGTGTGTCACGTGATTCGAGTTAGTCTTTCTCAAATTCTGCGCTGGAGGGAAATTTTATGACATGGGGCTTGGGAGAAAGAGGTAAGGCGATATATTTGTCGATACAGGGAGTTTTAAAATGGCTTTGTTGCTGATCAAGAATGGAAGTAGGCTGTTACTTGGGTTGCATTTAGATTAGGTTAGAGTAAGATTGTGGACTAGAATAATAAATAGGAAGAAAATAAGGAATAAGGATGGGTCTGGGGAGTAGCGAACAATGATAACCTGGGCCCCGTAACACAAAGGTTAGCGATTCATCGCTAATTTGAAAGAACAATTCTCATTGGTTCCTAGCCAGTCTACTGAGCAAAGTGCGCATGCAACGCTGATCTTGATAGGCCATTTCATCTATAGCGATTTATCACTAATCTTTGTGTTACGGGACCCTGAATTATCATGTTACTACACAGGAAAATCAAATTTAAAGATTTCTTTGTGTATACATAGTAAACATATATATATGTCAAACTACACAACACTCCGTGAAGTGGGAATTAAAGCATTACGGAAATTGACCAGCTCCATGTAGATTGTATAGATTTGGAAATACTCTTCATCGAAAAGGGAAAATATAGACAAACAAATTGCAAGGGTAACTGGAAGACTAGAGCGAGAGGGGAAAATAATAGAGAAAGAAAAATGGAGAAATGGAAAGAGGAAGAAAGCCCTAGCTCAGACAGAGAAAGTGTGAATGATGAAGATAATAGGAGAGAAATAACTATACGAAAAGCGTTGAGTAAAATTATGGAGGCATTAGGGGCAGAATGAAGTAGAAAGTGGGATAGAAGATAGAGAGAGAGGGGGGGGGGGTAAACAAAATTAAAGGGATAAAGGAAAGATCTTGAGTTAACATAATCTAGGATTGGATTGCATGTCCTTTTTTGGTTCAGCTAAACCTCGCTCCAATAAAAAAAAACGAACAGACAATCATGTCTTAGGACCGACAGTATCTACATGGGCCGGTATAGTGGATGTAGGCATGGCAGGGGCAGACGCATGTACTCCATGTAGTGAGGACGACTATTGAGATGTAGGGGTCTTCATGGGAGCTGACAGGAATACACTGAGCTCGTGCTGTTGTGAGACAGGGTTGAAGCCGCCGGGACCGGACGGTCACCGCACCCACAAGCCACGGGTCACGATACCCCTGCATGCTTCCCGTGTCTTACGGTGCAAAACTAGGTCAAAAGGAGTATTGTGCATAATCTCTGATTTCCTATCTTCTTTAACACGCTCTATTGTGGAATGAACCATCTCACAACGAAATTTGACTTCGTTTTGTTTGCGAAGCTGCGTGCATGAACACATAATGCATGAATTTGTGACCAAGAGAAAAAATGCAGAAATATAGCATTCACAAATAAAATAATAGTGGCGTTAATGAATAATGGAGAACATAGGGACTTCCTAGATAGTTTTTTCTTTGACAAATTTCAACGTATCAATATCCTGAAAAATCATCACATTTAACCACTCATTTTCTTTTCATTTCCTTACCTTTTCTTCCTTTTTACTTTTTTGAGGGGTCGTGGAACTTTTTTTTTGGGGGGGGGGGTGGGGGGAATGTCTCCAAGCCATCGTCACGTCCATATCATAGAAACAATTGCCATTTAAATAAATGCACTTGTATTATAAAAAAAAGTTGAGAATAAAAGGCATTTATCAATTTATAAAAAAAATAAGACGATTTCGCAAGTCATGGTGTGGATGTGCTCATGCACGTATCATCTCATCTTCGCCATATTCTCCTAATCTAAATGAACCTTATCTATTATTCAGGTTCACATACACATCACAAAAAAGTGCGTTTCAACGTTTGTTGACTGGGTAATATCAACGACCTGGCGATCGAATTCTGAGCCAAAATGCAACATTTGGCATTTGTTCAGAATCACTATAAAGTTAAATGACAAGTTAATCCTACCCAGCTGTTTAATCGATACAGGAGTTTCCCTGATAGACCTCCAGTCCGTTGTCATGGCAACGTTTACAAGAACGTTCCGTTTTTTTTCAGTTCAGTTCATCTCTCCAGATAGTTCATGTCCTCTATGTACAATCGCGTTTCCATTTCAAGCATCATTTTAAAATCATAACTATTGTAACCAGACATTAACATGATGAAATGCGGAAAAGAATGATGAATAAATCACCCGACAGAAACTACAGTGTTGTTTCTTTTCCAATGTTTTCTAAGGGGTAATACTAAATAATCAATCAGTGGCGTAATGGGCCAGAACATTTGAGGGAAGCACATCACGGCATGGTTGACAAACTTTCGTAAAAATCCCGAGTGAGCGAAGCGACCGCGCAATTTTTTTTACCTTTTAAAAATGGAAATCAAATTTTGTAATAGATTTTATTTTTACACAATATTAAGGAAACAATATGAAATCTTACCCTTTTACTTTGATTTTTTATTGGTAGTGGAACTGTATGGGGAAAGGGGGAGGCCCCTAAAGACCCTCCCCACATCTTTTTTCAATCATGGGACTATCGTATCTACATAGCAAGGGGTTCAGTTCCTTTTCTATCTTATGTTCGGTTTCTTTTCTATCTTATGTTCACTTTCTTCTTTCCTATCTTATATGTTCAGTTTCTTTTCTATTTTATATTCTTGGAGTATGCACATCCAGTTGAATATGTTTAGGGCGTTTTCTCTATTCGAATCTATTTAGCCTCTCTGGACTGTTCTGGATGGTACAAGAGAGTTTAGTTTGTCATCGTATACGGTATACTGCATGTTTGCAAATATCAGTTTACCCACACATTGCCCTAGTTACAATCAAGAAACCGACACAAGACCAATCGAAAACGATTCAGCAATATTCAGTATCGATCGAACATTTCGCTGTGTGACCGTCGCGCATAAAGTACTGCATGTCCATCTGAGGTAAGCGCTGTATACAAGAACGAGAGGTAAATGAGGGGAGAGAAACGGGGGGGGGGGGGGGTAGAGAACTAGAGATATATGATGAGGCACAGGGGATTCAATTTCCATTTACTCAATAACACGTGCAATTTTCCCATCACGTCACGACAACCATAACTATCGAAATATTGTACATGTAAATGTAAATGTCAGCCCTGCTTTGTCACTTCTATTTTTTCTTTAAACAAACATAAAACCACACAACAAAAACCTCTAATGAATAAAGAAGTGCAAACAGGACAAAAGCACGTCGGAAGCTTGTCCATTCCTTTGTTCCCAGATAGACCACGATCTTTCACGTACAGCCCTTTTTAGAGTCTCATTAATGAAGGAACTAATTAGGAAGAGACGCGACGCTGTCACGTATATGGATCGTTGAGCCTAACAAGAGGTGAAGTCTTCTCTCTTCACCTATTCCCCTAATTGATCCCTATGTACATGACAAGAAGATGGTATGCATATTGCATGTACCACGATGAGCGTTTTACTGATGGGAGAGGTTATGTGGTTGGTCATGATCGTTAGACTTGGTTTGAGCAAGCATACAGGGGGAGCATATACTACATGTTTTAAACCCTTAACCTCGATCATAAACGTCTAAATTTTGGTGAATGCATTAAAAACACAGTACCCATATGACGTGAGTCCACGCATGTTCAATGGGGCTCGATACCACTCGATACTACTGATTCGATACCAATCAATCACTAACTAAAACAAAAACTATGCGGTCAGTCTCCCAACCATCCGAAGACCAAACCAGACAACCCTCCAACCAACCCGCATTCTTCACAACCAACCATTAGGCGTACCATGCATCCATCCATGACACTTCCTCCTATTCTATGATAAAAAAAAAATTATGGAAAACCTCTTCCCCCAGCATCCAGTCAGCCAACCCAATGAACGACGTCCTTCCAAATCTAAGTGATCATCTAGCAAGTCAACCAACATAGGAGAATCGGGAAGTCAGCCAGCCATCTACCCAGAGAGCCATCCGCCAAATGATCAGCCAAAAGCGTCCTTCCCAGTCAATTGGCAAGCCAGATCCAGCCAGCTAGCAACCAATCCATCTCCCTAACCAACGTGACTAAACAACTAACCAGGAATTCCCTGAACTAACCCAGTCAGCCAACACTTGACCAGTGAATCAACCAACAACCTCATTCCCAGTCAACTACCAAGCCTACCGACCAAGCAAGAGCAAGTCAACTAGCCATCCATCTATCCAATAAAGCACCCAGTCAGCTATAGCCATTCATAGCCACTCGGCCAGTCAACAAGACACGGAACTAATCAACAGACCGACGGCCGCCTTTATCCAGGTAAAACAGTAACTACGGCTAGTCAGTCTCCCAGAAATGACCCAACATCGTCTTTTCTAACAAACCAGTCAAACAAACCAATGGCTAACCAATAACCTGTCCACCCCACCCCAAGTAACCAATCTACCAACCAACCAGCCAGGCGAGTCAGTCAACAGCCATTCAGCCACTGGTCCCATTCTCATGCCTCAAACCAACCTACCTATTGTTCCTGAATCAACCACACAGCCCAGCCAACCAACAGACGACAAAACCTACTTTGCAATCAAACACCCACCCATCATACCAAACTTTCCATCCACACTCCCATCTCTAACAATTTGATAAACCAAGCAATTGACAGCCCAACCATCGTATATACCCATCGAAAAATCCCCAACCAACGATCGAACAAACAACCATTTCACATATTAAAATCCAAGTTCACAAGCAACTACTTCATCCATGATGCTCGGTTATGATAATGCATAATTCATAAAATGCTAACGTATTCAGAAGAGACTGTAATTTCTAACCGTTTTGATCAGGGTCGTGACTTTTCAAGAGCCCCATGGATAAAATAGTCTCAATAATTTCAGTCCCTTTTCCTTTCTCGGCAGTATGCACAACAAATGTTTTGATCTGAACAAAATATCAATCGTACATCCATAGCTTTACTCAATTGTATATCAGCTATACACGAGAATGAAAAAAGGCTACATGTCGTGATTGTTTACTACGAAATTCGATCTTATTTTTACTCCCCACTCTCTCACTTTATATATATCTCTAGTTATCATGTTTAAGTGACAAATCGTCTCTGTCGCCGTGTCATCCCCTCGCTGTGTGTGTTTTGTCCCCCCTTATCTCTCTTTCACACATACACACGTCCACCCTCACACACACTTTGTCCTCTCTTCTCATTCTCTCTCCCTCCCTTTATTTATTGGCCCTCTCAGCACTATATCACACCATGTATCTATTCTCGTCTGAGGGCTGCATAATAACACATCGCCCTGCTTTGAGTGCTTTCCCTCATCCAACTCCTATGTCCATTCTGCATACAACATTCCTTCCGCCAACCTCCCTGGTACAACCATGAAACAACCAACGGATTAACCCACGACAGAAGCTCGTCACACAGCCATGCCTGGAAGACTCGAGATACGAATCCCACCATTCCAAAACCATGAAAACACACAGCATCACAATCATACACAACGGAGAGCAACACGCCAGCATTTTACTGCGGAAGAAGGGCAGTGCTCATGCAGCAAGTGGGAGCGATGCTATGCATTTTAAACGCCGAATGCATGCATCTACTATTGGCGTCGCATGCACGGCGCCACGTTATCTGTGTGAGGTAATGGGTAATGGGTCGTGGGGGAGCGAGACCGCCAGGCCTGACCGCTGAGAGAGCAGGGAGAGAGAGAGAGAGAAGAATGAAGGACATGGGGAGAAGGAAAGAGGAAGATGATGAAGAGGCGAGACGAGGAATGGATGAGTAAGAAGAGGAGAGTGAAGAGAGCAAGTGGGCGACGGGAAGGAAACAATGGAAAGTGATAGCACACTGCCGTACGGAAGGAGTTGGCAAAGGAGGGAGGGAGGTAAACAGAGGAGAGCTGAGAGTTGCCAAAAGGCGACATTAGATTGACTATAGTGGTGCATTGTGCAATAGCTAAAAACGTTACGCTAAATATACATTTGATAAAAAGACAACATTACATATGACAAGTTAGAGTATAAACTGATAGCATTCTTGAAAAGATGAACACTTTTTTACATTAAAGGTATACTTGAATTGGAGAAAAAAATTGGCATGTATGATGCATTTCAACAATTAAATATTATGGACGATGACGGAGATATCATTACTGCGTCTCAAATGAGAGTTAATAGAAAATAAAAAATAGCGTAAACCATAAGAAGTGAAACACATGCACCGAAGATTGGGGGAAAATATATTCCGAAAATAATATTTTTACTGGAGACGATTGAAAACAATGTTAATACGAGATTCTATGAGGCAAAACCCTATACCGAGGGTCCATTTGTAAAGAGGGGTGGGGTACGTGTTAAAGGCAAGTGGAAGATGGAGGGGGGGGGGCAACAAGCAGAGGATGAAAACAGAGACGAAAAAGTGATAAAGAATCAAAATGTTGATGGGAAGATTTCGACTACAGGAAATCCGTTTTTACTAGCGGATGAAATCAATTTGGAACTTAGCCTCATTTTTTTCGATAACAAAATATTTTCTCCACCTTCTTTCCTAAGCCCGAAACACTGATTACAGATATGGGGATGTTATCGGGGCATTTTCTACATTTTTCCTCGTATGTTTTACAGCATGTAGAAATAAAACTCACAAACAAATGATGCAATGTGATTATTGACTTGATATCCACATAAATA
The DNA here is from genome assembly GCF_037042905.1 of Lytechinus pictus. NCBI lineage: Eukaryota > Metazoa > Echinodermata > Echinoidea > Temnopleuroida > Toxopneustidae > Lytechinus > Lytechinus pictus. The sequence continues at coordinate 23,989,183 of NC_087254.1, forward strand.
ATATAATTTATAACATCATGGCCAGATTATCATTAACAATTATCATCATCATCATCACCAACATTATTTGGAATATTAATGACATTAGTATAGTAGTAGTAGTAGTAGTAGTAGTAGTAATAGTATTAGTAGTAGTATAGAAGTAGTAGTAGTAGTAGAAGTAGTAGTAATAGTAGTAGTAGTAGTAGTAGTAGTAAGTAGTAGTAAGTATTAGTAGTAGCAGTAGTAGTATTAGTAGTAGTAGTAGTAGTAGTAATATTAGTAGTAGTAGTAGTAGTAGTAGTAGTAGTAAGAAGTAGTAAGTATTAGTAGTAGCAGTAGTAGTAGCAGTAGTAGTAGTAGTAGTAGTAGTAGTAGTAGTAGTAGTGATAGTAGTAGCGGTAGCAGTAGTAGTAGTATAAATAGTAGTAAAAGTATATTAAGTAGTAGTAGTAGTAGTAGTAGTAGTAGTAGTAGTAGTAGTAGTAGTAGTAGTAGTAGTAGTAATAGTAGTAGTATAGTATTATCAGCAATGGTAGTAGTAGAGTAGTGGTAGAAATAGTATATTGCTGTTGTTGTTGACGTGTTTCGCAAACACCATCGTACACATATTATAATTTTAATATTATTACAATTACCACAACCACTAGTACATTTGTCTAATTCCAGTCTATTTATTACCATATTCATAAGAGTTTATTTACAGCCTGCCTTGGGGACAAATATTCCCTTCTCAGTTTCAAGGGGGAAAGGGAGGGATCGTTTTACTAATGCAGATCCTGTCTGCGTATAATGTCAATTTGTCAAATGTTGGGTCGTTGTGGAAATGTAACGTTCAATGTAAACACACACAGGATACCCCAAAGAGGTAATAGGCGACATCAACTTCCTTTCTAACCGTATATCATGGGAACGTTCATGCATGCCCAGGTGTTAGAGAAAAAATATTCCTGGAGACCTGAACACTACAACATGGAAACTGTATAAGGGTAATGTCATTAAATTTACCCGAGTGATAGAAATTGAAGGTCACAACGAAACGAATTTTAAAGATAATCACTTTATATTCATCCTTTCTCATTCTTTTCTCAAACATGATATTTAAAGCATTTTCTTCTGGATAATATACGTATAGGCCTAATCCTTATATCTTCAGCAAAGGGTAAAACAATTTCATCTTGGAATACTAATCAGTCGGGGCTGGCAGCATACAGCACTGGAAGCTAAATAGAAATCGATAGAGTTAATAAGTGCAATCGAACTACATGCATGGTGGTTATCTTAATTACAGCATACAAAACGGCAATTAAAATAATCTCTATAATTGTAATGATATCTATTGAATTTATGAACAGGCTACATACAAATGCTTATCGGTGAATATTAAGTCCCGAGAGTAGGCAATATACAATCAGTGTAGACTTTCAAATAGCCCATTATGTCAGAATTTCTTCAGAAAAGGGGGGGGGGGGGTCTTAAATAGTAGACTTTTCAGGATAGGACCCCAAACTATCAATCCTTCCCGTCATCTTCTCCTTCTATGCACCTTTCCCTCTCGTTTTCTGTTTCTCTTCTACTCTCCTCGCCGTCCTCGATCTAAAGGCAGCCAGAGCCCTGGGAACGATTTTTTTTCTTACTGGGGTAAATTTGACAAGCAAAAAAAAAGGGGGGAGGGGGCTCACTACAAATAGAAGCCCAAGGAAAATCTTAGGGGTGCTTCAGCATCCCCGCTCCCAAGGGTCATGAAGGCAGTTGTCAACGTGACGTCTGTGACATGAGATAAAATATAGGGAATAGCTCAAGCGCGTCAAAAAAGTACAAGCTGAATTTCATCGAAATTGTATACCTGGTTCATTTCGAAAATAATCTCTATCGAACTTTAATGGGCTTCTTTAAAACAAATACAACTTGTAATGTTTACTAACTATAATCATCATAATCAGGTCCAATTCATGCCATTCTTTTTATTTCTGATAATCTTTGGGTAAAAAAAATCCAAAAGATAAGCAGATGGAACTGGTACAAAATCAATGGATGTCATGGCTGTGTGTACACACTGAAGATCTCAAGTAGATTCGTATCAATATTTGAATACAAACATGCAAGTTTATGTCAAGTAGATTCTTCGAAAGATGCAGTACAATGTATCATCAACGATTCGGTGCCAATCACGTTGAAATCATTCACACAAGACGATAAGAAACTATACGAATATAGTTTATTAAACTAACTCATGGACGTTAATTTTCCGAACAACTTCATTATTTCATCTACAGTCGATGTCGATGTCTCTTTAAATAGATTCCCCACTTATAACATTCGATTTAGAGAGTCGTGTTTATTGCTACTATACTGCTGTTTTGTAAAGGCTGCCCGTATACAATGGTTCTGCATGATAATAATTCGACTAAAAGCGACCCTTTGATGACCACATCACTGATTTTACGGATTTTCTGGTCGATTAGTAAATAGTTATCGGCATGGTAAAACAGGAGTCAACCGATACTGCATCATTCGCTTGAAATAGTACTTTTCAAATCATAAAAAGTTCACTTCAGGTTGACTGGTCCCTTTAAATCCCCACTAAGCCGTAGTCATGCGGAAATCATCGTGGCTACTGCGCATGCCCAAACTACATGTCAGGGGCTCTCCCATTGATCGCTCCTCTTCACAATGAACTCCGTCCAAAACTAGTCTCAAACACAGTTGTTTATTGGTTTTATTGCATGACATGCCATGTTTTGTTTTGTATTTGCTATCTTTTATAAGGTAATTTAACTAAATGAATGAAGTAGTATAATCACAACACATTGTTATATTGGGTCATTGAGATACGATTTTAAGTAACTGAATAAAAAAAAGAGGAAAATGCTCCAAATCACATCGAAATATAGCATGAAAAACCATGTAAAAACTTGTATTATTTCCAAAACAGTAAACGGATGTGTCAAATATTAAAGACTAAGGGTGGGTGTAATTTCTTCTCAAAAGATGAAAAACATGGCTGGCTCCTGAAGCCCCCTTTTGTCTACACAAGTGAGGGATTCTTTGTGAATAAGATATAAATATTTTTTTTAAACATACAACAGCTTCAGCTCACTCATTTGCATAAAGTGCCCCTGAAAGTAATTCAGTTGATCTTTACTCAAATATCCAAGACTAAACCAATCTTTAAGTTCTGTATTAAGTATTGCGAGAAAAAAAAGAGGAATTTTCAATCCTGTCGATGGATACGAATCTTGACCTCTTGACGCTAAGATATTATTAGTTCAAGCTACTTTTTGCAAGTAAAGTAAACGGAACATGCGTACGTTATAGATGGACAAACCGAAACAGATTGACCTTGAAATTAATGTAATGGTGGGCGAAGACAAGTATTAGATAATTAGCAAATACATGCAGGGACCGCGGAAGCTGGGGGGGGGGGCTGGGGTGGCTTCAGCCCCCCCCCCCCACTTTTTTCCAAAACTGTGTACAAAAACGTAAAAATGACCATAAGATTGTGATTTTTTTGCATGGTCAGCCCCCCACTTTGAAAACCGTTCCGCGGAACCTGACATGATCGTTGGGGCGGGGGGGGGGGGGCAGCGGCCAGTCTAAACAACATCACATGTACAAATTCCGACAGCAGGCTGATAGAAAGTCTACAGCGTAATCCGCGCGTGACGAAAGCCCGTTTGATGCTTGTGTCTGCTAGCTATCGACATCCACTCACAATGGGCAAACAGAGATGGAATAAGTTGCGACGAGAGATGACGAAAATAACAAGTTAGGCAGACAGATGATGTCACAAAACGAGGTGATTATCGGTGATGATAGACCGAAAAATAAAAATTTAGCCTGTAACTGTTTCCGGTCCTTCGTTCGTACCCCTTCGAAAACACCGCCACGGCACATGCATGACAACCGGTAAACTTGTCTGAAGGCACAAACCCTCGATTTTCGCACTTCGCATAGTGCATAATGCAGAGTCTGAAGTAGTGAGACTAGATACTGTGTCTGGCTCTACCACAGACAGAGCCTTTGGCATCTAGTCTTTACTCTAGACTTGTCATCAATTGGTTTTAAGTGTCAAATAAGAGGCTGTGGTTGCAGACTACCGGTAAACTAAGAAAGCTTTAGGTTTCGTTGTGTTGATTTCCTTTTTTTTTTCTTACAACCCTTAGTGTAAAATCCTGTTTTTTTTCTTCAAATATCCTATTCATTCCTCGAAATTGCTCGGAGTAATAAATTGAAAGAGACAGCCAGGATACACAAATAATGATATAACAATCATTCAGGATTGTTAAATTTTGCATTCTGAGTCTGACTTGGATAATGGGAGTGACATCATTCTGCAAATCAGCTCCGAAGCTTTGCTCATATCATCATTTCAAATGTTTGGGTACCCGCTGCAGATTTCATATGTGTAATTCTGAACACATAAATAAGCAAACAAGGTTTCAACAATGACCAGAAAGAAAAAAAGGACGTATAGCTTAACGAGAGAAAAAGTACGGCATTATTCAAAAACGAAAAAAAATGACTCGTCTCCCGTAAAACCAAAGCTAGTAGAGTAGAAGGCAAAATACTGAATTCGTACACTGCAAAAACTCCGGTGTTGATTTAACACCAGCCCGGAATCTATATATGTCCACACCAGAGAAGTGTTAAACAACACCAGTTTCGTTTTGGTCTAACACCAGAAAGGTGTTTATTAACACCAATTAGTATTAAAACAGCATCGGTTCGATTCCAAACTGGTGTTGTTTCAATACTTCTCTGGTGTGGACATTATATAGATTCCGGGCTGGTGTTAAATCAACACCGGAGTTTTTGCAGTGTATGTGAATTATCATTTACATTCGACTATCAACCTTGCATAATAATGTATTATTCATTCATTATCGTTTACCTATCGGGCAATCCTCGGGCAAGTCACGGAGTATATAGCCGATATACCTGCAGATACATGCGATGCATGTAATTTGAATACAAACTGCGGGGAACCCCAATCAACTTACAGCATATACCAAGACTAAAATACAGCTTGTGTGATGTGTCAATCACCAAAACGCTGAAAACGTAAAAATCAAATTACAATAAGCGAGGAAGAAAAACAGAAAAGGGTTTTATTTAAACGCGCATAACCTAAAATATCATACATCATCAGTCCATCTGTTGTCGGTCCAACAGCTTCTCCCACCCCCCTCTCCCTCTCTCTCCCTTCCCCTCTCTCTCTCTTTCTCCTTTATTTTGGTTCATTCTTTCAATATTCATTCGGAATATTGAATTATGATGTCTAGAGGGAAAAGACGGAGAGATGATATATTTATATACATAGACAGCACAATTCAATTGTTTATGCACTGTTTGTCTCCAAGTCGTGTATGCTATGTTGATCATTTTGTTCACACTACATAATGCTATTTGCATTTTATTTTAATACAACGTCGTGTTTATAAAATAAGAAGAAAATAATGTAGAAAATTTAATTCATGTAATTTTCCTTTGTGGTCGGTGCTACGATATTTTCAGATTCTTTCTAGGCCATCTTCATTTATGGTGTCTTATTCATGTTATTTTAATGTTGAAATTAATCAGGTGTATTGTCATGGTTGTTAATCTGAAATTGGTAGATATTAAAAAACAATTGTTGACAATGCTCTCCCTTAATCGCGATGGGGAAGTCGATGGAACATTAGGCCTACTGGTTCATATAAATATTTTCTTGCATTAAGAGAATAACAAATGCATTTCATTCTATTCTGAATTGGAGTATTCCATTCAAATAACTAGATGTTACTTATGCAAAAATAAATTAAACACATATTTTGATATCGTTTCACTTTATTTATAGGCCTATATATTGTGGCCCATGCAGGCTATAATCTGAAAATCTAATTTTCCACATACCCCTGCAGCCACGTACGGATCCAAGGGGGGGGGGCGAATATGGAACTTTTGGACCAAAATTGTTCAAAGGTGGTCCACACGCTGTATTGTCCCTCGTTTGTGAAGTGGAGCCCTGTTTTCGGCAGGGCTCCCCCTTTCCAATTAGTCCAAACTAACTAGATCCATTTTATGCCCCCTTCCAAAATATATAATCCTGGATCCAATAGCAACACACGCCATGCATGTGTCCCTTAATGAGTAACCTGGTGAGCTAGCTGTCATCCAGTAAATCAATTCTCAGGACAGCTAAAAATGACAGACCGGAGTCACCCCTAACTTCCCCTCAATCTTTTCCTAACGTGTCTCATCAATTTTTTATCATTATGATAAATCATAAGAGAACACAGTCATCTGGCAAAGACAGGCAAGACAATGGAAAAATTATTGTCCATGTTTATCTTCCACAACATCGTTCTATTAAGGTGTAACCATGTCGGAAAGATTAATTTTCATTCTCGCTTTAAAGGGATGGTCCGGGCTGAAAGTATTTTTAGCTTAATAAATAGAATAGATTTCACTGAGCAAAATACCGAAAATTTCATCAAAATCGGATAACAAATAACAAAGTTGTTGAACTTTAAAGTTTAGAAATATTTTGTGAAAACAGTCGTCATGAATATTCATTAGGTGGGCTGATGATGTCACATCTCCACTTGTTCTTTTGTATTTTATTATATGGAATTAGGTTTATTCAAATTTTTTCCTCCAAGATAGAAAAATTGGATTGACAACTGATTTAGTGCATTAGATATTTATTGCTGCAACTTATTTCATTATAAAGAAGACATATTATTCACACAAGTATGAAACAATGAAAAAATATGATTTTACGTAATAACATAAGAAAACGGAAAGTGGAGATGTAATAATCATCAGCCCACCTAATGAATATTCATGACGACCGTTTTCACAAAATATTGCTTAACTTTAAACTTCAATAACTTTATTATTTGTTATCCGATTTTGATGAAATGTTCAGCATCTTGCTCAGTGAATTCTACTCTATGTATTAAGATATACATATTTTCAGCCCGGGCCATCCCTTTAATTTAACCATTCATGCACTTAAAAATGGTTGAATGAAAATTTACCTAATAACGAACTCTTGGAGAAAACGTGAACTTGCGTGTTTGTCAGTTTGTTGCCGTACAATATTATATGGAATGCACGTTTATTGGGAAAATTCACACAGTATTTGGCGGTGTTTTACCCCGAAAGGGCACATTCCCTTTTAACACAATGTTGTTATGGTTGTGTAAAACCCTCTTTTAAGGGTTTGGCGTTGTGACGCAACAATAAAACAATCCATCAAAATTAATTAATATGTGATTTGGTTTAATACATTAATAAAAGAAGATGTTGAAACACTCTCCCTGTATTGACCACGCTTATTCCAAGTATACTCACAAGCAGACCCCCCTGAACATCATTATTTTTTTAATGATTATAGAAAGTAAACTGAAAATAATGAGATGACCTTGTTGAGCATCATACATAACTGCCCCCAAATTTTGGAATTCCTTTCCCCTGAATACGAGAGAGAGCTTAAGTATAGGTACATTTAAATTTAAAGTTAAAAATCACTACTTGCCCCCTTCTCACAACAAACCTCTTCGATTACTTGATAATCATACAGATCCCACCTCCAACCGACCCCTTTCCCCCACTCCATTTTCCTCATTTGTCTTTTCCTTATCGTTATTTGTATCTTATTCTTTCTCCTTGTCCCCCATCCATTGTTCTGGTTTTTTTATCATCAATAACCATGCATTTATCTTCCACACTTTACGTTCCTTTCATTTGAATGATCATTTACCAAGTTCACATTATATTACGTTATTTACATTATTTACGTATTCGAGAGATCACCGTCCAACAAGCCAAGCTTCTCAGCTGGTCTCTCTTTTCATTTCACCCCTTTCTTTTTTTTAACATACACACGAATACTCATACTTTAAAGAATGTTTAGTTTTATAAAATGATGATATAAGTATCATATTTTGTTCGTATAAATTACATTACCCAATATTTGCTAATGTAAGGTCATTACTTTTGTTCATTTTTGTTTGTAATTGTATTTACGTATTTGTATTTATGTATTTCTCATTTGTATGTGAACAAGTAGAATGCCTCTGGCGGTCTCACCTGCATCACGCGATTCAATATAGCAGCAGTGCTGACTTTGAAAACTACTATAACTCGCATAAGATGTTCAGTGATACTTGGTTACTCTTATGTCCACGTTTTATGAACTAGACCAATACACTTACAGAGATATGGTAATTCAACAAATACCCCCAACATGGCCAAAGTTCATTGACCTTACATGACCTTTGACCTTGAACATATGATCTAAAACTCGCACAGGATGTTCAGTGATACTTGATCACTCTTATGTCCAAGTTTCATGAGTCAGATCCATAAACTTTCAAAGTTATGATGGTAATTCAACAGATACCCCCATTATGGCCAAAGTTCATTGACCTTTGACCTTGGTCATGTGACCTAAAATGTGCACAGGATGTTCAGTGATACTTGATTACTCTTATGTCCAAGTTTTATGAACTAGACCAATATACTTTCAAAGTTATGATGGTAATTCAACAAATACCCCCAATTTGGCCAAAGTTCATTGACCCTAAATGACCTTTGACCTTAATCATGTGACCTGAAACTTGCACAGGATGTTCAGTGATACTTGATTAACCTTATGTCCAAGTTTCATGAACTAGGTCCATACATTTTCTAAGTTATGATGACATTTCAAAAACTTAACCTTAGGTTAAGATTTTGATGTTGGTTCCCCCAACATGGTCTAAGTTCATTGACCCTAAATGACCTTTGACCTTGGTCATGTGACATGAAACTCAGGCAGGATGTTCAGTAATACTTGATTAACCTTATGGCCAAGTTTCATGAACTAGGTCCATATACTTTCTAAGTTATGCTGTCATTTCAAAAACTTAACCTTCGGTTAAGATTTGGTGTTGACGCCGCCGCCGCCGCCGTCGAAAAAAGCGGCGCCTATAGTCTCACTCTGCTATGCAGGTGAGACAAAAATTGAAAGAAACGAAATGAAATAAATAAATAAATTATTATCATTAATTATTATTAAACTGGACTCTAGGACATTACCAACACCACGTGAATAGTTGGAACACTGACAGGTCATGCTATATAAAATGACACTCGAAATAAGATGTAATTAATCCAAAATTATGTTACAAAATAATAACAAAATCATTGTACTGGATATTTTTGTTTAGCGTAATGTAACAGCCATGTATTTTTCTGTATTTTTCTACATGTGTATACAATTTTGCGTTTATTTATACATGCACATTATTTCAGAATTTTCAATATTTTGAGAAAAGGAACTATTTTCAACTCGGAAGGAAATTTTGACCTGAGGGGAAATCAAGCCACGAGGTACACACCTCACTCATTCATCAGAGAAAAGGAGGGAGATGCATGAGAAGAAGAAGAAGAAAAAGGGGGGAAAAGAAGAAGAAGAAGAAAAAGGGGAAAAGAAGACGAGGAAGGAAAAGAAAAAAAGAAAAAGAATGAGAAGATAAAGAAAGAGGAAAAGAAGAAGAAGAAAAAGAACAACAATAACAGCAACAACAACAAAAACAAGAGAGTAATGAGGAGGAGGAAGGAGATAAACAAATAAACAAAAAGTACAATGAACGAAAATGTATATACACGAGGAAGAGGGCCGGCGATTAAATCAAATTTTCCTTTTGATGAAAATATACGATGACACCTTGCTACTTGCGTCTTGTCAAGTAATAATATAAAAAAGGACATTAATTTGATTTTATCAAACACTCTATCGTGATACCTTGAAATAATCTAGATGTCTGTCCGTCGACCGAATTGGCAAGCACCGTGTCTAAAACGATTTGGAAAAACATTAATTGTGTCATCAGGCGTTAATCAGGTTAGTGATCGTAAACGCACATAAAGCTTGAAAATGTTTAGTTTTGTCACAGAATCTACAGTACTTTTATCTCACTACATCGATGGGGAACACTTGCGTGGATCGCTCGGCGCCAGTTGGCCAGTTCCTTGTCTCACTCTTAAAGGGGTTATTCAGTTTTAGGGAAATGTGAAAAAAGCCCGATCACAATATATCGACGTAGGCCCACTGTAGGAGTAATAACATCGCCACAATGGAATTGTGTACTGCAGAGGGGTGACATCCAATCAGGGTAAACTTTCCTAATTATTGCTTAACTAATTCCTTTAACCTAATACAAGAAGACCCCCACCCCCTCCCAACATCGCTAAATACGCGAATTGAGAGTACGGAAAAAAAACGTCATGTCAACCTGTTTAGGCCTGAAGAATTTCAACATTGATATCTGAAATGAAGATTCAACGTGAGATGAAATTGTTCAGTCTTGAAATATTCATTTTATACCGTATCTGATAAGTGTTTAAATCATTCATCATTGTCAAAACCGTTTTCCCATATCTCCTTTTCTTTTTAAAACAAGAATAGGCCATGGGCTGGAATAACAGAACATGAAAAACACACAATCGAATTTCTTCTGAAGACACAGTTCACACTAGAAACGGAGCAGTAAAACATGTAAATTTTACAATTTTGTAGGGTGGGGCGGGAGGTGGGAGGGGCTCTCCTTCAAATCTTTCCATTCTTGCCTTATGATATCCATAGATATATGCTTTTAGCGGGAGGTGGGAGGGGCTCTCCTTCAAATCTTTCCATTCTTGCCTTATGATATCCATAGATATATGCTTTTAATTCTGTACCCAAATACTATCACCTTGTCTTGCTTAAAATCAATATTGGTCAGTTTTCTGAAAAGTGAGAATTTAGTAATAACGTTCACCCTCCAACATGTTCAAGCTTTGAAGTTACCTTTCGCCATGAATTTACTATGTCATCCGCTACTCTCAAGTAACGACACTGATCACTATACCATGTCGTGTCAGTAACATACATCTCATGGAAAAAAAAACATGGAAGCACTGTGCGATTCATATCGAAAGTTCCAAACTCGTATAGTTATCATGGTTTAGATGGAAGGACGATCAATGCACAACCGCACTTTTTAAAGTACACGGTAAATCAATATTCACGTTATCAATGGTTATTTCGATACGTTTCGAAACCCTTTCCCTTTTAACCAACTGAGATATACCACAAATGCTTGAATCCCGGCAGAAATCATAGAAAGCTATTAGAAATAATATAGCATATAGTGCTGCATGGTGAAGGGGATTTCCCTTGAAAATCAATTACACAATATTAGCACATGCACTACAGAAATCGGTGAACAGTAATGCAAGCTTTATCGAGCCTCCAACGATCGCCAATTTATACTGAATCATAATTGAAATATCTTAAGGAAAATACATTTACAGAAGTGGATAGAAGTGAAAAAAGTTGCACTCTTTAAGGCGACCATCACTATTATTTTTCTAATTGCACACCCAGTTACCAATAATCCGTATATCATTTCCATTTATTTGAATGCAGGATAAAAGAGCATTGTCGGTTAAATGCCTTGCTCATGGCAGGGCATAGGTACCGCGACCGGGGATCGAACCTCGGACTTCCGTGTATAGACAGGCGCCTTGGACCACTCAGCCACGGCATCTGCGTGATGAAAGCTTGAAAATATAGACTGAAGTGGATAGCCGCTCCTCCCCCCCCCCCCATCCCCTATCCCCACGTCCTTCTGAGATTGCCAGGGACCCTGTAGCATAAAATTTAGTGTTTGGTCGTGGTGCTGATTAATAAAGCAATAATCATACACAATAATCGATGCAATTAATCGTAAAAATAAGCCCCATCATCCATTGTAACACTAATGATACTAGGCCATGATTGCAATGAAAAGAAGACAAAATCTTACCAACGCAAAATGTAAAACTGTCCCGACTCATAATATGTTCTAATTTTTGTGTCTTATTATGCTGAAAGACTGTTTCGATCTGGAGGATGACTAATTATTAGTATTACGTAATGCCTCAACACTATAAATCACACAAAACGGCTGTGCATGCCGCATTAGATCATGGTAAAAAAACATGTAATTAAAAAAAGTGGATACATGTTTGGCGTGAATAACTTGCAGTGCAAACTCACTTCAGGTATAAACTTTTGTTCACATGACAATGTGGATAAATTATAATTTTTATCTCATAGGCCCTATTTAATTAATACAATAGAAATTAAGCAAAACTTAAGGTCATAGCTTTCTAATTTCTAATCAAATTTTGATGAAATTTTGAATGTTATGCTTGTTTGATTTTTATCTTTATATTCAAATGTACTTATTGTTGTAGTAGACTTGCCCTTTAAATAGACAAAAAAAATTAAACATGCACTTTCATAAAAAAAAATCGGATGTAAATCAAGAAAGTGATGACACTTAGGTTTTTCGAATAGGATTTTCTCATTATGATCAATATCACTTATGTTGCCGGGATGGATTTTACTGAACGAGTAAAATCAAAGTTTTACCCCCTCTGAAAGAAATGGAATTGCCCTTTCGTGTCGCTCGCGCAATCTCTGAATAGTCACGTGTCTCATTAAGTATTCATGATACTCGAAGCATGATGCATATGCAGAGATTTCCTGGGCTTAACATATGCTAAACCTCAAATTGCGGCGAAATTGGAAAGCTATTGAGCGAATTACTAGGCCTTAAATCCGTCAGCTTTTCACTAAGCTGATGGAATACACATTTTAGCCTTGCCATTCAATGAAATGTAGATACATTTCATGTAAGTGATATACGATTCCAAATTAGAAGTTCATGTTAATCATTGAATGCGGGGATTTGGGGGAAACTATATACGTGCCTAATCGCTTGGAATTGGAATGTTGAATGTATTATGTAGTAATTGTAGTAACACAATACTATTAAGGTTAAAAAACTCTTAACAATTTAAGCTATGCCACTATTGATCTACATGGGTATATATGCCCATGTAAATATTAAACAACGATCATAGTGATGTTGTATTACATTGCATTAAAATATTGTTGCAAAGTTGGTAGTGCAAGAGGGTGGGGCGGTGATTGCAGAACCGGGGACGGGAAATGTGGGTATCGGCTTTGGGAATACAAAGAACAGAAAGGGATTGAGTAACAAAAGAGGGTATTATGAGTTTTCAGAAAACATTGCGAGAATTATACAGCGAGTCAGGGAAAGAGATATCCGAAGAAAGGATGAGAGAGAGGGGGGGGGGGTAGAAAATGACGGAGTGAGTGAGTGACAGAGATAAATCTTTTAGTGACATGATGTTATTACATGTACGGTATATATACTGCACAGGGAAAATAGAGAGGGAAGTTAGGAGACTACCGCTGCCATGACCCTAGATTCGCCCTGAAGTCCCGGCCTTCGACTCGACTGTCATCAGACGCAACTCTTTGCTAGCGAGGAAACACAGGCCATACCCCTCTTTCCTCCCGAGTGTTTGATTATTGTGTGTACTTTAACCAGCCCTGTAAACGATTCCATGCCACCCCCCCCCCCCCCCAACTTCTTCCTCTCCACTCGTATGCGCATGCATGAAAACCCTCGTATCGCCTCTCGATAGGGGCGATGCTGTGTGTACATCGACCTGCTATTCGAACAGTCAGCGGGTTACTGCTCCGCGAATACCCCGCTTGGAGTCCGGTGCGAATAGCAAAGGCTCTCGTACAGCGAGAGCAGAAAATACAGTCTGTAATAGCTCTATGGTCGGGGTATGGTACATGACTTGTACACGCAAACAGCATGTCCGTAGCAGGAATTATTAATGCATTGGACTAATGCATTTTTAATCATAAACTATGCGTGCGCCTACCATATTCGACAACACACACTCTCTTCCGAACGAAAGCTCTTTCCCTCAGGTTTTATCAATCACCCGCGTTTTTTAATGCACAAACATGGGAATTTATCTGAGCATCGCTCTAAGCCGCAGGGTGCATGCCAATGAACTGTCATAAATATGAGAGAGAGAGAAGAAATAAAACCCTTCACAGGACATCATGATTCCTTATCTCGCACGCTTCAAACATTACGTTTTGAATTATCGTCTGATGAATGTCCCTAAACTGTCTCGGCAATGTTGATGGTATCATAAGAATTGTTATTTAGGAAAATATAAACCGATTCTGTTATTTATAGCATAATGTTTATCACCTCCTCCCTTTCTTTCCGCTATCTCCTTGAAGATTAGATAAGATCTTCTTTTGAAATATGCCTAAATTCATTATCAATTAACTCTTGCTTATATATTATACAAGATGCAGAAAATGCATGTTTTATTTCAACGACATTGCCTTGCCACGACCGTTACCGTGATATTCACGGTCTATTTTCATCTGGTCCAATGACAATTCGCCCAATTACCAACTCGTATAACCAGTTGGTCCAATAACCATTCATCATTTGGTATAATTGGACAAAGCTTAGTGTTGACTGGGCGAACTGAATGAAAATAAAATGGATAGACCAACTGGTTATGAGACCCCGCGAAATGGTCATAGCCGAATCGGTGATTAGACAAAGTTATCATTGGACCAAATGGCTGTTAGACAAATGGTTGATGGACGGAATGGCATTAGACTAAATGAAGGTAGACCATGTGGTGAGTAGACGAGTTGGCAGTAGACCAATTATTGCAAATTTACTATATTCACTTAGGCCTTACGACATAATAATAATAGCAGGGCCCGCTGGGAGAACAGTTTTCAGAACTGAAGTGGCTTCCCTGGGTAAATATACCTATATTATTATTATTATTATTATTATTAAAGAAAAGTGGTAATTGGAATCATGAGCCATTATGAATCCAGTTCACTCTAAGTCTAATCATAAACTTTTCAAATAGTGTAGTGCTGAAGGCCGGTAGGAACTCTGACAATATTCATGGAATTAAGGTCTTCTTTCACAACTAGGCCTGGTTGAACTTTCTTTTGTCGACTTCTCTTGCCAAATTTCTCACCTCATGTCTAGTAGAAAGGGAAGCGATGAAAAGTGTCGAACAATATTCACCCCTGCTTCCATTCCAACGATTATGAATAAAATTCAATTTATACACGATAGCACGACCTTGTCGACCCCTATATACGACGGGGGAGGGGCGAGCGAGAAACATTGAAGATTAAAGGGAACCTCTTCTCTTATTAAAGGGCCTCGGTTATATGTTTGATATGAATATCATTATGACGTTATTAACAGTGGAGTTGAGTGGCAAAAATATTGAGAAAATATCAATGATGGGCTGGATGCGAGGAAACAAGCGACCCAAAAATCGATGTTGTCGTAGCAAATTTGGCGTATAAATCCTGCAGGAAAGAAGCTATGGAGATATCTCCACGGTGAATCTTCTTCAGAATTAAAATTCTAACATTTTAAACTGAATTTCATATTCACGGAGTTAACCATGTGAACACTTAGTGAAAACATTGTGAACTCCTGCAATGTAAAGATGTCCACAGCGTGAAATAATCTTCACATTGTTAAATTTTAGCATTTTGGCATAGTGAATCAATTCTCAACGTACATTGTGAACACACTGTCAAATCAGCCCCTGATATCGAAAAAAAGATATTTGATGGAAATTGTGATACAAAATACAATGCCATGATCTCAATTTAAAAAGTTTTTTTTTATTAGGGCTTATATAGATAAAACAAGGATTCTGGCCTTATAAACATAATGACCTTTGGTAAAATGTTTCATTAAAATCCTAATTACATCAGTACTGGGCAGTCTCATACAAAATCTCTTCAGAGAAAATGCGGGCAAAATAGGGGCCATTCAAAACCAAACAAAATGTGAAAAATCAACAAAAGGTACGGCATGGGAGCGATGTTTTACGCGATGTTCATCTACAATGGTTTTATTCCCTAGATGTTATATGTTCCTTTCTTCGTCGGAATAAGGACAGTCATTCACTTTTGCTGACAACGATTTCACTTACCTAAAACCGTAATTGTTCAACAATCTATCAGACATGCTGTCAGCTTATCTCACAACAATTCACATTGTATTTTATCGAATGCAGTATGAAAGGAGAAACTCCGCTTAGGGTTGGTCGTCACCATTTTGCATGGTTTTGAGGCCACTAACCCGTATAGTTTGACCATCGGAAGATATCAATATCAACGGGTTGATACTGGCTCTCCCAATAATTATCGCTAAAAGTCCCATTCGGTCTGATCCTGTCTGATTATCATTTTAGCTTACTTGTTCTGGTATTGTTGTTTTGTAAGAATCAACCAATACGGTAAAACATTGGACGAAAAGGTACATGGGCTCTGCCCAACAACATGACACGAGCGGGATAACAGACGAAGTGCATGGCCATGTATCCATGTCAATGTATAAATAGGACTAGAATGATTTTCTATAAACCCAGAAGAGGATTGGTGATTTTCTCTATAATATCAGGATTGGTATTACCATACTCTGCGATAAAAGATCTCTTTGAAAAATGATTTACCAATTGACTTTCCTTTTTTCTCAGTCATTTTACCAGTATATAGGCAATATGACCAGTTACTATTGGAACAAGACATTAAATTTGACGGCATCAAAATTAGAGGACACAGAACAATATAACCCCTTTTAGGCCTGACAATGTTTCTCCACTATAAATGAGCCCCCAAAGATTTCCTATCATAATTAAATGAAGACAATATGCAAGAGAAGACACGTTTATAGAGAAACTGTATGAATGGCTGTAATCTCTGAAACCTTTTTTAAATATAAAAAAAATAATATGAAAAAATACGAAAAAGCAAAAATAGAATTATTAAGAATTAGGCAATTCTTTAATATTCATAATAACGATGTATCAATATTAAACAAAATTGTTCTCTCGAAAGTACTTCTGTAAAGCAGAATAATTATATTTGTATATCATTTTTATTCCGATTGAGGATTGAGATGGCAGTAGGCATATCAAACATACTATAAATACGAGAGAGCATCTGGGGTTTCTTCTTGTTGGATAATACACTCCAACCCCCCCCCCCCCCACACCCACAAACACTCATTTCGTTCTTTGGATATTCACACTAGATGTAAGGTTTATGCAAGGACTAGGATATAAATTGAATTAATAATCGTCACACTCCTTGCAGACGACGATTATCACCGACCACAAGATCAAATCTGCGTCGTAATATCGTTCGTTGGCGGTCATTGCACTATCATCGTCATGACGTCATTAGCTCAGAACGTGAATAGAAGGCTGGCAACACACCTGGATGGGGGTGTTCAATAGATAGGCCTACATACATGTATGAATTTTCATTTTGTGTAAGCAATAATGCGTCGTGTTGGATAGTGGTTCTGATGCTCACCTGAATCAGAGGGTCGTGTGTTCAATCCCAAGACATAATCGTCCTTTGGCAAATCGACGACTACAATTTGTCACTATCCATCCAGGTGTTTAAATGGATACCCAAGCATGATTAGCACGTTATTAATATCCTAATCAATTCGGGTTTGAAGCTCTTGCTTGAATGCTCCCTCCCCAGGGAGTGGAGAAATACATACAACAACGCATGCGCGCAAGGACCTAATGACGGGTAAGGGGGGGGGGGTACATGGGACTCGAACCTTCCACAAATGTCCATTGACAATAATTGTTATATATCATAATATCAATTTCTTATCAAGCTCTTAACAAATACAGTGTCTGTATTTTTTAATTCATCTCCCAATTTGTTTATTTCATTTATCAGAGTGATATAATAATGATCTCCATTACCATCATCATACCAAAGTCCTGTTTCGATTGTAAACCATCAAGACCAGATCATGATGTATAATATTATTTGGTAAATGATACGAGTCTATCATAATTTGATTTCCACGTATGTTTTCATTCATGTAGATTTTATACTGAAAGTACACTACAAAAGTTTCATCGTAAGACAAAAAAACATTCTTCATAACAGTAAGATGAGAAGCCTACACGACTCGACTTCGGGTCCAGTTTTAGGTTCATATTTTAAGTCATCATTATTTCACCCTTCTGAATACCTGCTTACGTCATACGAACGAATACAGTCACAATAATCATACCATCTAATGATCGTTTTGAAAGGTCCTAGAAGTGTCGAATATCAGTGGTAATTGCCTAGCCAAAGTTTCAGTGAATAAAGGCAAGCGATAGCCTAGGAATTCATTCATTAACCCATTGTTGAAAATACACCACATTATCATTAATCTTTGATTAGTTTCGTTGTGATTCGGCTTGTGCACGGACAAAGAAGTGACTATAAACATGTAATACACAGCACATGTCTATATCAATTAGAATTTCTTGCTTGCAGTATGTTGTCATAATGAACATAAAGGCGAGTTATATACTTTAACACAGTAAATACGTTTTATGTAACAATGTTGTTTACTATGAACCTCATAAATACTTGTTTAAAACTATTTGAATAAGTGCATCTTACCAAAAAAGGTTAAATTTTCAATATTTTATCTCAAAAAATTAGCATGGTTGTTAAAATTGTTAAACAACTACTTTAAAGGACAAGTCCACCCCAACAAAAAGTTGATTTGAATAAGAAAATCCAACAAGCATAACACTGAAAATTTCATCAAAATCGGATGTAAAAGACATGACAAAGTTTCGCTTAATTTCACAAAACAGTTATTTATGCACGTCCTGGTAGGTATGCAAATGAGGTGACTAATGACGTCATCTACTCACTATTTCTTTTGTATGTTATTGTATGAAATATGACATATTCTTATTTTCTCCTCATTGTCAAGTGAAACAGTGATTAATTCCTCCCTGAACATGTGGAATTAGCATTTTTTAATACTATATCATATGGTTCAGTCAAGCTGGTCCTTATTTGTCAAATCTGTAAAAAATGAAATATTGTACAATTCAAACATTAAAAAACAAAAGAAATAGTGAGTGAGGAACATCATCGTCTGCCTCATTTTCATGTCACTGGGTTGTGCATATCACTGTTTTGTGAAATGTAAGCGAAAACTTTAAAATGTCATAACTTTCTTATTTTACATCCGATTTTGATGAAATTTTCAGCGTTGTGCTAGTTTGATTCACTTTTCTATTTATTCATATCAACAATTTTCGGGGGTGAAATTGACCTATAAGGTTCATATATACACTGCGTTGTATACATTTTAAACAGCGTTTAACTGTGTACTGTGAAAACTGCGTTCTTATTCTGCGAAAGTATTATGATGTTAAACAAAATATGAACATGTTTTATTCGATGCAATTCATAAACTAGCACTTGCATAATATTCATGCAGCTACTCACTGTTCGTTCTGTGTTAAAAAAAACTTGGTTTTACCATGGACCTATGGTTTTACCAACATGGTATCACAAATGCACTGAACTGGCTGAAAGGATGCAAATTAAATATTCTGTCATTACTGAACAGAACGTTTCGAATAAACTTCAAGAAACGTGATAAATATCTTAGTTCTCGGTTCAATCTCAATAACCCATTTGCAAATGAACCCTACATAAATGGACAAATCGACAAATCGACATGGCCGACAACTTAATAATAATCAAGTAATATCAGGAACTTGTGCATACTTATCTACTCATCTTTAATTTTGGAGAGAAATGAAGATTCAAATAAAGGTGGAATATAATTTTGTCTCTGTATTTTGCACAAAATTATTTAATTATATTACCCACACTTTATGAAGAAAAAATATTCAACTTCGCACATTTAGCAATTCCACGTTGGGGCACCTTTTGCACAACATTTCCATCAATAAATTAAGACCAGAAAGATACCAAAATTGTAACTGCAAAAAAAAGGTGTTATACATGTATGTGGTAGGTCTATTTGGGTTAAAGTTGTATTTTTTCACTTATACTTTAAAGAATACACGTGCATGTACTTCAGGATAATCGATATTACCTCTAAAAGCACATGTTTGTGAATAGGACATATATTTCCTTAATTGATACATTATTGTAATAAAGTAATTAATGTATAAATACATAATCATTGCTGGTTGAATGTGAGAAAATGGCCTATGAATGGATTATGCTTCCTTTATATCATTATCAAAACTATATGCTTTGGAATCTTCGCCAGCAAACGTGGAATATCTGACCGCATAGCCCAAGGGTTTCACCTCAACAAAAAGTCACTGGAAGTTTCAACATCAAACAATACAATTATTGTGTGGGCCACGTTTTGTACTTTTGTAACACACACAATGCATTGTATACAAGTAAATAGTAGCCAGCATGGCCAGACAGTCAACCTGGGAATATCGACTCAGCGGTTAATGATTAGTCGTTAATCAGAATGAACAAAAATGAGATAGCTTTCGATCCATTTCCTCTTTTTCAAAATAAAAATAAAATCCTTTTTATACACAAATCTAAAAGTGATTGGGAATATTATATAAATAAGAACTTTAGCTTAAATGGACTATTTTTTCTTAACTTACCACTCACAAAGCCAGAAAGAGAGCTCCATGGTGGTTATACAAAGCACAGACACTCGAACATCACTGTTCTAAAAAATATTGGGTAAAAGTGCTCTATGAGGGTAATAATTTGGTCCAACCATGGACCTATTACAAATGGTCCAACCACATTGGGCATTTCTTTTGGGCATTTTTATTTATCCAGTGTGATGAAAATTATGCCCATTCTAAAGTAATTGCTGCTTATTTTTTACCCTTACTGGACGATATGCTTCCCGCATTCGTGGCATTGGGTAAAATACTGCCCCAAATTGGTTGAACACATACACACAGCAAAAACTGTGGTGTTAACCGGTGTACATAGAGGACCACACCAGTTATTTTACACCGGTGTTAAATTGACGGTGTTATTTTAACACCCATATGTGTTATTACAACACCTTGGGTTGTTACATTTACACTCTTTGGTGTCATGTTCAATCTCTAGGGTGTAATTTTAACACCTCAGGCTGTGGTCCTCTATTAACACCAACTGGTGTCAGTTTTAACACCACAGTTTTTACAGTGCATGCAATTACACTCTTGGTGATACAAATCTTACACTTGGGACGAAAGAAAAAAAAAGACCCAACAAACTGACAACTTCATGTTCTAATAATCCCAATATGCCATCATAGGTATATAAATGCACAATATAAAGCACCTACATTGTATGTCTGATCCAAAACCTTTCGGACCTTCATTATTTTGAGTCATCATTATGATCTTTTCTTTGGATGTTACAAAACAATCTTTGTCATATCCATCTACATTAATGTCATAATCATTTCTTTTTCTTATGGGCCCTTTGTTCTTTGTTTTGTTCTATTAATTTTGTTTAAATAATTTCATCTGTAAAACCCACTTTTTGGAGCCCAAAATCTTTAACTAGAATTTGTAAACATAATTAAATGTTCAGATGCAGTAGGGAATGAATTCACTGGATACAATATAGCCTCTGGTATTGAAAGTTCACGCTTTCACACTTTGTTGTTTCTACAAAAGAACAGGCGTGTGCAACATTAGTAGGAAACCACTGTTTAAAAGCATGAAGAGGTTAACTTTGGTTGATACATTGTTCATATCTTTTAATTCCAATACTTTCTATCCCTGCATGTGCTCTATTGAAATTATTTCTATAATCGCAAACGCTTTTTCAGTCCGTAAACCTATATAAAGTCTCTGGAAAAAATGCGGTGAGACGAGGCCTTATTTGGCAGAGGTAAATTATCATCAATATGCACAATATTATTGTGGTGTATTGGGAAAGAGAGGGGAACAGAACGGAGTGAGCAACTATACATGGGACTGTTCAGTAACATGTAAATGCTTGGAGGAAAGGGTAAATGAACTATTCGTATAGATAGCCGGTCTGTCTTTCAAGAAAGTCAGGTACACATTTTATCGTATTTAATGAAATTAAAGGTCGAGTCTTAAAAGAACATTTTCTTTGCAAAATGCATTTGCTACCAATAAGGGTTGTGTCTCCAATTAATCTATAAACGATTTTACATAGTCCATGAACACTAGCCCTTAGCTCTTTGGCAGTTTGGGGATTCTATGTATTGTATCAGCCCAGGGGGCCGTTTCATAAAGCTGTTCCGTCAGTTAAGAGCGATTTTAAGAAAGACTGGTGAACCTTTCGTACGCGCTAAATAATCACCAACGAACATTAATGGTGAATATTGATCAGCAGTTAAAATTGGGACAAACACATTGAATACTTGACTGAAAAGGTGAGCAAACTCGTAAGTTTTTTGGGCCGTCTTCGACACAGTTTTAATGAGGCTAGCTTGAAATGTATCTACCAATCAAATATTCTTCCTATTTTTTACTATGCTGATGTAGTGTACGATTCTAGTAACAAAAAATGTGTTACACAATTGCAAAAGTTACAAAACAGAGCTGGAAGAATAATACTTGTGATAAGTCCATTGAAACATAATATCGAACTGTAATATTCACCAAATATTAAACTGGGAATCTTTGGAATGTCGTCGACAAAAACATATAAACTCCATGGTTTTCAAAATCATTCATGATCTCAGTGCCTCTTACTTAAAAGATTTTAATACTATTTATTTTTTTTTACAACTATTCCTTACGCTCAATTGGAAACTTATCTTTACCTAAGCCACGTACTGAATCGTGTCGTCGAATGTTTTCATACCGTGGGGCCTCGCAATTTAATTCTTTATCTCCTTCTATAAAATTATCTCCCAATTATAATACATTCATTAGGACACTTAATGACCAAATCCTGAAAACTATTTCCCTTTAAACCAAAGTTCAGACATATAACTTGGGGCACTTTTGGGTGGGTGGTGGGAGGGGTTAGGTACTCGGGTTTTTACTGTAGGGTGGGGTGGGATTGCTGTTCTTTCTCCCTTTAGCTGATATTGCCTTTATGTTACACAAATTTGTTAATTGATTTATTTTTGTTATATGAATTTCATGTTGTTATTTAATATAGCTGGACCCCTCGGCAGAACAGTTGTGCTGTTATGGCTAAGCTGAGTAGGGCGATCCATCCAATGTTATTTTATCATGTATTATATTATGTTGTAATTTTATATGTATTGTTTTTATATTTGTAAATAAAATAAAATCTAATCAAATCAAATCAAATATCATTTACCACAAGAAAGGATCACCAGTCGTTCTTAAAGTCGCTCTCAACTTACGAACAGCTTTATATAAAACGCCCCAGGCACCTTATTTTCTAATCAAGCGAATGTTAATGTGTGGAAGGGGGGTAGGAGGGGTGGGGGCTTGGGTTCAATAATCAAAAGACATCTAGGTTGCCATTTCACCACTGTTCACATAATGTAGAAAGGGTTCCAACGACGATATCGTAACCCAAATCACCAACGTAATTCGAAATCATACATCTTCGGAATCGCAGCAAGAAGCGGTTGGGTCATCGTCATTGTTGTTGTTGTTTTTGTTGTTAATGGTGCTTCGACAAGCTTGACTCCTGCTGTGCACCGATTCCAAAATACGAGTCGATGAATTCATTCAATTTCCAGACACACAGGACATCGTAGTCGGTATATTCGCAAAATCAGTGCCGTCATCATTGCCGCAATCAATGCGGTCATCCATGTCTCGCTTATCACTATTTTATGCACAATGTTTAGTATCTCCATGGTCATATTATTATTAACCTCCACTCCAAGTACGGAATCATTGTCCAGGCCTGCATTGTCCTTTTCGCATGTTTCCATATTGCCAGAAATCACTGGTGTAGTTGTTCACTATCTCAACATAATATTGTGGTATAATCCGTGAATATTTCCTGGGTATTCCTTAAATCACCGGGGACCGTCAAAGTGAAAGATGAGTACACTCTTAAAAATGTTGGGCAACATACGGTCCACACAACAATTGGTTAAAACTTTATCCAATTCTGGGTAGTTTTACACCAATAATGTGTGCTTTGGGTGAAAACTACACAGTATTGGTGTAAAACTACCCAGAATTGGATAAAGTTTTAACCAATTGTTGTGTGGACCGTATGTTGCCCAACATTTTTAAGAGTGTAGCTGACAAGGATTGCCTGGATGTCAGTGCCCAGCGGAGGAGTTCAACTTGAATATGATGACGAAATAAAGATGCTAACACAAGAACAAATCCACTGGGCACGATCAACAATCGCTTGAGAAAATAATGCATTTCATTGAATTCGTAGATATGTCACCTTTCCAGCGTTTTCTCAATCCTTTTGTATTTATCATATCTGATGGTAAGTTTCTGATCATTCTTTCAGATGCAGACAAGACATTTACTCATCTCCGAAAAATACACTCTAATCGTGTTATCCGTCTTCATTGAAGACTTGAAGAAAACATCAAAGTCGAATAATACTGCCTTGCAGCTTGCGCACTAAAACGCGAATATGATTCTTAATTTTGAACATAAACTCCGTCACGAATAGAACGGAAAGGCATGGAAATGTCAACTCTTTGGGAAAGCGTTTCCTCTCAAATGCCGTAAGATTATTTTGTAGAGTTCGAAAACACTGGAACACGCGTGTCATCGGCAAGGGCATGCAGAAGATGGAAAGGGAGAAGGAGGGGCTATAGGGGTTACACATCACGCAGAAAATGACATCATCATGATCATTATCTTAATTTCTGGCTGTGACAGATTACCGTATAAATTGCCACTTCTCCCCCCCCCCCTCTTGCTCGAAAAAGGGAGAAGAAAAACAGAACCTGCTTCGCAAAAGCAATACTTGAAAAATGTCGTTTCTGAGAAAAAGGTATAAAATACAAAATGAAGATTTGCTGAACAAACCTTACCAGGCAACTCATGGTAAACTTACCACTTATTGAACAATTAGCACTCACGGTAAAAATTACCAATCATTATGGTAAAATCCAGCCATGGTATTAAACCTTGCAATCAATAACTTTGTATGTGGAAACCTTGGATTTGATTGGCAACTGAGACTGTCGCCATTACAGCATATAACCATTAGGTCTATAGTGCCCTACAAAATAGTTCAAGACAGTTTATTTCTAAACCACCCAGCGAATAAACTAGTGGTTTTTATTTTTTTATTTTTTTTATTTTTTTTAGTTTGCAAGCCTATACATATACAATATAACCTCGCAAAGCAATGAACTCTTTCCCCTCACTCTTGGGTTTTTCTCTCTTAAAAGCTCTGTTACCCAAATCACTCTATTCGTAATGACCGAATTAATCAATGAATGCCTACATTCACGAGTAAAAGAAAAATGACATTTCCAAATGGAAAATTGGAGCCGAGCCGAGCCTGAAATTGAGGCTGTATTCACTTCTGTAATTACCTACACAGATGTGGCAAAAAGTCAACGAACATTTTTTTAGTTCTCAAGAGCATGCAGTTTGCATCTGGCCATGGATTCTATACTTCTGACATTCGTACAGTGAATCGACATTGTGTGTTGTATGATGTGACCATGAGACCGCAGGGAGTGGGGTGGGGTGGGAGGGTAGGGGTAGACGTCGTTTAAAGAATCACTAAAACATCAAATTGCTATATATTCTGACAAAAGTTACCATCTACAGTAGTCCTATGTAGAAATCCATGACTCGATGGAGATTTCATACATTTTTTCGATAAGCTTTGATAAAATGTGTCCGAAATAACAATTATTGGATTGACCAAACCAAGAAGAACTTCATGCAGAAAAAAATGGACGAAAAACCCCTTGTTACGAAGAGGAATAGAAACTATATGCGGTGACAATGGCAGATCTAATATCCTGGACAATAATTATTATGTGAACACTCATCCTGGTAGTCTCTATGAATACAAAATAATATATTCTTCAAGACAAAAGGGTAAAATGATTTGATACTTATACCCTGAGAATATTCAACCTTCATAAATATACCGATTACGTAATACACCGCTTTCATGTTCGCTGTTGTGAATAGTATTACAAAAATGTCTTAATCTTGTTGATTTAATATTGTTTCATATCCTTGCGACCGTCCTTCATTAAATGGATATGTGCTCCTAAAAAATTATGACTTAATAATTATTATACCACGTACGAAACATAATCATGAGTCATGAATTTTCAAACTTTTTTTTAACAATACGAAAAAAGTTATACATTCAGGCAATCTGATTCGGAAATGTTATTGAAAAAAATGTCGGACGATGTCTTTCATTGGAAACATTTTGTTTTCCTAAAATTTCAAATTGATCCAAATTAAGGGCCTTTTTGACCAATAATTCAAAATACTGTTTCGCCGAACTAATGCAAATCCTTGAAATGTAATCACTTTGTTATTCTTTGTCCGTTTTTTAAATCAATTTTCAGTGTTTTGTTAGTCTGATTTTTCTCAATTTGCGCATATATACAGCCTTGACTACCCCCTGTAAATGGTTTGATATAATTATATAAATAATTTATTAACTTCGTCATGTAATTTTTCAAGCAAGGTAATTATGTCAGTTTGGAGCTATCACAATGACAGTGGTTTGTGTTTCTCTCGTGCTCAACAGAATACTGTAGGAAAAACTACATTTAGGTATATATAGTTCCTTTTATCAGTTTATCCGTTTATCTCAATAATATTGTCATACTCATCTTTAATATTTTGCTCAAAGTGACTCTAAAAAAATAATAATTATGCCGAAATTTCTTTGTGTATTATGATAGTCAACAAATATTAAGTTTAAACTAAGATTGCTTTTGAATTCGGGTAATTTATAATGAATGCTTAATTTCTTAAATGTCATCATATCGCTGACTGAAACAGATTAATTTGCATAATGACTTTCGGTGAAACCAAAACACTTTGCCTGCCTCAACAATGGAGTTTTAAGTCGTGTCAGACTTAAGTTTAGTTTACATTATAATGTCGATCATGATTTTAATCTAAATTTATAACGCACAATCACAAATTGTGTATCAGACAGTATAGAGAAGAGATGGCCTAATACACACTTTAACTATTAAACTTTTATCATTCAGCAAAAAAAAGAAAACTATTTTGCTAATCCTTCATTTTCGCGTTATCAAAAGATTCGCCTTAAATCAGTATTGAACCAAAGGTCACTTCTGATTGTGGTGAGGGGGAGGGGGGAGGTGGTGACAAGGGGCGTCTATACCGAAGGAGGGGGCGTATAGACCGGGGGTGGGGCAGTAATAATTGATCACATTATCTCTGTCATACGGTCATCCGGCATCCTAAAGGGAAAGTTCGTCATTATGTGAACTGAATAACATGGGAAGGACAATAATCCCTTCCACATATCACTCATCGTCCACAGATGAGCATTCAGTAAAATATTGAAAAAACTAGTTTGCATTCCACGTTTCCTGTTTATGAGAAACACTGTGCCTAATCAGTGTATTTTCACAAATCCCATCCGAAAACTGATACCGCAGACAAAATTTGAACTAGGTATAAGCATGGACCTATAAGCAGACAGAGTTTTGTTTACATCATTTTGTATGTAAGTATTTAGGGTTATACAATGGTGACGATTTAAAAGGTCTCTAGAGATTGCCTTTTGAGTGCTTCATCTGAATTGAAATTTGTAAGACCTTTACTGGCAACAAATTAAAAGGGAATACCTGACATGCTCATCCCCGTACAGGAAACCCGCCGTTTCATCACCGCAGATGTTCTAAGATTGTTTCCAATCAGAACATGCAGAAATAGAAATAAGGGGAAGGCACCGGGATAGACCATAATCATTCTTCATTATTGGTTTGTACTTTAACACGATTGGTTTCCACTCAAGAACTTCTCGCTAACCCGGGGGGGGGGGCAGTCAGATGTATTGCTGTACACATGCGTGGCAAAATTATTTCCAAACACCCCCTAAACAAGTTTTTCGCGCGCTTCAATTACACAGTTTGGCCCCTAAACAAGTTATCGCCAGAATAATGACCCCTAAACCCCCAAAAGCTTGGGGGGAAGCATACCCTAACACGTTTGGCTAGTCTTTAAAAAAAAGCTTTGGAAAAAAATACTCCTAATACGTTTGACCCCGCGATCGACCATTGACCAGTTTTTTAAAATCACTTTTTTTGTTGAAAATCGGTGTTTTTTATACCCTTAACAGAAGCGGATCTAGAGGGGGGGTTGGGGGGGTTGCAACCCCCCCAAAAAAAAAATCCGGGGACCATTTTTTTAAATCTTATCTTTTTTTTAAAACTTGTAATTTTATTTTATTCTATTTTATGCAAGAAAACGCCATTTTCAGACACAGATTTTCAAAAATTTTCCCTACCCCCTCCCACACCCTACCCCCTCCCACACCCTCCCCCCTCGCTCGCTCCGCTCGCTTGGACTCGGTCGCTACGCTCCCTCGCATACCACCCCAACCCCCCCCCCTTTATAAAAAGCTGGATCCGCCCCTGCTTAACGAGTGCATGCGCGGCCCGCGTCCAAAACTGAAAAAAAAACACCCCCTTAAACGCGTTTTTTTAGGGGGGTCACGCATGTGTACAGCAATATATTTGACTGCCCCCCCCCCCCCGGCCGCTAACACTTAAACTGATCCGACCCTTGAATTGACCAGCTGGTGGGGATATTGCAGTGAATAGTCAGCAAGATGTAACCAAATTTACTGCATCATGGCAAAGACCTATAGAGCTCCCAGTGTAATGGGCCTACGCGCTGGATTTTGGTCATCAAAATCCATGAATATCGTAATAAGCTACAGTGCGAATGGTTGTGGGAGATAATACGGTGGCGGACATACTCACGGTTCAACCAATATTCTAACACGTAAAATTATGCGAAGAGTAATTGCACAGAGAAGAAGATGGCACTCCAAAGCCACTATCTCCTCACTGCACATGCGCAGTGCATTATTACTAGTTGGAGCAGCCGCCGAAGGGGAGAGAGAGAATAGCGATGGCTTACGTGCGCTCTCATGCCTCCCGCTATGTTTGCACGTATATTAATGTATTCCCAGTCACCGAGCAATTTTCCCTCACGAACTTTCCTCCATATTCAAGTTATTTCTCGGCAATGGAAAACCTCTAAATAATTAACATTTTGGAAATGTATTCCATTATAATTGCAGATTTTGTTCATTTGCGGATTTTGAACAAGAACTTTCCGTTTATTCGTTAGCATTGTTTTAATTAGCAAATGTCGGGTGCGGGGGGCTAAAAATGGTCGTTTGGATAGGGGTGGAAAACACAACGAAATCTAAAACATACCTTAGATTTGCGTTTCTTGCGACCTGGTGTCCCATGTCCTGTAGTTCCTTCAAGTTCTTTTCGGCTGCAAACGAAAAAAAGACGAAATATAAACCCCCATTTCTATACGAAACTGAACACCTATTACAAAAATTCCCTCCCAAACTCCCTTAGCCGTCACACACATTACAATACACACGCTCACCACAGTCATAGCCAACATACTATAGCACTGCCATATACTACATCGCACACAAAGTTATTAACGTTCCCAGCTTGCGCGCCATTTTGGAAAGAGATTTTTTTCTTCTCTCTTCCCCTCTCTCTTACCCTTTCGATGCGCAGACTATAATATCTAGTTAATAACAGTTTTCCCTCTTCCCATAAACTCGTTTGTGACTCACCGCTTTTTGAACGATTCCAGCAGTCTTTTGTCAATGATATTATCCTCTGGTTCCCAAGTACTGTACCTGTAAAGAAAAAGATTAAACATTAGAAGCCACAAAAGTTATCGAAATCCCAACAATTCATCATTAGTTAGGCTAGAGTTAACAACTTTTACCGTTCCTTTTTTTTTTGTCGGTGGCGCGACAATTTAAGTCAACCCCCAAAAAAAGTTTTAAAAGAGAACGCCACATTGGTAAATACTTACTTAATGGACCAGCCCTTCCACTTGACAAGGTATTCTGCTTTGCCCTGTGAAGATAAAGAAAAAATAAGGGGAAAAATATCACATTAGCTGTAAAGACACCAAAAGATAGAGAAATTTGGATGGGGGAGGGGGGGGGTAATCGATAAGTACATTGATGGTAGTATAAAGCCGAAAATGCTTCCATGTAGAAAGTTTGTAATTACACTTCGATCCATGTTTATTGACTGTCTACGAAAGTGAAGAATGAATAAAAAGGGCGGGAAAATGAGACGAGTGCACATAGAATAACAAAGGTGAATTTATAGTAGGATAATGGGGAGGAGAGATAGAAGAAAGGAAGAAAGAAAAAGAGAAAGAAATAAAGAAAGAAAGAAAAAAGAAAGAAAGAAATAAAGAAAAAAGAAAGAAAGATGAGAAAGAGAAGAGGAGGGGAGAAAAGGAACATAGAATAAGGGAGAAGAAACAAAAGAAAGGTGAGGGGAGGGACAAGAAGAAGATGATGATTATGATGATGAAGAAGATGATGATGATGATGAATAAAAGAAAATAATAAGACAGGAGTCCGAGAAGAAACACAAGAATGAAAAGCAGTTGAAGAAGAATAGTTACCCTTCGAATCCTTCTGTTGAGAAGAGACTCGGCGGCATAGACCCTCTCTCCAATATCACTCAGCTCCATGCTGGAAAGACAGCTCTTTTTCTTCTTCATGGGCAGCGAGAAGTAAACAAGATGAATATGAGCGGGGCCCTGTCGGAATGCCCCGGTCGGCTGCTGGCTAGGCGACGCCCGCTGCTAACACCAACACAAAACACACACACGCCTAGCCCGGCTGGCAAGCTGGCTTGCACGGGGCTGGCAGCCTGTATAGCTGGCTTGCCGCCGTATGTTTGGCCTCGATTCTGTAGTGTATGAGCTGCCGCTGAGGTCAATCAGGGACACACCTCGACAAGAGTGCCCTAGTAGAGATAAGAAGGCACCCTTGTTATTGTGCTGGTATGCCGATGAAAATACAAGGTTGACCCACGATGATACGTCTGGCTTTGTAGACAGTTTAACAGCTAATATTCAGCCCAGCTTCTTCGGTTGAAAGCGATGAGACTTATGTTTCTTCCCTTTATCCTAACGCAGCTGAGCAAAAAGAAGGGAGTGTCGCCACTTTGCTGAGAGAGGAAAAAAGCGAAGGCCTTCACTTTCATTCGAAAGAGCCTATGCATTCCTCGATGCTTATAACTCGTATGCACGGCCTCTTACATGACTACGACTTTGCATGTGTATTACCGTCTCTGCGAATGCGAAATAGGGAACAATGTCGGAGCAATTTACGACGCTGGCGGGTGTTTGATGCGTTACAGCGAGTAATGTTGACAACAAGCTTGCAGCAGCTAGCTAGCTGGCTAAAGCCAGTGCTTGAGAGTGAGATCAACTCAATATTCCATGAGTGGGCCCTGCCCGTATTACACAGGAAACGCATTAAAAAGAAGAAAAAAAAGAGGCACAGAGTCCCTTCGCTCTCAAGTTGCCTGCTAGTGCTAGTACAGGCTTCCCGTTATTGACTATACACGAACACACAGAACCCCAACCTTGTATGCACAGCGAATCTAGGCGCGGGGCAATGCATATAATTCGGCTGAGCTGCGCAGACCTAGCGAAACATTCGAAGACGGGCTGCCCACACGACGGGGGTAGATAGAGTGTTCGTGTGGCTGGTCGCTGCTGCGCTCAACCCGATTTCGCTCTCTCTTTCCTCCTCTCTTCCCCTCTCCCTCCCTCTCTCTTCCTCTCAATCGTTCCGCAAAGAAATGCATAGGGCGTCGGTTTATTACTGTCAAGGCACAACCATGCTGATAGAAAAGGGGGAAATTCGATCTAACAGAAAGCCTTCAGAGGCTCCCAGCCATATTCTTCATCATGAAGACGTGATAACTTGGGATTTCAGCCCGATTCTTATATCGACCTTCATTCTGCCTTACTCTCTTCGACCATTTTCCCCCTCTTTCTTATCTTTGGGCTTCCCTCTCAAATCGTTCTTCTTGAATGTTTGATGAGAAAATACATCGAAGCTGAGTTGAGATCGGGGACAGAATAAGGTAAATGAAAAGAGGGCATGTATGCGTCATTCCTTCAAACATTTGCATTTTCAACACTCTATTGTTCTTCAAAGAATCTCATCTCTTATAGATTCTTACCCAAGTTGGAAGTCTGTTCGTTCCAGTGTACGCCGAAACTTACCTTTATTTTACATAAATAAGGCATAAACATCGCCAACCCGCCCATCATTCAGCAACTGTTCGTGGTTATCATCATATAGTTCTCCAAAACTTACAGATAATCATCTTTATTGACGTCTTAACAAAAGAAGCTTGAGAAAAGGAGAATAAATCTAACAATAATGGTAAAGGGCCTACATGGCGGTCATCAAAAATCCTGTACTCTATACTGTCAAAACGAAAAGAAAATAAAAATCACCACTTATCCGTTTACAGTTTACATTTTTCATAAAATTCGATCTCATTGAGCGAATAATATGGAGCTTGCCCCCCCCCCAAAAAAAAAAGACAAAGATGGGAAGATCGTGTTGATTAGGCAGTTTAGGGAATGAAAAAAAAAGGATCGACAACTTATGTTAAACTTGGAGGCAAAATTTTGCATGCACCATCTTCACTACAGAACAAGTCCACCCAAACAAAAAGTTGATTTGAATAAAAAGAGAAAAATCAAACAAGCATAACTCTGAAAATGTCATCAAATTCGGATGTAAAATAAGATATGACATCTTAAGATTCGCTTAATTTCACAAAATAGTCATGCACATGCAAATGAGGGGGCTGATGACATCACTCACTCACTATTTCTTTTGTATTTTATTACATGAAATATTCTAATCTTCACTACAGGACAAGTCCACCCAAACAAAAAGTTGATTTGAATAAAAAGAGAAAAATCCAACAAGCATAACTCTGAAAATGTCATCAAATTCGGATGTAAAATAAGATATGACATCTTAAGATTCGCTTAATTTCACAAAACAGTCATGCACATGCAAATGAGGGGGGTGATGACATCACTCACTCACTATTTCTTTTGTATTTTATTACATGAAATATTCTAATTTTCTCCTCATTGCCCTGTGAAACAAAGTTTTATTCCTTCCTGAACATGTGGTATTACCTTCGTTATACCATTTTATGGTCAGTTAAGTTGGTCCTTAATGTCAAATTAGTAACAATTGAAATATTGCATAATTCAAACAATAAAAAAAGTGAGTGAGGGACATCATCGACTCTCTCATTTGCATGTCACTGAGTTGTGCATAAAAATTACCGTTTTGTGAAAAAATAAGCGAAACTTTAAAATGTCATAACTTTCTTATATTCATTTTTACATCCGATTTCGATGGAATTTTCAGCATAAAACTCGTTTGATTTTTCTCTATTGATTCAAATCAACATTTTTCTTGGGTAGACTTGACCTTTCATAATTATTAACATCATCATAAATTCCTCTTTTTGAATGATTTTTTATGATGATGATGACAAATGAAAATAGATTTCCAAGCGGTATATGCGAGGAGCGAATGAAATTTATAGAGAAGATCTAGGCATTGATAGGCCACGCTCCCTCCTCCCCCAAAGTGAAGACGAATAATGATTAAACCCTTTTCTCTTCCTTGTTTTTATCTTTCCAAGATGGTGATCACCTCTATTTTGTTGCGTTGAGAATAATGAAAAATCCAGCAAACACCTTTTTTTTAAATGAGAATATGATGACATGAAAACTGGGTCACTCGAATAGATATTCATTGACCCGATTATAATTCAGAACCTTGACCATTCTTCTGCTCGATTTCATTGAAACACTTTTAAACAAGATCTACATTCATCGTATTTCCATCTCATCGTATAAATTTCCCATCTTTCTCCTCAAGGGATGTGTAAAAGTAAAATTAATTTAAATTACATAACAATTTCTTTCCGAAATGAATTAATATGATTTGGTTTCAGAATTGATTCATTTTCGTAATTCAGTTTGTATTTATCTTTATTGTTCTTGAAAAACGGGAAAAATCATATCTCTTAAAAAATAGAAACTTGACAAAAAATCATAAGAGAAAAGAATAACTACACCTTAAAAAGAATTGATGTTGATCAAACTTCATTCTCAAATTTTCCTGATATGTTACAGTTTCAAAAACTGTATATATCATGTATATTGTGTTTGTTAAAACCATGGAGCTATAAAACACAAAACACAATTGGATTGAAACTATATGAAGCAATCACAAAGCAATAGAAAGGCAAAATGAATAAGGAGATTTCGCAGTTTTGGAGGGGGCATCTGTGGGTCTGATGGAACAAAAAAAATCTGTATATTTTAAGTTATTGATCATATTAAAAAAAAAAAAAACATGGTATAATAAATAATGCAGTCACAACAATAAACAGTAACTTTTTTTCAACGAAAAATAATAATTGACAAAATTTCGTATCAAATGAATTAGTTTTGGAATAAAAACGAATACCTTTTGACGAGAATCTTCCAAATTTTTGAAAATATAGATATTCAAAGTGCTTCTCTGATAAGAAATATATTTTTTTATTTGAATATTAATGATGTTTTTTACTGATGAGATGAGACTGTTTTTCTTTTTAGTAAAATTGACACAAAATGTAATAGATTAATCTTTGTACCATTGTGTGTTTCACACGTTTTTGAAATAGTTAAAGTTAGATGAAACATCAGATGAGTACTACTTTTTTACGATTCTTATAAAGCAACCAGATCATTCTTTCACCTGTCATATAGTATTGTTTTTGCTAATCGATTTTTCTGATGTTGGAATTGATTCGATTTTTTTTATTCATTTATTTCATTACAAACAAATGTATTTAAAAAAATCGAACCATCATCGTGATCTATACATGATATTATGCGACAGCGATTGTTTGCAAGCGCTGCATGCGTACTATTACCATGAGTACCCCCGGCTTTAGCACGGCTATCCTGATCCGCCGGATCGGACGCTCGAGCATTCAAGGAATTTCTTCCTACCGGATATCCACCTGGGTGGAGAGTGGCAAATGTATAAACGCTTGCCAAAGGACTCGAGTGTTGCAGTGATATGATATAGCGATGTGAAGATTCCAGTTGAATTCAGCCGTCTTTTGTTGAATCATGAAGGTATGATTGATCAATTACTAGAATTTGAGTAAAGAAGAATACAATCAAGTTTAATTTGATCTCGATTTGAGCCCTTATGATTCGATTAGGAATTAAAATTTGAATAGATTTATTTTCGTATTATAGAACCGGGGAAAATACGTTGTCATTATGAAACAAAACTTAAAGGTCAAGTCCACCCCAGAAAAACGTTGATTTGAATAAATAGAGAAAATCAAACTAGCATAATGCTGAAAATTTCATCAAAATTTATGTAAAATAGGAAAATTGCGACATTTAAAGTTTCGTTTATTTTTACAAAACATTTAATATGCACAACTCAGTGACGTGCAAATGAGACAGTCGATGTTGGCCCTCACTCACTATTTATTTTGTTATTCATGGTTTAAATTCGACAATATTTCATTTTTACAAATTTAACAATAGGGACCAACTTAACTGGACCACAATGCTAATTCTACATGGTCAGGGAGGAATTAACCCTAATTTATTTCACTTGACATTGAGGAGAAAATTAGAATATTTCATGAAATACGAAACATTATAATTTTCTAATATTATATGCATATAATAAAATACAAGAGAAATAGTGAGTGGATGGCGTCATCAGTCTCCACAAAATACCAACCAGGATGTGCATATAACTGTTTTGTGAAATTAAGCGAAACTTTAAAATGCCATAACTTTCTTATTTTACATCCGATTTAGATGAAATTTTCAATGTTATGCTCGTTGGATTTTTCTCTTTGTACTCAAATCAAATTTCTTTTGGGGTTGGCTTGTCCTTTAAAGAAAAGCTGGAAGAAGTACACCATGATTGTCTTATGACTTGTTTATCACATGATGTTGTACTCTTCACAATTCTCTATCTTTGAATTATCTTCGAAGCGAAGTTTCAAAATTTGAAACAATTGCGTCATAATACGACACTTATGTCTTTCTGTTTATCATGCAAGGGAACGCAATACATTATCAGAAGCGATGAAATATTTGTAATGATTTATTCATGTATATTAAAATCAAAATAATGCAAACAAAAATCTCAAAGAGTGATACAAAATATTTAAGCGGTTTTGCCACTTTATGTAGGGAAGTTTTAGTTTTAGTTTACAGTGATTTTTTTTAAAGATTCGTAAACATTAAGTTCTGCACAACAATAACCATAAAAAATGTCCCTGAATTATTGTAATCGAATCTATTGGGAAAAAATACGAGTTTGTACTTCATCAGGCATATCTATTTCAGGTTTCTGTTACAATTTGAACTAAAAAAATACGGGTAGAACTTCATGCTCTGTATTAACACATGTTTGTGTATCTATTGGTCAGAATATGGATTATATCAGTAAAATGATATTGGATGGCATTTGCAGTCAGTTTAAAACAACGACCGGTGAAGGCAACTAACTTGACAAAGAAACGCAATGATTGTTTAAATATCTGAATTAAATTTGGACACGATATTTTCTCCTTCGGTATCAGGAATGCCTTTTGTTTGTCAGACTCAGCAAATATGGCAATCGGGTAATTGTATAAGCTGTGTGTAGCTGATTTTATTCACACATATCTTAGGCAAAATTACTGTTTTCTAATGTATAGCATTAACAAAATTTACAATTAATTGCGCACATACAGATCCTTTCATTTTTCAAGCATCTTGAGCCTTTTCGACTCTACCTTAGTTTATTTTATGAGAGCATTCATAATTTGTCCTCATGAAAAGAGGCCTTGTATACTGATTATTTTATTGTGATTCCGAAAAAAAATCATTATTTATAATCGTGGTGATAGTGGTTGGTCAGAAAGGACCAGAAAGATTTTTCTGTGTCTCCCCTATCCTCATTCTACTGCATTTTACTTTTAAGGGATACTCAAGGCTGAAAAAATGATTTTAAAAGATAAAGTGAAATATAAAAAAACACACACTAAATTTCATTACGAAACGGATAAGAAATAACAAAATTACGACATTTATTTTTACAGTTTTGCATCAAGCTGAAACAATTCTTTTCATGTCTTCATGAAAATATGAGCGACATTTCCCATAAATTTGTATTTTATTATATGAAAATTCAAATTATTTCCTCCATGCAAGAGAAAAATGTAAAAATATGATTGACTTCTTATCCAATGTGTGAACTAAATCATTGCTGCAACTTGTATTGTTAAACGCATGATATGAAAATACAACATACTTATGTTTTCATGTAATAAAATCCGAAAATGGAAAATCAACCAACATAATGCCTATCGAACAAGACAATCATGGATAATTACTAAATTAACCAAATAATGCAAAACTTTAGAATGTCATAATCGTGTTATTCCTTGTCCGATTTCGATGAAATTTTCATTGATTCGTTTAAACTTTTACTTCATCTCTCCATATCATATCATTTTGCCATGGAGTAATTCTTTAAGATACATGGGGAGTGTAACATAATTATGCCTATGCTTATTTCAAGTTACATTATTCTTGTTTTGATAAAACAATGTCTTATCACACTTAATGACAAGTTTACTTCTTAAATGTGAGGAGAAATTCGATATGACATCGTCTGTTATATTGCAGAAACTTTATATACCTTGAAGATGTTTCATAACTACTTACAGGGAAGCTATTATGCCTCCAAGTGTTAATCTTTCCTTGTATCATTATATTTTTGTGTGTTTAAGCAAAGCATGATTTGAAAACCGATCGAGTTGTAGTTCTATTCTTTGTTTATATCTCTTGTTTATTCCATACAGGATTTTGTGATAACTGTACAAAATCATGAAAGTATATAGATATAAATAGAAAATAAAGACACACGCTTGGTGGAGCAAAGCCTCAAGACTTCCATTTATTCTTAGATAATGAGCTAGGACATCCACTTCGATATACCGTGAGGGTAAAACAAAAGAAAAACAGAAACTTGACTCTTCACAAATCCCCAGTTTAAGGAAATATATTTCATGTACACATAATCATTATGATATGGCCTGAAAGAGTATGTTCTCCCA
Organism: Lytechinus pictus; assembly: GCF_037042905.1. NCBI lineage: Eukaryota > Metazoa > Echinodermata > Echinoidea > Temnopleuroida > Toxopneustidae > Lytechinus > Lytechinus pictus. Next base: position 24,027,069 of record NC_087254.1, read on the forward strand.
AATAATTTGATACCATATTTATGTGGTAGGTGTTAACGCTTGGAGGATCAGGAGGTATTCTTTGCAGTGATGTAAGTTTTTATTTGCACCAAAGTAAGGCATGACTTCTGGTGAATGAATCTAGATGTTATTGATGTCATAATCCAACAGCGGTTGCATTAAAATCAATTTCAAAACACCTTTTCCGATATTTGACATCATTATTGTTCAATAAACACTTTTTAGTATCAATTCTCAAGTTGATTTAATTGAGAGGGAATTGCAAATAATGTTTACCTAACTCATATAGGATTGAGGCATCATTGTCATCTAGATTCATCCATTGCAGTCCTTTTTTTGCGCCAGTCAATATTTACATCACTGCAAAGAATACCTACTGATTATCCAAGCGTTAACACATACCACATGAATATGGTAGCAAATTAATTGGGAGAAGATACTCTTTCCAGCCATACATAATGATTATGCATTTATGACACAGTTTTTTCCTTAAAATGGGAATTTGTTAGGTGTCAAGTTTTCTTTTACTCACACGGTAGTAGTTTACTCTCACACCTCCCCTTTGTTAGTACCCCAAATTAAACAAAAATGGAACATATTAAAAGGGTTAATTCACAGTGACTGTCACTCTAAGGTTCATTATTTTGAAGCATGAATTCTATACAAATTAAAGCAAGAAGTATAAACACGATGATCATACCATGGACCATCATACTTCAAGATCCATGATCATGCTCACGTAGCTCACCATGTTCTCGGTGATTGTAGGCGGGTTTGTGGGGTTTTAAACCAGTATACATATAGGAGTCGAACTCTACGGTGATTCCTTGGTCGTCCCCGTTGCGTTGTAAACGGAGAGGAAATTAAATCTGACTATTAATCTTTCATTCATGACTCAATTTTTTTTCTACCGCTGGCAAGGGATGTGATGAGTATCTCTTTACCCCGTCCGTGGCATTAGAATAAGGCTCTAATAGTAGGGGCTTACACATCGACTGGTTTGCCGTATGTGACATACGAAAGCAAACGACCTCATGAAGGGAGTCGTATTGGGCAGTTGAATATAGGCGACCATTGTTATGATAAGGACACTGCACGTAACCCCTACCGGTTCACTGGGCGTGGACTGACCGGGCCGCTCTGCAGTGCTTCGTTCTTGCTAAACATGACGCAAAATGAATCAATTATAATTTATATGATTGAGCCAATTCATACTATCAGTCTATCTCACATCATTGAAATTAACTCGACAATTATTAGAGCTTCGGTATTACTTTGCATAAATGGACAGTGTGATTTAGGCCTTTTCACACTATAAAGCGCAAATTGAATTTGGAGGAAAGGGTAAAATTTTCCTTTGATTTAGTCAATCAAATCGAATATAAAATATAGGCAAAAATGAAAAGACCACGAGGACACCTTCAATATGACAAATTGAATAAATGGAAATTCCTCAATTAACAAAATTGCATGCAGGGTAAATCCATTTCCGTCAAGGAAAAAAAAACGGGTAAAATGATAACCTTGTGGACACTCAACAAGCGCGAACAACCTCTTTAGGATTGGTCTGCGAACTGATTTTGGAATAAAACTTAATAAAATTTGATGCAAATATTGATACATGGAACATCTTACTGTGTAAAGTTCTAAATTCATTGTGTAAATACTTATCTTAATAATCTCTGACTATATGCTAATATTAGAATTTAAGCAAGTTGAATATATAGTCGTAATGACGTCATAATAATCCGACTGGCTAAGATTTGAAACCAATTTGGTCTTTACTCTAAAACAAATGCTTGCAATCATCAAAAATTGTTATATTACATTCCTACAGCTAATCGTAACCTCAAATAAGAAGATACATTTCATCCACTTTTTCAGAAAATAAGCAAAATATTATTTGTTTCAAAATCAGATCATGGACCACTGAGTTGTAAGGTTTTGGGAGGCATTACGAATGGTGTCAACAAGATGGCGACACCAACAATTAGAAAAAAAGAGTTTATATTTTGAAGTAAGACACCTACGAGCCACTAAAGTTAGGGGTATGTATGTTACCAAGTTAGGGTTTTATCCCTGGATGTTTGAGCGACATATATCTGTAATTAAATAATTAATTGATTTGAGGACAAAACGGTCGCCTATCAAGATGCAGTACAAATCAACCATCTTTTCCTTTAAACAAGCAATAAAATCTCAGAGTCAGGGCAAACAACGGAGCCTGTTCTGTCGTATGCGGAAATAATTCATGAAGAAGAACTCCGGGAAGCAATTAATTACCCAAATGAACTTCGTTTAGCCCACACTCAAGATGGAAAGACCCGGATGTAGATGATTCTTTGAATAATTATGACTATCAAAGAAAATCATTTCCAAACAAATGTTACAGTCAAACATTAATATTTTTCATTGCTTCGGTTTTGAAAGTCAAGCAGTTGTTTTTTTCAGGACACACTTTCTCGTGATAAAGCTCGCCGCTTCTTGTTCATTGAGGAAGCAAACTTGGGAAAATAGTTTTGATTCAAAACAGATTAATTGTTGTCGGTGCATTGTCTAGAGGTCCTGACAATGAACACGGGTATCGAATAGTTTCACAGTGATATAATACCCTGATAAGGATTCATTAGGTTTGTTTCTAGCTCATTCATACCGCAGTCGATTAATCAACGGAAGGAGTCATAATAATAGACTTATGTGAAACTAAAAAATGATTAATGATCCTTTAGTTTGGGCATAATGTACCCTTGTTTTATGCCATGTGATATGTGATATTTCACAGAAATGATCACTAATATGTATCATTCACGGCAACGATGTAAAGCAGATTATAATTCTTCTGAAGAAGAGATAATTTCAATATTTTACTTACGATGATTGATAGCAGACAATGTACATTGGCCTCATTTTAGTTATAGGAAAAGTAGATGGCCTATAATAAAGAGTACGTCTTGTGTAGGGTGGAACTGCGCATTTTGAGTGACAATTTTTTTAAATGTTTGATCCTAAAACGGTGAGAAGAAATACTCCTTGGACCCGTTGCATAAAACTTTTGCCAAAATAAAACGCTGGCAAATAAACAAAAACTCTGGCAAACAAAATTATGCCAGTGAAAATTACACATTAAAAAACTCGGGCAACATATTTGCTAGAGTTTTTATGGCAAAAGGTTTATGCAGCGGGCCCCTTGTCATATGATTATATTATATTTTGTTGCTCTTTTTTTAATGAATTAACGAAGACATGAATTATTTCCCCTTTTCCATACATATATATATATTATATATATATATATATATATATATATATATATATATATATATATATATATATATATATATATATACTACTTCTACTATTCTTCTTCTTTTTCTTTTTCTTCTTCTACTATACTACTACTACTACTAATAATAATAATACTGATACTACTGCTACTAATGATAATAATAGTAATAATAATAAAACCAGGGGCGGCGGATTCGGGAGCAGGGGGCACTTGCCTAAAAAATCCCCGTTAGGAAAAATATTCCCTTTTTTCAAAATGGAAAATGCCCCTTTTTCAAAATGAAATGTGCTATTTTACCATGTCAGTTTACATGTTCATGATTACAAAAATGCTTAGAATGTCCAGTTTTCAGGTTGGAATATCACAACTCTTTTGCTCGCGTTTTGCGCTTGCATCAATTATTGTTTTGTAAAGCCCCTTTCACAATTGATGGTGCGACTGCTTACAACCGTTGCGATTCTGTACAACATACGTATAATTATTGTGACCAAATGATCGCAAACGATCGTACAAGCAATTGTGAAAGACCCTTTAGGCACTCAGTCTATTCCTGGTTACACAAAATGCTCAGATTGTCCAGTTTTCAGGTTGGAATATAAAAAAAATATTTGATTAGTTAGATAATTATGTACTCTATTCATGAGTAAATGCGGTCCTATAACAGGTTCCTTTTCATGTCAGTATTCAGGAAATCTTAGCTCGCGCTTCGCGCTCGGGTTAATTCCTTGGTTAGATACTCATCTTTTTGATGATTACAAAAAACTATTTGGAATGTTTAATTTACATGTCTTATTACATGAAATGTCAAAAATTTTGAGCACTCGATTCGCGCTCGCAACGTCTAAAGGATGCCCTTTTAACAGTCGTCATAATTGACCAAAAAGCAAGTTTGTAAAACTTCAGATTTGAATTTAAAAAAGATAATAAAGCCTAAATATATAATTATCTTATCAATCAGAAGTACCTTAAAAAAGGGTCTGCTCAACTTAATTACTGCAAAACACGCAACTACTTCACGCAGATGATAATCTCATTATGAAATTATCTGTTTGCACCAAAATGCCTATTTTGACATAAATTATAAATGCCATTGTTAAGCTTTGTCCCACCCCTGCTGCTGCTGCTGCTACTACTACCACCACCACCACCACCACCACTACTACTACTCCTTCTACTACTACTACTACTACTACTACTACTGCTACAACAACTACTACTACTACTGTTTCATTTTGCTACTACTAGTCTTTAATATACTACACAACAACTATAATACTTTGAATTCTAAAACTTTGTACCAATTCTGATTTACTGTGACAAACACAATACGACCAAAATTAATTATTTTCATAAAGAGACAAAAATGAAGAACGTGTATGAAAATTGAAAGTACGGCATCATCATCAATGAGTTAATGAAATACTGTTGATTGATGCTCAATGACCTCAGCTTTGAAGGTTCGTTAGGCAAATGCAATTATTACTTGTTATGCGTCAAAGTTTCTCTTTTAAATTTTACTGCCTTTATTAAAACACGTACATGTATTTCATGTCAGATGGGTTGGTTATAGTATATATCAGTGAATGAAAGAAAATTCATGAGAAAAAACAACAGCAAATAGCAGATTATGGCCCCATTTAATGATATGTTATCACGAATACATGTATATTCAATTCATCATTGAAAATCTATTTTTAATCTTGATTTATCGAATATACTAAATTTTGGAACATAAGAACTCTGTAATTTGATGATGGAGCCAATAACACATTTTTATTACTACATTAATTTTTAGCTCCGTGAAGCTGGAGTGGGAGCCTATTCCAAGTTTAAACAGACAATTTAAAGGATGGATATTGCATTAAATTTGATTTAAAAATATTAAAGTTATGCATAATTTTGACATATAATTATGATAGGCTGGCGATTTCAGAAGCCTATACTGTTTTATGGCGTTTTATCTTTCAATCACTTGGAACAGCGGAATGAAGATCAATTTTCCTTCAGATACATGGAGCTGCGATATTTTGATCAAGCAACACAATATTCATAATTATTATTAAATCGACTCATAATAAACATCATAACTATGAGTTAATGGTATTAAAGAACATGATGAAATCTGACCATATATTGTTATTTAAAGACATTACATTGTTTCTTTGATAGGATTATTATACACATTCTAGCAAGGGCAAACCGTACTTTGCTATTCTTGGAGCGGAAAAAATTATAGTGCCATATCAAAATAAAAAAAATGAAAAGTATGGTTATATGGCACAATCACCCACTAACTTGACAAAACCCCGTTCACTGCTTTAAAGGATTAGCATGCTAAGCTTCAAACTAAATCAAGTACTGTAGAGTCTATTTCAAAGAAAATAATTAATCTTCACTGTTTAGTGTGCTTTATTCTATCTATATCAATTTAGATGAAATTAACATAGCACAGATTTAATACATCCATAAAGAATGCTAAGGTAGAGGATAGACACACGATAATCACATACAATGTAAAATAAAATAAAAACAGCAAAGTGCTCTTATTGAATGATATCTAGTTTTTTACGAGCTTGGAATGTGACCCCGTGTCAGAGATACTTGGGTTTGGGACGCTAGGTTCACTGGCTGGGTTTCCGATCGAAAGCTATATAGGAGCAAGAGGCTGGAGGATATGGGAGGTGGAAAATTATTGAAAAAAGTGCCTGTTTTAATATCCATTTTGATCATGCACTCTCAGATTTTTTAACCGATATAAGTTGGTTAAAAATAATATACAAGCTACTACTGCACTGAAACCATTTTTTTGACGAATTTACAGTTGGTCGCTTCATATTTTAACCAACTTTTTAGGGGTGGGACATGGCTAAAACGAATTCTGAGTGCATGTATATAATAGGCATATTGAAGTGTAAAGACATTTCTATCTTCCACAATCAATAGATACAATAAGACAGTATTGCGATGATGTGTCACATTAGAATTCACTGCATGCATGCAGTCAGAGAGAGAGAGAGAGAGAGGGGGGGGGGGGGCAAACTGAATAAAAAAAGTACAAGTAAACACAAACGGAAGGTATTTCCATCTTGCAAACAACAAAAATGGTAATAATGAAACGTGCATACAAGGGGTATCCTTCAAGATAAATATTCTTTGAATGATATAAAGTAATTTAGAAGAAAAAAAGTGAAACGATAGAGCATGTCTTAAAAATAGAATAAAATCAGAAGACACCGAAAACTTCATCAAAGATCGATGAACATGAATTTTCACAAAGTTATTGAATATAATTGTTTTTCATTAATTCCAAGAAACATTATGTTCTCATGAATGTGCAACGGATGAGATGATGATGTCATGACCCCTCGTTTATTTCAAATTATGACATGAAATCTTTTTATTTCATTTGTTTGCAATAAGGGAAATATTTTACACATAATTATGTGAAAAATATTTCCCTTATTGCAAACTAAGTTGCATATTTTATGGTGATTAGCAGTCAATGTTTATATTCTTAATCCTTAAATTCATAATAATACAGAGGATGACATCAGTTCGCTCACTGACTATTCATGATGACACGGTGATGACATTACATGTACATACCGTAGAACTGTTTCCCTGACATTAAAGGGGAATGAAACCTTTAGAATAAGTAGGCTTGTGTCGAAACAGAAAAATCAAAGAAACAGATCAACGAAAGTTTGAGAAAAATCGGGCAAACAACTTAAGTTTAATATGAGCATTTGAATATTGCAATCACTATTGCTATGGAGATCCTCCCATTCGCAATGCGACAATGATGTCACATGTGAACCACTTTCCCTTTGATGGACTATAAATTACCCCCAAAATGTCTCTTTTTGCTTTTTCTTATGGTGATACAAACGCTTTATCCATGATGTATTCTTTAAAAATCTATATTACATGCCCTCCTATAGAAAGAACACATGATTTACCAATAGATGTGATAAAAGAGGCAATTTAAGTGAAATATATACTAACGTAACGGGGAGAGTTATTTGTTCACAAGTGACATCACACATCTTTTTTGCATTGCCAATGTGAGGATTAGTGATCGCAATATTCAAATGCTCATAACCTTCTCATTTATCCGATTTTTCTCAAACTTTCATTGATCTGTTTCTTAGATTTTTCTGTTTTCACACAAGCTATCTTGCTCTAAAGGTTTCATTCTCCTTTTAAACAAAAGCAAGTGTTATGAGAGGGGAAGTTCCCCGAGATAAGGTAGGAGGAATTCTTCTGACAACTTCAATTTCCCCCTGCAAGAACCCTATAATCTCGGGTTTCAGGCTTACAGATCCTGCAGCAACCGCTTTTGACATGATTGTTTGAAAATTATGTCAGCAATTTACACTCATACGGAGCATTGTAAAAAAAAAGTATGGAAACTTTGAATCCCATGCTTTACAAGACTGAAATTTCAATGAAAGATTCTAATGGTACTCAGAAAATTACCAAAATCAAACAGTAAATGAATCTATACAATCTGGTTTGCTATTGTTCTTGATAAAGAAGGTAAAGAGAGTTTAATGAACAATGTTTATTTCATTTCATTTCATTTATTCAATACTTTCATTAAAACACATATAACAATGTAAATATATACACACATATCAAGGGGTATAGATAAAGAAAACATATCAAACAAGTAATACAAATGTAAAAATGAAAGTATTAGGAAAGGCAGAAAGGCAGAGCCTTAAGAGCCTTATATTAACTTTTAAAACTTTTAAAATTATGCTGTTTCAATTTCAAACAATTCTTGACCAGTTCATATTGCAAACCAAGTTGTATTAAGCGTTTTTAATGATTACGGCATGGAAAAAAATGTTGACATTATCATGGGAAATGATGGGCCCTTAACGACAAAGGTCACAAACATGCTAGACATGAATATTTTTTATATATATGGAAGCAGTCGGGTCTATGTTAACAAGCATCACGAGTGCATTCGCTGATAATAAATCGGACTCTCGTCATGCTCGTCTGAAGTATACAAGCCGGGCATAAAACACATAAAAGAGACAAGATTTGCAAAATAACACAACTTTGGACACATTTCACCCTATTTCAGCCAGTGATGTGAAGCATGGACCTATTAGGTCCATGTGTGAACAGAGGGAGGTCCAGGGGGGGGGGGGTGGGCGAGGATGAAATCGAGAGATAGGGCCGTCGATTTTTGGTATATGCACTCTCCGATGTTTTTTTTTACAAGCCTACATGACAGTGTCATGAAAGTGTTTCAGCATGGAGCTATTAATCTGTTAATAGCTCTATGGTTTCAGGTTGCCGTAAATATTTTCTCTCTAATTTTAGTAAAGATCGTGTACAGCTTTAACATGGTTAAAACAACATGTTTGTATCATGAGTCGTTGTGAATCAGCTTTATAACTTGAAGTGGAAATGACAGACGATTTGTAATTACATACAGAAAAGACGACCCTGCCTGCGTGGCTGTTTTAATCTCGCCACAGACCGAGTCCCTTTATAGACCTATATACACGGCACACTCTTGATCAGGCGGCCATATTTATTCCCTGACGGGTTTCACGGCATGGAAACGAATGATATCTTTCCCCGGTTCGCAGACAGACGATATAAATAGTTGCGAGGACACGGCCCCACATCTGGTCGGTTTATGTGCACACAAATGCCATGGAGAAGAACCGACCCGTGCATTTTTGTACATAGGTGACCTTTACAGCCCCGTGCACTTTATGCAAATCTCTCCCCGACTTATCGCATTATATCCCCGTTCGCACGGGGCATCGCTTCTCCAATGCACGGCTATAAAAGTGCAAGCGGGAGAAAGAGAAAGAGAAGTCGTATAATAGAGCCGCGTACGTGATGCCAGGGACCAAGGCTGCCGTAAGTCTGGGGGACCAGTCGCGGGACTAATCGCTTGGTCTTGGCTTTTGGGGTCGTGGGCAAGAGAAGAAGCAAAAACTTGGCGGGATATTTTAGAGAACAGGGAGACAAAGTGCAAATATGAATTAAAGGTTTGGGAGAATGAAAACGCAGCGCTCCATCATACGATTATTGCAAGATAATGCCCCACATTGGAAATAAAGTATACAGGCCTAACTACTTTATCAAAACTCGCCAAAACTGTAAAATTGACAAATAAAAATTCCACATTCGCCTGCGTCATTAGTATAAGTTCATTTATGAAGAATTATGCCTGTCATATTTGCCTGTGTCCTTGTGAGAGAAAAAATTATAGTGATGAAATAAAGCACACACACAAAAAAATATGTGGACCAATAGGCGAAAGTTCCGAATGAAGGTATGAGGCGAACATAATCGTGAAGAAAAAAGAAAATGGAGAGAAAGGGGTATATTGGCGGAAAAGGGGGCGACATGGGGGATCGAGGAGTGTTAGGGGAGAAGGTGAAGGGGAAACTGAGGGGAACGCATTTGCCCCCTTGTTTTTGTTTCCAGTGTTAATTTCATTCCAAAGAAATTAAGAGTTACGCTTGTACAGAAGTAAGAATATTTCATGTAAGAATAAATTCATAATTTCCCCATTAATAGCATTTAGGTATGTTCATTTAAATGACAAGTCCACCCCAACAAAAAAGTTGATTTGAATGAAAATAGAAAAATGTAACACATTCACTGAAAATGTCATCAAAATCGAGTGCGAAATAAGAAAATAATGACATTTTGAAGTTTCGCTTAATTTCATAAAATAGTTATGCACATCGTGGTCGGTATCATGCAAGCGTGGGGACTGATGACTTCACCCACTCACTACTTCTTTTGTATTTTATCATAATTATGAAATATGAAAATAATCTAATTTTCTCTTCATTGTCATGTACGTTTTATTCCTTCCTGAACATGTGGAATGAACAAGTTGTTTGAACATTATGGTTCAGTCAGATATTCAGCTTCAGATATATTCAAAGTTTATTGTCATGCTCAAGTAAATAATTAACAATGGCATAAAAATCATATTCTGACTGTTGATAATTATACACAACAGAAACAACAAAATTATGGCATTAAATATTACTATTTACTGATGATGATGATGATGATAATGATGATGGTGATGATGATGATAATTATAATGATGATGATGATGATGATGATGGTGATGATGATGATGATGATGATGAGGATGAGGATGATGATGATGATGCTGTTGCTGATGTTTCATTATAAATTTGGATTTCTGAATTATGAATTGCTATATTATGATTCACTATTATAGTATTCGTATACATTGTAAATTTAACCCATTCATTTGGCTAAATTCTGTAATTCTCATAGGCTTCGTATACAGAAGTGACTGGTTCAAGTAGGCAACATTTTCATGATGTTAATTGTTAAATATCTATGATAATAATACCTTGTACGACAAATGAAAAAGAAAGAAAACTTATCCAAAATATATTAACCTGAACTTAAAACTGTAATGAAAATGGTATAACTTTCATATTCAGAATAGATTTTGGTGAAATTGTCATGCATTATGATTATTTGATTTTTCCTTTTCATTAAAAAATATTAACTTTCTGTTGAGGTGGACATCATGCACGAATAAGAAGCGGATAACAAACTTTTTAACAAAATGACCTTATAATAGATGTTGAATTGAAAAGAATATAAACAATGCCAAGTGTGATAGACACATTTACATTTCATCAATATCGGAAGATAAAAACGAAGGTATGACATAAAGTGCTGCATTATTTTTGTTGAAACAGTTCTATCTGTGTTATCATGGATATATGCAACGAGTGAGTTGACGATGTCATATCCCCATTTCTTCCTGTAGTATTTTAAAAATGATGTATGAAATCGATATAATTCTTTTTTTTTATAAGACCGATGATCTCCTGATTTATTTAAAGATTGTCATAATTTAGTAGGTCATTTTGTTGCAAGGGAGATCTAATGGGGCGTTGCAAACATTTGCGATCAATATTGCAAGTCTAATTTCGGTCCCTAAATCATTCCTATAAGTTTTGAAACTTACTAATTGCGAATTTTCGATTGATTTCTAATTTGCTTCTTGAAACAAGCAGTATACTTGATTTGCTACAGTCACAATTGATCTATCAATTGTAAAATTGCAACTATTGCAAATATTTTCTTGCAACACACCGTAAGACAAAAAAAAAAAACAATTGAGATTATCTTAATTCTAATACAAAAAGTGTGTGTGGGGGGGGGGGAAGGGGAAGGGACGTGGACTTGATCTCTGCATGTTCATGACTTTACATTCATGCAACTTTTTTTCTTTTATCATTGCGTTATTGTAAATCCAATCTTTATCAGTTTTGTATATACTTTATATTATATAAATAGGTACATTTATACTGATTTTGTTTCTTTCTTTCACTCTTATCTTTATTTCAAATCATATCTTATTTTAGTACGCCTATATCCATTCGTCATACTAATTAACACAGACTGTCAAATGGCGGCGCTTCACGGGCAGGGGACATCATGGACATTGGCGACCAATGTTGTGCCTTTTTTTCAAGCAAATGAAAACTGGGGTTAAGGGATGGGGGTGAAGGAAGAATGAAGGAAAGCGACTTTTTTTGGGTGTAATTCTATATTAATACCCCTTGAATGTGTTTAATTAAAAATGACGTTATACCTGTAAAAATATCGCCCCCGTAGCGCCTGCAAACGTATAAAGGGCCTTTAACAGCTTGAGCTGTATGCCCTAAATGAAGTTATGAAATGAATAATTTATTGGGAATC